>NC_141990.1:170180952-170540952 GCF_049901715.1 Pseudonaja textilis
ATTTCAACAATGGTGAGATTCAGATCAGCCTACAGAGGAAGAGCTAGATATTGTGTAGCTTTTTTGTACATTAAGCCACCCAGGGTTACCTTATAGCAGAGATGGCTGGCATAAACATTTAATAAATAAAAATAAATATGTAAATATTTCAGCACTAAACACAAAACATGTATTTACTGATGCATATATATATATATTCATGGGGAAACCTACCTTATAAAAGAAATTTGTTTCCCTGCAATATCAGAAAAAATGAATTGGACTAGATTCACAAATCATTGTGTCAATTAAGAAATGTAGTCTTTGGCAATTAAATGCATATTTATGTACAAATAGCCATAAACACGTAAGTAGTATCATCATCCTTCAGTCTTTTAGAACTGTGCCTACATGGCTGACTTATGCATCTAAACCCTGATGCTATTAAAATGCGCCATCCAAATTGGGACGCACAACTGAGATGCCATGAATCAGCTTTGGTAGAACAACTGGTAGACTTTCTCTTGTTTGGGTTAATTGAATAGGAACATATTTGAGTTTAGGTGGCGGCCGTGGTATTCTGTAACACAAAGAAGAAAGATCCAAAATTCCTTCTTGATTCAAACTCCAGGAATCGTAGACTTCAGCTGTAGGGCATGGATGTGGAGGATGTACCATCTTCATGAGTTTGGGCTCCATCACAAGTTTCAATAGATCTTTCTTAAACATTTCCCAGGCATTCTGTCGAAGGAAGATCTGACACAGCTCATCATCACTGAAAAGTGAAAGCAATATTAAAAACTGGATTCCTCTTTTAAGTAGCAGATTATCTGGAATATTTTCAGTCTTTCTATTTCTAAGTGTCCAAGTATTGTTTCTCTACATTTGAATGAATTCATCAGACATGATTATCACATCCCACCAGCATCTTTCCTTCTTCCCTGAAGTATTTAGAAAGTCATTATGACTCTCCTTGTTTCTTTTGGTTGAAGCTTCTTATCTCTTCTTACGATGCCTGAGTTGTATTTGTAGGTTGAGATATGGCATGCATGCAAGATCTAATTTGAATCGGTCTCCGGGACCAGAGCTTTCAAACTCATGCTGGAGCCCACTCCCAGGGAATTTCTCTTTATTGGAATACTAGCTCAATACCCATGCTTTGCTACAAAGCTATGTGGTTGGGCTTAGTTTTGGGGGAGGAAAATAAGGGGGGGGGGATCTTCCTCTGATTACCAGCATCCATGGGTATTCATCTGGCTAGCATCTGGCTAGCACTTCCAAACAGTGAGGGCTGTTTGGAAACTGAAACAGTATTTGTTGTGTGAGCAAGGAGACGGCAAGGAGCCTGGTCATGGCTTAGTTCAACTATTCTGTACTAAAGCTGCTTGGTGCTGTGAAACTAAAACTCCTCTCCTCTGCTTGTGTTTTGCATTTGGAACAGATATCTTTTCAGGTGGACAAGGGAAGTAGAACTTCTTAGTATCAGAGCGTGTTAATAATAATATTCAAAATACTAATGCTCTGATGGTCATTTAGAAAAATCCTTTCTTAGTGAACACCTAGAAGCCAAGAGGAACATATGTGGCGAATTTCAAGATTTGTATGCTTTACACTTCTAGAGATTTTGTGATGAGGCGTGAGTGGAGATGTGCTTTGGGCTCCAGTTCCCTGAAGATTGGCTCCAGCATGAGTCTGAAAGCTTGGAAGAGTAAACTTCTGATCCCAGTAACTAACCCATATTGGATTTTGCAACATTATCCTGGGACACATATTTGCCTTCGTTTATTGGCATGTATGTCTACATTCATTATGTCCCTGGAGAGAGCACTTTAGATACTGTTCTTTGTCTCTACACTTTATCTTCTTCCTGTTCTTGACAATCAAGTACCTTTGCATGATAGGGAGGAAAGGGAAAGTTAAAGTGCTCATTGGGATTTGATATACAAAAAGTGCTGAAGCTGAGTCAGCTGGATTCCAGTCTGACAGTTCATGGTTTCCCACCCAGTGTATGTCTTTAAGAGATTCCACAATGCCGGACACACAATTTTCTGTTACAAGGGTGAGAATCCTTCTTCTATTAATCAACTCTAAAAACTCCATCAGGGCCCTTGCTCCTTGCAACCACCATACTAAAATTGCTTTCACAGTATACAGACCCCCTTGAACATTCAGAGATACTCATAATTATTCAGTAATAATTATTCAGTATTTTGAAAAGAAAGTATTCATGGCTAGAGTTGCTGCTTAAAGTCTTAATGCTTTAAAACTGGTTTGGGATATATTCTGAAAAATTTGGGAAGGGTAAAAGATATGGTCAAGAAATTTGGTATTTGGAGGATAAGGAGACCAGTAATGTAACACCACCTTTTCTATCTTTTGCTTTCATACCCACCCAGTTGTTCTCTAGCTTACTTGTATTATAGGGCTGCTAATAAATGCTTACTTGGATTCAGAATTATGAAGTACATCTATAATAGAGACTTAGATCCTGGAGGAGAATGAGGAAATTACATTTACACAGTTATCTTTAGATCACTGGTTTAGGTCAGGAAGCCCTTTAGAAGAGAAGTAGCTTTTGAGAAAACCCATGTGTAGCTGTGGGTATATGGAACATTTTTGTTAAAAAGAAAAAGAAAAAAGAACTGACCACTTTGTCTATTTTCAAATATGACTTAATTGTTTTCCTTGGAAAGGACAAACATGAGCCACTAACCAGCCTTCATCTTTTCAAGAATTTTCTGAGTGAAAACATCTGATGAAGAATATTAAGGAGACTCTAGTGATTCCAATTCTCCCTATAAACCAAAGGATTTCCAATTCCAGAATGACAAAAAGTATATATTACTAGTATTAATAGCATCAGTAACACTATAGGTAGTCCTCAAGGTAAGAACCTAATGGAACCTGCCAATTAGGTTGGTAAGTCAAAAAATTTGTCAAAGGAATCAGACTCAATTTTACCAATGTTTAAAATCAAATTCATTACTTCAATCAAATGGATCATTAAATGAACGAAGATCTGACTATTTCCTCTGATTCATTAATTGATTGCTGTCATCGTTAACTGAATTGAGAGGCTTTCCTGCTGGTCTGACCATCAGCTATTTCCAGTGCAGCCTTCAGCTGAGGAACTAAATTGCTTCCAAGCAGGCTGGCAGAGCTCTCTGTTTACAGTTGCTTTAAAAAAAAAAACAACCATTTGCTGTTAGTCAGCTCAAGCTTCTTCAAACAGCTGCCCAAAAGAGGGTGGGGTGGTAATTTATAGAACTCTCCTATTGCAGTTGCTTTTTTAAAAAAAATCACTTGTCACCAATTAGCTTAAGAGTCTCCAGCCAGGCACCCAGAGGGAGATGGTGGAGGGATTTACAGAACTCTGGGTTTGCAACAGTAACAGAGATAGAAGGGACCTTGAGGTCATCTAATCTAACCCACTGCTCTCACAAGAGAATATTTCTGATTAATGCCTATCCAGTCAGCTTCCAGTGATAAGAGTACCCACAACTTCTGGAGGCAATTTAAATTAAAAACCCATAGGCTACAGTCATATACACTTAACAAGAGCCATAGTGGTGGTTAGAATGCAGTACCGCAGGCTACTTCTGCTGACTGCCAGCTGCCAGCAGTTCGAATCTTACCAAGCTCAAGGTTGACTCAGCCTTCCATACTTCTGAGGTGGGTAAAATGAGGACCGATTGTTGGAGCAATCTGTAAACCACTTAGAGAGGACTGTAAAGCACTATGAAGTGATATATAAGTGGAAGTGCTATTGCTAATCTCCACAATGAAAGCAAGGACAAACAACATTGCTCCCATTGCATTTCAAATTCCAAGAGGTTGGTGGGAGGAGCTGCTGGCTACTTGTGAGAAGGCAGAGGGTGAGTACAAAGGAGAAAGAGAGCAGCCCACTTGCCATTAAACCAAAAATACCAATAATACATTTAGGGTTAGTGCACTTGAGATTGTGACTTTATTTTATTTCAAAATGACTGGCTTAGTTCAGTGTAATACTTGTTTTACAGCTTTCTTTCACAGTACTCTTTTCAAATTTGGATACTGCCCTCTTTGTAAAAAAAATTACCAGTCTACATGGACAGATTACCTATGTAGAATCTCTAATCTGTGCTCTCCAAGCAGAAATTAGGTGCCCAATCCAGCCATCTATTGAGCTGCCATGCTATAAGCCCCCACTATCACAAAGATCCTACAGGAAAAGGGCAGTATGGGCAACCGTGGGATCTGGCAGGGTGAGAGCTGTGGACCATAAACACAAAGCTTTTGCTGTGTCCCAGCACAACAGATACAGTGCCCTTGCTGACCTTAATAAGGATACTAAAGTGACAGGTCAAGGTAGTTGTGATAACGATAACTCAAATAAGCCGGGGATCATGGTCCTACAAGAAGAACTTACTTTGGAAAGGAAAAAGTGTCAATCAGGTATTAAGCACCAGTCACACAAGAAGAGCAAGGCATTCAAAAAGAGAAGCCACCTTTTGGTTGGGGACTCAATTGTAAGGGATGTAAATTTAGGAAAGGATACAGAGGTTTTGAAAGAGGTCAGTTGTCTGCCAGTTGCTACTGCCAGCAGAGACAACAGGCGTATTCTTAAGATAGTCAAGAATGCCAGTAAGGACTGTGATATTGATGCTATTATACATCTTGGTACAAATGATCTGTCCCAGAAGGATGTACTTTCTGTTCAGAAAGACTTCCAGAGCTTGGGATATGAACTTAGTAATATGGGCTGTAGGCTTATCTTTTCAGAGGTTCTATCAGTATACAAGGAACAAAAACAGAAAGGCCAGCGTGTAGAGGAGTTTAATGTGTGGCTAAAGGAGTGGTGTAAAAGGGAAGGCTTTGGTTTTATTTGTCATGATGTCTGCAGCTGGTCGGATGAAAAACTATACAAAAGAGATGGTTTGCATCCATCAAAGAAAGGGACTGAGTTACTTGGCATTAAATTCACAGATTTTCTGGATAAACATTTAAACTGAACAGTGGGGACAGAGAATTAATGGATACAGAACATTTCTGTCCCCAGCAACCTAAAATTAATAAGGATACTAGTGTATGCAAAATAGATATTTATGCAGGTAAGATTATCAACCTTGCTGTCAATCAAAACCAAGCATTTAATAGTGAGTGTCATATCATGTGCATTAATCAAACAGGTGGCAAGAAAGTAGGGGCAGGCAGGCACAACACGGGTTATGTAGACAGTAAACACAGTGACAGACATAAAGATCTCAAGTGCCCATATACAAATGCACAAAGTCTGGGGAACAAACAGGGTGAACTCGAACAACGAATACATGAAGGTAAATATGATATAGTTGGAATAACAGAAACTTGGTGGGATGAAACCCATGATTGGAACATACTGGTAGAATGATACAAACTTAAAAAAAACAGACCCCATAAAAGAGGAGGTGGAGTTGCACTGTATGTAAAGGACCACTATATTGCTACAGAAATGCATGAAACCAAAGATGAAAACTTCCTAGAATGCACATGGGTCAATATAAAAGAAAAAAAGATTGACATGGCCATAGGTGTATATTATAGATCACCCAATCAAGCAGAAAAAATAGATGTCTTTTTACCAACCAACAAACATATGCAGGAAACACACAACAATAGTAATGGGAGACTTCAATTATCCTGATATCAATTGGCAAACTAATTCTGCACCAAGTGAGAAATCAAATAAGTTCCTAACCAACCTAGCTGACAACTTTGTTGTCCAAAAGGTAGAGGTGAAACTAGAGGGACAACCATACTGGACTTAATTTTTACAAACAGAGAAGAAGTGATAGAGGGAGTTGAAACTGCAGGAACCTTGGGTGAGAGTGATCATGTCATATTGGAATTCAACATAACACAAACACAAGCAATAGAACATAATGACACCAGAGTCTTAGATTTTAAAAGAGATGATTTTAATAAACTCAGAGAGAACTTGGGAAAGATTCCATGGATGAAAATCCTAAAGGGGAAAACAACTCAAGAATCTTGGGAAACTCTGAAAAGTATGATCATAGAAGCCCAGACCAGAACAATACCATTGAGAAAGAAAAACAAGAAATCCAAGAAGAAACCAGCAATGGCTACACAAAGATCTCTCTGGCAAATTGAAAGGAAAAAAAAGGACAAATACAAAAAATGGAAAGAAGGACATACAACTAAGGCAGAATACTAGCAGATAGCCAGAATCTGCAAAGACAAAGTCAGGATAGCAAAGGCTCAGAACAAACAAAGACTTGCAACAAAAGTCAAAGATAATTTAAAAAGTTTCTTCCAACATATAAATAACAAGAAAAAAATCAAGGAAGCAGTCAGTTCACTAAAGAGAGAAGACGGCAAAGAAGTAACAGGCAACAAAGAGAAAGCAGAATTGCTTAACTCATTCTTTGCATCTGTCTTCACACAAAAAGAAACTATAGCTCAACCCACCAAAAACATAACTGTGAAAGACAGACCAGAAATAAAAGTTAAAATAAGCAAAAAAAATAGTAAGAGAACACCTGTCTGATCTTGATGAACACGAATCCAGGGCCTGATGGACTACACCCCAGAGTTTTAAAGAAACTGGCAGAGGTCATCTCAGAACCACTGCACCATATCTTTCAAAAATCCTGCAGCACCGGGGAACTACCAGAGGACTGGAAAAGAGCAGATGTGGTTCCCATCTTCCAAAAGGAAAAAAAACAGACCCAGGAAACTATAGACCAATCAGCCTAACATCAATACCTGGGAAGATACTGGAAAATATAATAAAAAAACAGATCTACCAACATCTAGAAACAAGTAAAGTAATAACTAGCAGTAAGCACAGTTTTTTTAAGAACAGATCATGCCAAACCTCTTATTTCATTCTTCAACAAAGTGACCAAATTAGTAGACCAGCAAAGTACTGTGGACTATATTTAGATTTCTACTATCTACTATATTTAGATTTCAGCAAGGCATTCAACAAAGTAGACCACAACCTACTTCTTAGTAAGCTAGAAAAAGGTGGAATAGCACCACCACTAGATGGACTTGCAAGTGGCTGACAAACCATACTCAAAGAGTAGCCTTAATGGGTCTAAGTCTTCATGGAGGGAAGTAAGCAGTGGGGTGCCACAAGGTTCCGCCTTAGGCTCAGTACTCTTCAATATCTTCATTAATGACTTAGATGAGGGAATAGAAGGGGAACTTTCCAAATTTGCAGATGATACTAAGCTGGCAGGAATAGCTAACACCCAAGAAGATAGGCTCAAGATCCAGATGGACCTTGACAGACTAGAACACTGGGCCATATCTAACAAAATGAAATTCAATGTAGAGAAAAGTAAAGTCCTACACTTAGGCAAGAAAAACCAAAAGTACACATATAGACTGGGTGAAACCAGGCTCAATAGGAGTAACAGTGAGAGGGATCTTGGAGTCTTAGTGGACAACCAACTAGATATGAGCCAGCCATGTGCAGCAGCAGCCAAAAAAGTCAATGCAATCCTAAATTGTATTAACAGAGGGATACAATCAAGATCAATACCACTCTCTCCTTAGTAAGACCACACCTAGAGTTCTGCCAAAGAGACAAATCAAAGACAATATGAGAGTAATTCTGGACACTTTGGAACATTATGAGGCACACCCCGAAAAGCAAATGGCTTTGATATTTTTAGATGCTCAAAAGGCATTTGATAATGTGAATTGGAGATTTATGATACTATTATTGGAACAGATGGGCTTTGCCAGAAAATTTATCCAAGCAATAGAAGCCATATACTATAAGCAAACAGCAAAGGTTATGATAGAGGGAGAATTTACAGACTCTATTAATAAAACAAAAGGTACAAGACAAGGATGCCCACTATCGCTTTTGCTATTTGTATTGACTTTGGAAGTGTTGAAAAGAAATATTAGAGATGATAAAAGCATAAAAAGAATGAAAATCAAAAAGGAAGAATTTAAATTACAAGCCTTTGCGGATGATTTGGCTTTTATTCTGGAAGACCCCCTAGAGACAGCTCCAAAATTACTGGAAAAGATAGAGACATATGGTGAGGTCGCTGGTTTGAAAATAAACAAAGATAAAACAAAGATCTTGACAAAGAATATGTTACTAAGACGGAGAGAAGAACTGGCAAACTTATTGAAAATTCAAGTCACGAATAAGGTTAAGTATTTGGGGATATACTTGACACCAAGATGTAGTACATTAAAAGAGAACAATTTTATTAAACTTAAACAGCAGATAGCATTAGATCTGAGGAAATGGGAAAATCTACAATTGTCATTAATAGGGAGAATCTCAACAATCAAGATGAATATCCTACCCAGAATCTTATATTTGTTTCAGACAATACCAATTAGGCTTGGAAAAGACTATTTTGAAGACTTAAATAAAATTGTGTTGAAGTATATATGGCAGGGCAAGAAAGCCAGAATAAAGCTAAAACTTTTACAAGATGCCAGAACTAGAGGAAGATTTGGCTTGCCTAATTGGGAGTTGTACTATCAAGCTGCAAATTTGATGTGGGTTAAGGATTGGATAACGTTAAGAAAGACTAGATTGTTGACACTAGAAGGACATGATTTGCTGTTGGATTGGCATGCTTTTTTTTATGGTATAAGGGAACTAAGACACAGGGTTATTTTAGAAGACATCACATGCAGGAGTCTCTGTGGCTAAATTGGGAGAAGATCAAAAGACAATGTTATTTGAAAATTCCAGTTTGGTTATCAACTATTGAAGCATTCTCTTATCCTATAATATATAAGAAGGAACAAACAGTTAGATATGGGGAAATACTGGATGAAAAGGGTGAACTCAAATCGATGCAAAACTTAGAGGAACAAGGAATAAAGATGAATTGGTTTTCATATGTGCAAATACACTCAAGGTATGATGAAGATTTTAAAACAGAGGGATTTTATGATAAATTGACTGATTTAGATAAGATTTTGACAGGTACTGATGAAAAGGTGATTAAAAAATTACACGGTTATTTACTGGAAATTAAACTAGAAGAAGAACAAGTTAAAGAAACTATGACTGCTTGGGGGAAGAATTTTGGATATGGGATCGATTTAGAGAAATGGCAAAAATTGTGGTCTCAAAATTATATATGTATAAGATGTTTTACAGGTGGCACTTTCCCCCGACAAGAATAGCAAGAATGTTCAAGAATAAATCTGAAAAATGCTGGAAATGTCATCAGATACCTGGCTCATATTACCATATGTGGTGGACTTGTGAGGACGCTAGAAAATACTGGACTAAAATTCGCATGTGGTTGGAAAAAATGACAAAGAAACACATAGACTTGAAACCAGAGATCTTTTTATTGGGAATCTTACCTGATACATATAGTAAAGATTTGAAATACCTGATTGTAAATGTATTAACAGCGGCTAGGATTGTATTTGCTAACAACTGGAAAAATGAGAAAATACCATTGCAGGAAGAAATTATTAAGAAAATATTGGAATGTGCTGAAATGAGTAGATTGACATTTGAAATTAGAGAACAAGAGGATAAACAATTCTATAAAATTTGGGACCTTTTCTACCAATGGTTAGATAATAAAATACAATAATAGAATATTTAGAATTTTAGAAAATAATGAATATGTAAAGATTTATTTCTTTTCTTGTTTGATATTGTATTTATAAAATGCTATTAGGATAGATTTGGTATGACTATATGATTTGTTACAAAATAAATTAAGTAAACTATAGTTATCTCGTAAAGTATGAATGAATAAAATCATGGTCAGATGATTGTTTAATAGTGATACTAGGGTATATAATTTCTGATTGACAATATGAGATATTATGTAATGTAATTGTAATTGAGGCCACGAAACGGATGCACAAAACATTGGTAAACCAACCGATACACTGTTTGTATATTTATGAAAGAAAGTTGGATGTTTTTATGTTTTGTCTGTTTTTAAAAATCAATAAAATTGTTTTCAAAAAAAAAAAAGAGTTGCAGATTACAGGATAGTTTTTTCCTGAAACCAAATTGTTTATTGGAGAGTAGGTTGTTTGTCTCTAAGTGGAGGATAATGGATTGGTTAATAATTGATTCCATGACTTTACAGGTGATGCAGCATAAGGAGATTGGTCTGTAATTTTCAACTAGGCTGGGGTCTCCCTTTTTGAAGATGGGGATGACCGTGGCTTGTGACCATAGGTTAAGCAAGGAGCTGGTCCTGAAAGATTTTTCAAAGATTATGGTTAGAGGTTCGGCTATGGCAGTGGATAGCTTTTTTAAGAAGTAGGCACATATTCCATCCGGTCCAATAGATAGAGATGATTTTAGATTGTGTAGTGCTTTTTCAACATTGTCTTCTGTAAAATCAACATGTATTAGATCATTGTTGTTGTCTGTGGTTCGGCTAGGAAATACTGGGCATGATCCTTTGCTGTTTACAAATACTGAGCTGAAGAATGTGTTGCAGTCTTCACCATTAGGTCCTATCAGGGGTGGGATGGACCTTGAGTCTTTTAGTTTGTTGTTTACAAAATTGTAAAAAGTGCGGGTGGAATTGGTGCATAGAAGGTTTTCCTCTTGTTTAATGTGATCATTGGTGCATTCAGTCTTTATCTGGTGGCATAAATTTTTGTATCGGCTTTTGAAATTGGCAACGTGACCAGATTTGTTTATCCGCCAGAGTGATCTCTTTTTGGATTGAAGTTTCCTTATTGTTATGGGTAATCTGTTTGTTTGTTTTTTCGTTTTGGGAGTTGGTGTTGGTACATATAGTTTGATGACTCTTTTGACTTCAAGTAAAAATGTGTTGTAATGGTCTTCAACAGTATTGCATCCAGTGAATAGAGATTGCCAATCAAGGGATGAGAGATCATTGTCTATAAGATCATAGTTGCCTTTTTTGAAGTTATAATTGGGGATTATGTCATTGTGATGATTTTTGTGTGGGCGTATGTTGAGACAAAAGTCAATCATATTATGGTCACTGCTTGAAAAGGTTCTTTAGTTTGTATTCTGTAAATTAAATTCAAACTTTTGCAGAAGATGGGATCGAGGCAGTTGTTTAGTCTAGTGTTGTTGGTTACTAGTTGTTCCAGTCCCAGATTTGCAACAGCATTGTAGAAGGTTGCGTGTATGGGTTCAGCTGTACATTTGTTTAGGGTCCAATTAAGATGAGGTAGATTGAAGTCACCAAGAAAGATAAAAGTGTGTGGGCAGGATGCTGCCCATGTTAGTAGTGTATTTAGCTTGTTTACATGTTCGATGTCATAATCAGGTGCTCTGTAACATAGTAAGGATCGAAATGTGATATTTAAGGATAGCTCGCAGATGATGGTCTCAGGAAGAGCAAGCTCCTGGGTAACTTGGATGTTTTTTAGATGTAAGGACTTTTTATAGAAGATAGCAACACCACCTCCTCTACAAATTTCACGATCTGATCGGTAAACATGATAGTCTCTTACTGTGGTAATGGAATCAGGGAGAGATGCGTTGAGCCATGTTTCACAAACAAATATGATGTTGAATTTAGCCATATTTAGTAAGAGGAGAAATTCAGGTATTTTATTCGCAAGGCTTCTTGCATTGAGTAGCTTGCATTTAAGGCCAGCAGTAGTTGGAATTGAGGTAATTAGGGGCATGCGTGCCTAGACTTGGGTGATGGAGGATTGGTTGAGGTAGGGTTGTGGTTGAAAGTTAAAGCTGAGTTGCGGGTTGTGTGACTTACTTTTGATACAGTCAGCATGGTAGTCAATGTACAGGTCCTTCTCTCCATTGTCTAGATGTTTTTTGAGTTCAGTGCGGAGTACACGGGAGCGGGCATGTTGCTGTATGGTTAGGTCAGGGCGACAATGGAGGTTCTTATGGTTGGTGTTGGGTTTGGTGAGTGAATTTATAGTGGAAATGAATTTACATTTGCTTGATTCATTTTTGCAAATGACCCTGCAGAAGCGTGGGACCACAGAACCGTCTCTGTTTTTGAGCTCTCGGCCAATGTGGGAAATGTCAAGTATTTCATCAGGGGAGATGGTTGATGCTTGATAATCACTGATGATGTTTCGGACAGTTGTGATGTCATCATTATCATTGATGTCTTCTAGACCAAATAAGATGGCGTTTGGATGTTTCCGTTCACTCTCAACAGCTTCTCTGATGAGGATTGGGATATCATTATTTGTCTGGCTTATGTTTTTTTGTGGATTGGGTTGTGGATTGGGTTGTGGTTGTTGGGTAGAGATGTGGTTTGTAGCTATTGGATATTCAGGTTTTTGCATTGTGTCTTTTTTTTCAAGGTTGGATAATCTTTCTTTTAAGGAGTCTAGGGATGCTACTATGGTGTCAAGGGATGTTATTCATGTTTCAATGGTATCAACTCTTTTCAACAGATCCAGTTTGGGTCTGCATGATTTGCAGATATGGAAACTCATTGGATGATTCTAGGTATTGAATCATTTGCTCGGGTAATCCCAAGCAGTCATGATGAACGTATTTGTTACATAGAGAACATTTGATGGAGTTTTCATTATCCTTTAGAGTTTTGTTGCATTTAAGGCATGTGCAGGAGTCTTGTGGTTCATTGGTGGGGATTGCATTATTAAAAAAATGTTGAGACTCTAGAAAAAGTACAGAGAAGAGCAACCAGGGGACTGGAGACTAAAAAATACGAAGAACGGTTACAGGAACTGGGCTTGGCTAGTCTGTTGAAGAGAAGGACCAGGGGAAACATGATAGCAGTCTTCCAATATTTGAGGGGCTGCCACAGAGAAGAAGGAGTCAAGCTATTTTCTAAAGCGCCTATAGGCCAGGCAAGGAATAATGGATGGAAACTGAACAAGGAGAGATTTAACCTGGAAATAAGGAGAAACTTTCTGACAGTGAGAACAATCAACCAATGGAACAGCTTGCTCTCGGAAGTTGTGGGAGCGTCATCATTAGAGACATTCAAAAAGAGATTGGACTGCCATTGGTCAAAAATGGTGTAGGGTCTCCCGCTTGGGCAAGGGTTGGACTACATGATTTACAAGGTCCCTTCCAACTCTGATTATCTGTTATCTGTTAACATTATAGAATGCTTTGTCAAGATGCTAGCTAACAGTTTTACAAGTAGTTTCAAGGCAAATGCAAACAAACTTTATCTTTGCAAAGTACTGTACTTACAAGCAATAGTTTGAAAAGTATAGTACTTAAAAAGCAGAGCAGTTCCCAAAGTGCTTACAAACAGTGCAGTCCTATAGAATAACAAAACAAGAATATTTTAAAATACTTACAGAAACAATTCTAGTACTCAATTCTTGCCCTTGTCCTCAATCCCACACATTAAAAAAATAAAAAACCAAAACCAAACTCAGCGCTGTGTCAGCTGCAAAAATCACTTGATTTTGTTTGGCTATGTGACCAGGGACAAAAAAAGGTGGGGAGGGAACCTGCCAGCTTCAGTTAAAAATGGCCACCGCTGTAGCAGTGACTGAGTCCAAGTCACATGGCTAGAGAGGCCTCTTTTTGGTTGCAGTTTTGAATTTCTAATGTAAGTACCCTTTCTGAATAAATTTGTTTTTGTGAAAATTTGCTAAATGAAGGTTTGTACCTGGGTAATTACCTGTGTTGTTTAGTTGTTCAATAGATAAATTGTCTTCCCTTCATTTTATCACAACCACAATCCTATGAGATAAGGGAGAGCTGAGAGAATGGGACAAGCCCCATCACTCAACGAGTTTCCATATCTGAGAATGGATTTGAACCAAGGTGTCTCCAATCCTAGTCAAGCACTTATCCGCTATATCACACTGGTAATAATTCTGTAGAAGGATTCTTGGTTTATTTTTCATCTCAAAGAAAAAAAGTAAACCAGCTGCTTGGAATTCTACACAAAAAGTTTAAATTTGAATTCTATTCATACGAAGGAAGTTCTGCAAGACTTTAACTAGATACAGTAAATGATGCATAAACCTCTTTGACCATGATACAGTGTTGATCATGACCATTTCCACACAAATTCAGCAAATGCCAGCATCAACTACACTTACCTGGGATATTTAACCTTTAGTTTATTCAGTTTCTTGAGAATAATGTCATCAGCCCATGCCTCAATCTTTTCTTTTTTCAGTCGGATTAGCTCAACTCCTTGACTGACCATAACAATGACACGATTGTCATCCAGATTTACCTAAGAAATACAAATGGTACACCTTGGTCAGCATATATCATGGGCAGTGACCATAAGTTCTTGGTTATAGAGAGCATTATTTCAGAAAGCTATTCTTTGGATTTATTTTTCAAAAACTCACTTTTGTCCTTTATTTTGGTCATTTAACTTTTAACATTCAAAGAGTACCATTTAATGCACAGTCTGCAAAAATACTTGCTTCTAATAGTGTATTTTTATTAGAACATGTGTTTTTGTAAAAATTGTCTTGGTTTTCCTCTTGAATCTTCCTTTATAAAGCAAAGTTATAACATAAGCAGTTAAACATTTTTATCCTTATGAAGGTCTCTGATTTCTCCTTTTTACATGTTTGTCCTTTATTTTTTTCCAAGAAAATGCGGTTATTGTAATCATGGAGAAGCTTTTGAATGTTTCCAATGGTCCAACGGAATATTGGGCAGGGAGGATTCCAGTGCCGTATATAGACGAAAAATATATACCACTTCCATATAGGTTCAGATTTTTCACAAAATCTAACCTTAAATCTTTAAACTTATATATTTTTCATGATACAAGGAAAGATGCCCAGCAACTGCCATTGTAATTGCTGAGTAAATATCAGCATCTTCCTATCCCACTATTCCTATTCATTGGGGTATTATAGAGCTAAATCTACAATCTAAATTGCTAAGAATTAGAAATAATTAGAAATAATTAAGATTAAGTGTTCCTAGAGCAGTTGTTTGTCACCAACGTAATGTGATTAGATTGAAGTCCAGCAGGTGGAGATATATATATATTTATATTTATATATTAAGAATATATATATATTCTTAAGTTTTCGCGGGTACTTACATGTATGGCATTCAGCTTTGTTCGGGTATTTTCCCACGTCATTGTAGCTGTGCTTTTAAAGTTTTAGCAACGTTTCGGCCGAATCTCATCTGCCATCATCAGGCTTCTGTATAGTGTTCATCTGTGAGTCAGACTTTTAGAGTGGTTTCAGATTTAAATTTGGGGCAGCCTATTGCTGTGCCAGAATGGTTTTTTCTTCATCCTGATTGGTTGGGAGTCTTGGTCTGTGTTTATTGGTCTTGGAGTTTGCTGTGTTCTGCTTGATTGGTGTTTCTAATATCTTCTGTCTGTTTTGTGGCTCTTTTTGTATCTTGAATGGCTGGCAACATTGTGTTACTTTATTGGAGGCCTTTAGTGCAGCTTGGCTTTGGGTAAATGGACGGCTATCATTTGTTAGGAAGCTAGATTTCATCTGGGTGCCTGGTTGGGGCGTGTTTGAGCTGGAGGTATCAAGGGGCATCTGTTTGTGCCCAGGTGTTTGCCTGGCTAGTGGTGTGGAGATTTTTTTGTTTGTGAATGCAGGCTTCCAAATGATTGACAGTCTGGTGGAATCATCTCTTCTATTCATGCTTTCAGGTCTTTTTTCAATCTCTATGGCTTCTCTGATGATTCTGTGGCTGGGGTTTTCTATAGTGGGTAGGTTTTTGGTGCCATTGTGCGGCTCGTTATCTGGGTTTGTAGACAGATTCTAGGAAAGCTGCCAACGACTACAGAGGAAAGTTAACTCTGTTGTTCCCGATATTGTCTGTTCGTGTTTATTCCTTTGGGACCTTTGGACTCTCACCTTGTGGCTACAGGTGAGACAGAACATTATATATATATATATATATATAGGTCAATGCTTGTTTTGAGTTCTTGTATTCCTTGTATAATCGTCGCTAGATCCATTTGTACTTTATCTTGCTTCGCCATTATTGATAGTCGTCCTCCAGTTGATGGAGAAGCAGGAGCAGAAGTTGAACTGCCAGAAGGTAAAGTTTTCTTACTTATTTGAATAACTCAAGATCTTTAAGCTCCTTTAATCCAATCAATAGGGTAGCCAATTATAATCCAATTGGGAAGAAGAAAAACATTAAAAAAAAGCCAATAAAAAATAAAGAGTCCAGGATTAAAAAGAGAAGGAGAAAAAGAAGATTAAAAAGAAAAAAAAAAGGAGGAGATTCTTAGCACTTGGAAAAGAAATGGCATTCTGCACCCAAGCCACCAACGGATCGTGCAAACGCAGCTAGGACACACCGAGAACCAAAGGGAGATGAAGGTTCGAGGTGATATAAAAACTTATCGCCTCCTCATGATCCCCAATGATCATACGCACTGGCTGGGTGGCGAAACGAATGGGCCCAGACTTGAGCTCACGCCCATCCACGGTTTCCACCTTAATGGGTGGATCCACAGTAACCAATGGAATCTCGTAGTGCGTAGCAAAAGCTCGGTCCATAAAGCTGGTTGTAGCCCCTGAGTCCACCAACACAACAGCGGGAATTCCCTCCTTCTGGGACTGTAAAAAGATTCGAGTGTCCAAAAGTAAATGCCGAGGAGGGCCAGGATTTGCTTCAGCAATTTGAGGTGGGGATGTGAAACGTGCCCGACCTAGGGTTTCCTTGAGGTCAGGTCTACCCTGTTTTCCTGACGAGCCAGGAGTGGTTTCAGGTACGGGTCTACGGGTCCCTCTCCGTTTGCAGGAATTAACAAAATGACCCAGATCCCCGCAATAAAGGCACAAGCCTTCCTGAAACCTTCTCGAACGTTCTCACACCGTTAAGCGAGGGTGGAGTGCTTCCAACTCCATCGGCTCCTCCGTCTTAATCGTGGTTTGTGAACAAAAAAGAGAAGGTGGTTCCACAATGGGCCATCTGCTTCCGCACTGTTGTAAATAGGCTTCAATACGTAAGCACTGTATCACTAGTGCATCCAGGGTTGAAGCCCGCTCTGCATGTACTAACTCATCCTTAATGGCATCAACCAAGCCCTTCTGAAATGCATCCATGTGGGCCGGTTCATTCCAGTTAGAGTCCATACAGAGTAAACGAAATTCTGCAATGTATTCCTGCAGGGAACGTTTCCCCTGTTTAATGTCCCATAACTGTCTAGCCACAGTTTGACTTTTAATTGGGTTTTCAAACATAACCCTCATTTGTTGCAGAAAACCCTGAAAATTATCCAATAAAGGGCTATCTTGAGTTAACAAGGGAGTAGCCCATTTGGCAGCCTGCCCAGACAAAAGGCTAATAATAAATCCTACCTTAGCCCGGTCATTTGGAAAGTCTTCAGGCCTCAAGGACATAAATAATTGACACTGCCCCAGAAATGCCGGAAACATGTCCATTTGTCCTGAAAATTTCTCTGGCATGGATACCAGGCTTTTCCTCAAGGGAGGGGCTGAAGGAGCAGCAGGAGTTTGCAAACTTGAAATATGATTCACCAACTGGGTTACCTGGTTTTGGAGGGTCTGGTTACTTTGTAGCAGCTGGTTTATTTGTTGCTGTTGCTGCTCCACCAAATGCTGCAGTTGAGTTGAATCCATCTCAGTTTGAAGATGGTTTGTTTGGGCTTGGAAGCAAAAATGTTATGTCTCACCTATGTTCATAGATGAGAAGACAAGGTTTCAGAATTCAAAATATTCAAGCAGAAACAAAACCGGATTCAAAAGGGTTAATTAACACTGTTTTCCAGTCCTTGGCAGACTTCCCGGAACCTGTCAGGCTAATCAGAATTGTCCATAACTCACAAGGCCACTCCAAATATATTCTTCTGACTCATCAAACACTTTGCTTCCAAGCAAAGCTTGAGAGTCAGCACGCCTCTTTAAATCACCTGGATAGGCGTGTCAGTCTCTCCAATCAATGTCTGGCCTGACGCCTCCCTTCAGATTGATGTTTCCTGGTTCTCCTAGTTCTGGCGTCAATCCACGATCTGTCAGTTTCCTCGCTGGAAACTTCTGTCTCATTTTGTTGATCATTTGCTGGCATGAACGAAGTCAAAGGTTCTGGGGAGGATTGCCTCTGCGACAATCTCTCATCCTCCTGGCTCACGTCTGTGTCCTCTGATAATTCAGACTCCACATTCACAGCAGGCTCCAACCTTCCATCTTCAGAGTCATCAGAGTCAAAACTCCCAGCAGGATCGATCCTTCCAGTCACAACACACACACACACACACACACACACACATATTATTCTGGTTGAAACTATGGTTTTCTTCCCCCCCCCCCCATGGTGCTTGGTCTTTAATCAATTTTTACTTTTTAAAAATGGAGGGTTCCCCCCCCCATGTCTATTTATTTATTTATTTAGGTTTGTCAAGCATTTATGAGAAAACAAGTATAAGTATGAACATAATATATACACATATAAGTATAAACAAATATATACATAATAAATGAGTACGAATGGGAACAGTAGGACCGGGACAGTAAGTACACTGGTGTGCTTAAGCATGCCCCCTCTTAGGAATGAAGTGAGGTCCATGGTAGACAGTTTAAGGTTTAAGGTTTGGGGGTTTGAAGATGTAACAACAGAGTCAGGTAGTGAGTTCCAAACATTGACCACTCTGTTGCTTAAGTCATATTTTCTGCAATCAAGTTTGGAATGGTTTACTTTGAATTTGTACCTATTGTTTGCCCATGTGTTATTGTGGTTGAAGCTGAAGTTGTCATTGACAGGTAGGATGTTGTAGCAGACTATTTTGTGTATTAAGCTTAGGACAGACCTTAGGCAGCATAGTTTTAAGTTGTCTAGGTCCAAAATTTCAAGCCTGGTGGCATAAGGTAATCTATTGTGAGCTGAGGAGGGGAGTATTCTTCTCATGAAATAGCTCTGAACTTTGTTAATTACGTTCGCAGTTTGGAAGAAGCCTTCTGTTTGCCTTTCGGCTCTGATTTATCGTGCGGCTCGTTATCTGGGTTTGTAGACAGATTCCGGGAAAGCTGCCAACGACGACTACAGAGGAAAGTTAACTCTGTTGTTCCTGATATTGTCTGTTCGTATTTATTCCTTTGGGACCTTTGGACTCTCACCTTGTGGCTACAGGTGAGACAGAACATTTTTGACCCGAACCAACATCCCATCTTCTAACCAAGATGGATCAAACACAGTTAGAGCAGCAACAGCTACAGATTAACCAGCTTCTGCAGGATAACCAGGTATTGAAGAAACAAGTCACCCAGCTGGTTAATCACCTTATGCTGATGCAAGCTCCTGTTAATCCTCCTGCCCCTCCCCGTAGGAAATGCCCGGTAACTATGCCGGATAAATTCTCCGGACAGCCTGAAGTGTTCCCGGCTTTTATGGGGCAGTGTCAACTGTTTATGTCTTTACAGCCAGAAGATTTCCCTGATGACCGGGCTTGGGTGGGGTTTGTTATCAGTCTCTTGTCGGGTTCGGCTGCAAGATGGGCCACTCCTCTGTTGGTGCAAAATAGTCCTTTATTGAATGACTATCAGGGCTTTTGGCACCATTTATGTTCTATGTATGAGGACCCCATAAAAACTCAAACCATAGCCAGACGTTTAAAGGACATTCATCAGGGGAAATGCCCTTTGCAAGAGTTTATTGCAGAGTTTCGTCTGCTCTGCATGGACTCTGCTTGGAATGAGGCAGCCCACATGGACGCTTTTCAGGAGGGTTTGGCAGAAGAAATTCAAGATGAATTGGTGCATGTGGAGCCGGCTCTAACCCTGGATGCGCTAGTGGTGCAATGTTTGCGCATTGACACCTGGCTTCAACAGCGCAAGACCAGACGCCCCGTTCCGGAACCGCCCTCCCACTCACGGCCGCAGCCTCCCGTACAACCAGCGCCCCTGGTATCCCATAGTGTCATGACCAGGACCGAGGAACCGATGGAGTTGGGTGCACTCTGCCCTCGGTTGACAGCACAAGAACGCACGCAGAGATTTCATGGAGGTCTGTGCCTGTATTGTGGGGGGTCAGGACATTTTGCCTGTTCCTGTCCTAGTAAACGACGGGGGGGCATGAAAGCCAGTGCCCAAATCTCATCCTGTACCATCAGGAAATGAGGCAGGCCCGGCCTCGGGGAAACCCTAGGTCGGGCACATACCACACAACTGCCCGAAGTAGCGGAGGTGAACTCTGGTCCTCCCCGACATTTGCTTTTGGACACGTAGGTTTTCTTGCAGTTCCGGTCGGAGGGGATTCCTGCGGTTGCATTGGTGGACTTGGGGGCTACTACCAATTTCATGAACCGGGCTTTTGCAACACATTATGAAATTCCCTTGGTTGCGGTAGAGCCTTCCATTAAGGTAAAAACCATTGATGGGCGGGAACTGCGGTCTGGGCCTATTCGTTTTGCTACTCAGCCGTTACGCCTGGTCATTGGGGACCATGAGGAGGCGATTAATTTTTATATCACCTCGGACCTCCATCTTCCCTTGGTTCTCGGAATGGCTTGGCTATGGTTGCATGATCCTCGGGTGGCATGGGCACAGAATGCCATTTCGTTCCTGAGTCTTCAGTGTGTGGACCATCTAAAACACATCTGTGCTGGTCAAGACATCGCTGCCCCCGCCGTCTCTGTACCTCCTGAACTATCTGACTTCTCAGATGTTTTTAGTGAGAAGGAAGCAGATCAGTTACCACCGCATCAACCTTATGACTGTCCTGTGGACCTCCTGCCCAATGCTCCACTACCCAAAGGTCGTTTGTATTCAATGTCTGAGCCCGAATTGGCCGCTCTTCGAGATTTTCTGGACAAGAACTTGGCCCGGGGGTTTATCAGACCGTCGTCGTCTCCTCTTTCTGCTCCTGTCCTTTTTGTGAAAAAGAAGACAGGGGATTTGCGCTCATGTTGTGACTACCGCAGGTTAAACGCCATTATGGTGAAAAATAGTTATCCTTTGCTGCTCATTCCAGAGCTGATGGAGCGATTACGAGAGGCCACTATTTTCACCAAGCTCGATCTTCAAGGGGCTTACAACCTGGTGCGGATGCGCAAAGGAGACGAGTGGAAGATGGCGTTTGGTACTAGATACGGCCACTTCGAATATTCTGTGATGCCTTTCGGGTTGACCAACGCCCCCGCGGTCTTCCAACATTTCATGAATGATATTTTTAGGGACATGCTTGACCGGTTTGTGGTGGTGTACCTGGACAACATTTTGATCTATTCTAAGTCCAGGGAAAGCCACTTTCGCCAAGTTCACCAGGTACTACAACGTCTTAGAGAGCATAGAGTATGTGCGAAACTGGAGAAATGTCTCTTTTTCCAGATTTCCATAGAGTTCTTGGGACATATCATCTCTCCCGAAGGCATTGCCATGGACCCGCGGAAAGTAGAGGCTTTGTGTAGTTGGGAACCCCCTCATCGAGTAAAAGACGTACAACATCACTTGGGGTTCGCTAATTATTACAGGTCATTCATCCGGGGTTTTGCCAAACTGACGGATCCCATCACCCAGCTCCTTCGCAAGAAGGTTCCATTCCGGTGGGGGCCTCCACAGCAACAGGCCTTTGAGCCCATCATGAAAGCCTTCATTGCGGAACCGATCTTGAGGCATCCTGACCCCCATCGTCCATTTGTAGTGGAGACGGATGCATCCAACGTGGCCATTGGGGCGGTGTTGTTACAAGCCCCAGCAGATGGCGCACCTCTTTTTTTATGCGCATATTATTCACAGAAACTTACTACTTCCAAGCGTAATTATACAATTTGGGAGAAAGAGTTGCTGGCCATTAAGACTGCATTTGAAAACTGGCAACATCACCTTGAGGGGGCTCGGCACAAGGTGGAAGTTCGGACGGATCATCGGAATCTGGAACACTTGATGACTGCTCGGAAATTGAACCAACGACAGATCCAATGGTCGTTGTTCTTCGCTAGGTTCAATTTTTCGGTCACGTACATCCCTAGTGGTCAAAATAAAAAAGCAGATGCCTTGTCCCGCAAACCGGAATATCTGTGTCCTGAAGAACCTCTTCCTCCACCTACGGTGCTGCCACCAGAATCTTTGGCTGTTATCCAGGAACCGGTGGATTTGAGGGCTCGGGTACGAGAGGCGCAGTGCGGAGATGATTGGTCGCAGCAGAGAATGGGGGAAATTGGACCCGACTCCCCATGGACTCTGGAGGAGGGTTTACTATGACATCGGGGCCGATTGTACATGCCCACCAGGACACTTAGAGCCCTCATCATGACCCAATGTCATGACAACCCAGCTGCGGGTCATTTTGGGTTCTTCAAAACCCTTCATCTAGTCACAAGGACTTTTTGGTGGCCTCGAGTTTGGCATGATGTCTTTGCTTTTGTTACCTCTTGTGTACCATGTCGGCAAGCAAAAGCAGCGTCAGGTACGCCTCCTGGCCTTCTTCAACCACTACCGACTCCGAACCGACCCTGGGGGGCAATTTCCATGGACTTTTTAACACACTTGCCCTCCTCGTCAGGTTATACAATGGTACTTGTGGTGGTTGACATGCTCACCAAGATGGCCCATTTCATCCCATGTAGAAGGTTACCATCAGCTCATGTTACTGCCCGACTTTTTCTGCAACATGTATTCCGTTTGCATGGCTTACCAGACAGAGTTGTTTCAGACTGCAGTGTCCAGTTCACCACTCAATTCTGGAAGAGCTTAATGAATGCATTATGGGTGCAAGTATGTTTAGCATCGGCGCACCATCCGGAAACCGATGGTGGGACTGAGAAAGTAATTGGCATCCTCACCCAATACCTCAGATGTTTTGTTAATCAACGACAAAACGACTGGGTGACCTATATTCCTTTGGCGGAGTTTGCTTTTAACAATTCTCAGCACACCTCCACCCACATGACGCCTTTTTACGCCAATGTGGGTTACCATCCGAGGTTTTTCTCCTTGTTGAGCTTGGATTCCCCGGTTCCAGAGATGCGAGAATTTTTGTCTGAACTACATTTGGTGCACCAATTGATTTCCCAACAATTGGAATGGGCTAAGGCGGACTATAAAAGATTTGGGGATCGTTTGTGTCGGGAGACACCTCCGCTGGCTGTGGGGGACAGGGTGTTGTTGTCCACGAAGCATCTCCGGGTTGATCGTCCGATTAAGAAGTTGGATCATCGCTTCATTGGTCCCTTCCCTATTGAGGCGGTCATCAATCCCGTTGCTTATTGGCTCACTCTACCGTGCTCCATGCGCATTCATCCTGTCTTCCACCGTTCCCTTCTGGTTCCTGACACCCCATCGTGTACTCTCTGTTCTCCCGATGATATGGTTTCTCCATCTGGGCCCAGCGATGATCCTGTTGTTGATGCCATGATGGTTGGCATTCATGATTCACGATGGCTGAAAGGATGATTTCAGTACTTCATAGGGAGGCTGGAGAATGAAACAGATTCATTCCTGGGAGGATGCGTCCAAGGTGCATGCTCCGGACCTTATCCGGCTATATCATGCACAATTTCCATCGAAGCCACATCCAGATCATCAGACTTGGGGGAAGGGCCCTGCAGTGAGGAATAATGTTGTGACTGGGAGGCTTGAGCCTGCTGTGAGCTTTGAGTCTGATGTGTCAGAAGACACAGGTTTGAGTGATGAGGAGGGTTTGGCATTGGAATTTGAGCCTGCTTTAATGGGAGATGCAGACGTGAGCCAGGAGGATGTGGAAGTGTCGGAATCACCATCCTCTCCAGAACCTTCCTCATCAATTATGCCTCAGGTGTCAGCAGATGATCGACAGAACATGCCAGAGTCTTTGAGTGATGATCAAACTGACGAATGTTGGGTTGATGCAAGGACTAGACGTAGGCTGAGAGGTCAAGCACAAATTGAAAGGAAACATCAGATCAGAGACTAATTAGAAAGACTGACACACCCCTTCAAGGAATATAAGGAGGCGTGTTAGCTAACGATCCTTGTTCGGGTCAAACTTCGTTAATTAGGTTCACCGTTTGGAAGAAGCCTTCTGTTTGCCTTTCGGCTCTGATTTATCGTGCGGCTCATTATCTGGGTTTGTAGACAGATTCTGGGAAAGCTGCCAACGACGACTACAGAGGAAAGTTAACTCTGTTGTTCCTGATATTGTCTGTTCGTGTTTATTCCTTTGGGACCTTTGGACTCTCACCTTGTGGCTACAGGTGAGACAGAACCTGTATAGCCATCCATTTACCCGGAGCCAAGCTGCACTAAAGCCCTCCAATAAAGTAACACAATGTTGCCAGCCAATCAAGATACAAAAAGAGCCACAAAACAGACAGAAGATATTAGAAACACCAATCAAGCAGAACACAGCAAACTCCAAGACCAATAAACACAGACCAAGACTCCCAACCAATCAGGATGAAGAAAAAACCATTCTGGCACAGCAATAGGCTGCCCCAAATTTAAATCTGAAACCACTGTAAAAGCCTGACTCACAGATGAACACTATACAGAAGCCTGATGATGGCAGATGAGATTCTGCCGAAACGTTGCTACAACTTTAAAAGCACAGCTACAATGACGTGGGAAAATACCCGAACAAAGCTGAATGCCATACATGTAAGTACCCTGAAAACTTAAGAAAACATATGTGTGTGTGTGTGTGTGTGTGTGTGTGTGTGTATATATATATATATATATATATATATATATATATATATACATACATATACACACATACATACATACATACATACACACACACACACACACACACACACACACGCACACTATTCTGGTTGAAACTATGGTTTTCTTCCCCGCCCCCATGGTGCTTGGTCTTTGATCAATTTTTACTTTTTAAAAATGGTGGGTTCCCCCCCCCCATGTCTATTTATTTATTTATTTAGGTTTGTCAAGCATTTATGAGAAAACAAGTATAAGTATGAACATAATATATACACATATAAGTATAAACAGATATAAATATATACATAATAAATGAGTACGAATGGGAACAGTAGGACCGGGACAGTAAGTACACTGGTGTGCTTAAGCATGCCCCCTCTTAGGAATGAAGTGAGGTCCACGGTAGACAGTTTAAGGTTTAAGGTTTAAGTTTTGGGGGTTTGAAGATGTAACAACAGAGTCAGGTAGTGAGTTCCAAACATTGACCACTCTGTTGCTTAAGTCGTATTTTCTGCAATCAAGTTTGGAATGGTTTACTTTGAATTTGTACCTATTGTTTGCCCATGTGTTATTGTGGTTGAAGCTGAAGTAGTCATTGACAGGTAGGATGTTGTAGCAGACTATTTTGTGTACTAAGCTTAGGACAGACCTTAGGCAGCATAGTTTTAAGTTGTCTAGGTCGAAAATTTCAAGCCTGGTGGCATAAGGTAATCTATTGCGAGCTGAGGAGCGGAGTATTCTTCTCATGAAATAGCTCTGAACTTTGTATTAATGTCCATTATACAGTGTGGATTCCAGACAGATGAGCTGTATTCAAGAATTGGTCTGGCAAAGGTTTTGTATGCCCTGGTTTGCAGTTCAATGTTACCAGAGAAGAAGCTTTGCAAAATTAGGTTAACAACCCTTAATGCCTTTTTTGGCAATGCTGTAACAGTGAGCTCTGGGGCTTCGATCTTTTGAAATGAGTATTCCTAGGTCCTTGACAAAGTGAGGGTCATCTACAAGGTCGTATCCTCCCAGTTTGTATTTAGTGTTCTGATTTTTGTTGCCAATGTGTAAGACAGAGCATTTATTGGTTGAGATTTGAAGTTGCCAATTGTTCGACCATTCTGAAACATAGTCAAGGTCGCTTTGTATAGCAGCAGTATTGTCAGTGATGTTAAATAGTTTTACGTCATCAGTGAAGAGGATGCAGTTGCTTTTAATATGATCGCAAAGGTCATTTATGTAAATTAAAAAGAGAGTGGGTCCTAGAATGCTGCCTTGGGAGACACTGCTATTAACCGGTGCTGGGTTTGATAGGGCACTCCTTATTTTGACTACTTGTTGCCCGTTTGACAGGAATGCAGCTATCCATTTGTGCAGTGATCCAGAAATGCCATAAGAGCATAGCTTTAACAGTAGTTTGTCGTGTACCATTGAATCAAAGACTTTGCAGAAGTCTATGTAAATGGTGGAGTTGTATAGTCCAAATGTTTTTGCAGGATAGGAATTGTAGAGGCATTTCTAGTCATTGATCCTGATAAAGTACTACATGCACATACACACAGCCCTCAAATGGCTATTAAAATATATAATAAATGGGGGAGAGGGGAGGAGCTGGCATCGCGATGGTACGGTCTGCAATCGAGCTCTAAGATTGCAGCCGATATCTTCGCCCCTGGCCGGTCCAAACGGACCTAAAACGTCCCGCAGAGACGGTGATCATGAAGGGCATATCCTGTGGATCCCAGGGACACTGCAAAGTCTCTGGTTGATCCAGGAGAAGTCCTTTTTGCCGGCAGCGAAGAGGCAGCCCCAAAGCTGCTGAAGTCGGGACAGCTCCGGAAAGGAAGAGGCTGAAAGAGAAAGTGTGTTGGCTGGGTGAGAATCCTCTTTTTACTAACATTTTGAGACTTGAAAGGACACTCTGAGTATAAGAAGAAACCTGTGAGATTTTTGACAAAACTGAATAAGCGGCAACTTTTAAAGGGAGACGTCAAAGTGAGGCTTGGCTTTTTTTCCCCTTACTCTTTTCTTTTTTTTTTACTGGACTTTTTTGTGACTTAGCAGTTAACCGGACTAAATTTTCTTTTATATATATATTTACTTTCTTATTCTCCTTCTTGATTTCTTAATTTTTTTTAGACTAGAGGCTCCCTTTGGTTACTTTTCTTTTTATATATACATGTATATATTTTCTCTTCTTTTTTAACCTCAATTACGTTTTCCTGGGAGGAGGGGGAAAGTGAGAATTAAGAAACTTTGTAACACTGCCAACTAGAGGCTTGAAAATATTTTACTTGAAGTGGAGAGAACTGTGAAAGACTCCTTCTCAAGGACATTTCAACTTGATAAGATAGAGGGAAGAGCGCGGCAGAATATTATTACAGGTGTTCTTCTGGACTTCTATCAACAATTTAACACTTGAGGCTTGGCTTTGAAACTTGTGGAGAAGAGAGTCATAATAAGAGCCTGGGACAATTAAATAAAGTGCAGTGTGTTTTCTTATCTTCTTTTAGTTGTATTATCCCTCCTTACCAGCTTTACTGTAAACTTTTATTTTAGCAATATTTTTATTTTTGCTTTTTATTTTAAAGGGAAAGCCTCAGAATTTTTCTCCTTTTCTTTTTTTCCTTTTCCATTGGGATTTTTGCTTTTTCCATCCATGTTCTTGGACTATTTAGGTTTCTTTCTATTGAGATTTTTTAACTGGATTAAGGTGTGAAGAGCCTGAAGAAATTTTTCTTTTGTTTTGTTCTTTTTTTCTTATTATTATTCGGCTTTTTCCTTCTTTTTATTTTTATCCTTTATTGTGGATTATTTCATAATTGGATTAGGGTCCAGAAGAACCCAAAGAATTTTTCTTTTCTTTTTCCTTTTTACCATTGGGCTTTTTACTATTGGGCTTTTCCATTTTGGATTATAATTGGCTACCTTACCAATTGGATTAAAGTTTAAAAGAATTTGAAGGTCTTGAATAGTTTAAAATGAGTAGGAAACTTATACCCTCTGGCGTCTCTACCTCTACTTCTGCCTCCCCACCATCTGGAGGACAACGTTTAGTCCAGGCAATGTTAAAGCAAAAAGAGACAAATTAGAGACAATATGAGAGTAATCCTGGATACTTTGGAATACTATGAGGCACATCCTGAAAAGCAAATGGCTTTGATATTCCTAGATGCTCAAAAGGCATTTGATAATGTGAACTGGAGATTTATGTTACTACTACTGGAACAGATGAGTTTTGCCAGAAAATTTATTCAAGCAATAGAAGCCATATATCATAAGCAAACGGCAAAGGTAATGATGGAGGGAGAACTTGCAGATTTTATTAATATAAGAAAAGGCACAAGACAAGGATGCCCCCTATCTCCTTTGCTATTTGTATTGACCTTGGAAGTGTTGAATAGAAATATTAGAGATGACAAAAGCATAAAAGGAATGAAAATTAAAAAGGAAGAATTTAAATTGCAAGCCTTTGCGGATGACTTAGCCTTTATTTTAGAAGACCCTTTAGAAACAGCTCCAAAGCTATTGGAAAAGATAGAGACATATGGCGAGGTGGCTGGTCTGAAAATAAATAAAGATAAAACAAAGATCTTGACAAAGAATATGCTACTAAGACAAAGAGAAGAACTGGCAGACCTGTTGAAAATCCAAGTCATGAACAAGGTCAAGTATTTGGGGATATACTTGACATCAAGATATAGTACATTAAAAGAGAATAATTATATTAAACTTAAACAACAGATAGCCTTAGATTTGAAGAAATGGGAAAACTTACAATTGTTATTAATAGGGAGAATTTCAACAATCAAGATGAATATTTTACCCAGAATCTTATATTAGTTTCAAACAATACCAATTAGGCTTGGAAAAGACTATTTTGAAGACTTAAATAAAATTGTGCTGAAGTATATATGGCAAGGTAAGAAAGCGAGAATAAAGCTAAAACTCTTGCAAGATGCTAGAATTAGAGGAGGTTTTGGCCTGCCTAATTGGGAGTTGTACTACCAAGCTGCAAATTTGATGTGGGTTAAGGAATGGATAACACTAAGAAAGACTAGATTGTTGACACTAGAAGGTCATGATTTGCTGTTGGGTTGGCACGCCTTTTTATGGTATAAGGGAACTAAAACACAGGGTTATTTTAGAAGACATTATATACAGGAGTCTTTGTGGTTAAACTGGGAGAAGATTAAAAGACAATGTTATTTGAAAATTCCAGTTTGGTTATCGACTATTGAAGCATTTTCCTATCCTATAATTTATAAGAAGGAACAAACAGTTAGATATGGGGAATTATTGGATGAAAAGTGTTGGGTATATGGATACACCAACCAGGTTTGGGTTGAATAAATATGTAAACCTAGGATTAAGTGTCTTGTAGCTTTAAGCACAAGAAACTGCAATGTCACTGTGGGTGCGGTTGCAGGCAGTAATATAGGTAGGAAGGGAAACGTAATAGACCCGGCTTCTGGATGCACCTGGTTCTGTTCCTGGTCTGCTGCCTGCTGTGTTGGAACGTCTATCTGCTTACTCTGGAAGGCTACTGTGCCAGATACCATTTCAACTGAACACAAAGACTGTTTGCTTGGTGAGCTGTGGATTCAGCGTTGTCTTTGAGAGAAAGGTATCGGGAGGAGAAGATTTACAAGCAGATAAGGACATTGTATTTACTGTTAATGGACTTGATAACTGGATGGATATACTGGATAATGATATATGGACTGAATGACACTTCTTAATCTCTGTGTGAATTAAATAACTATTTTAAAACCACAAACAGTGTTTTTGTCTCCAGTGTGTGTATACTCTTGGGCCCACTCTCTCTCTCATTTGCCTGCCTGGCTTGACTGCTGCTGCATACTCTGCTTGGGGGTTTATCCCCAAACACTAACAAAAAGGGTGGACTTAAATCGATGCAAAATCTAGAGGAACAAGGTATAAAGATGAACTGATGATTGCTTGGGGGAAGAATTTTGGATATGGGATCGATTTAGAGAAATGGCAAAAACTATGGTCGCAAAATTATAAAATGACAATGTCAACAGCTTATTAAAAAAATGTGTATAAGATGTTTTACAGGTGGCACTTTCCCCCGACAAGGATAGCAAGAATGTTCAAGAATAAATCTGAAAAATGCTGGAAATGTCATCAGATACCTGGCTCATATTACCATATGTGGTGGACTTGTGAGGACGCTAGAAAATATTGGACTAAAATTCGCATGTGGTTGGAAAAAATGACAAAGAAACACATAGATTTGAAACCGGAGGTTTTTTTTATTGGGAATCTTACCAGATACATACAGTAAAGAATTGAAATATCTGATTGTAAATATATTAACAGCGGCTAAGATTGTATTTGCTAAAAATTGGAAAAATGAGAAAATACCATTGCAGGAAGAAATTATTAAGAAAATATTGGAATGTGCTGAGATGAGTAGATTG
Organism: Pseudonaja textilis; assembly: GCF_049901715.1. Taxonomy (NCBI): domain Eukaryota; kingdom Metazoa; phylum Chordata; class Lepidosauria; order Squamata; family Elapidae; genus Pseudonaja; species Pseudonaja textilis. Next base: position 170,210,886 of record NC_141990.1, read on the forward strand.
ACATTTGAAATTAGAGAGCAAGAGGATAAACAATTCTATAAAATTTGGGACCTTTTCTATCAATGGTTGGATGATAAAATACAATAACAGAATATTTAGAATGTTAGATAACAAGGAATATCTTTGTTTTTTCTTTTGTTATTTGACATCATATCTATAAAGTGTTTTTAGGATAGTTTTGGTATGATTATATGATTTGTTATAGAATAAACTACCTAAATTATAGTTATCTCATAAAGTATGAATGAATAAAATCATAGTCAAATGATTTTCTAAAAGTGATACTAGGATATATAAGTTTGGATTGATAATATGAGTTATTATGTAATGTAACTGTAATTGAGACTATGAAATGAATGCACAAAACAGATGAACCAACCGACACACTGCTTGTATATATGTATGGAAGAGAGCTGATGTTTTTATGTTCTGTTTGTTTTGTTTGTTTTTAAAAAACCAATAAAATTGTTTTCAAAAAAATAAAAAATATAATAAAGGAAGTAAAGGAAATACATTAAATCACATTATATTACATTACATTCAGGATTAGTTTTGCTTTTTTCATTTTAATGTAGCCATTGTATCTTTATCACTATCCCCAAGTGTCAACTTACAGATTTACTTACTAAGTAATCTCCTTTACAGAGTTGGTCTAGTCGGATATATACAGCCGCAGCAACCGAGTTTGGCATTTCTCCATAGGCTGTAGAGTGTGATTTCTGTCTGAATACTCCTGATACAACGTTCTGCACCATCTCTTGTTCTTCAGATGGTACCGGTTCATGAAGGATGCTTGAATTTAAACAGATAAACTTATATATTAACTCTTTCTTGGTCTATGTAAGGTTTTACTTTCAAAGTCCAATATTCTCCCCTCTGAATTCAGAAGAACCAAATTTTAAAAAAACAAATCAAAAACAAGGAACATCTTCAAAACAAGGCAGCCCCTGCTTTTATTTTCTTTCCCTATATCAGCCCTTGGAGAAAGATCAAATCAGGAAGCAAATTCTGCAGGAGAACCAGAATTTTACTTTATTTAGGTGGGTTCTAATAAAAACTCCTGCAAATTTGATTCTGTTTATTTCTCCCCTTTCTCTTATACCCTGGGAGGCAGGGAGGATCCAACCTGAGTCTCCTCTTAATGCAGTCTCCATTCCCAAGATTTAAGGAATGCATCTGTCATCAGTTTCTCAAGATTTGCTTCAAGGCCATTTCCGTGGCTCTCTATATCCTAACGTTCAGATGAGTCTAAACTGCAAATCTCACAGTCCCCAGCCAGCACACCCATGTTGGACAGCAGGAAGAAGCAACCTAGAACTAAGGAGAAATTTCCTGACAGTTAAAACAATGAATCAGTGGAACAACTTCCATCCAGATGTTGTGAATGCTCCAACACTGGAAGATATAAGAAGAGATAGGACAACATTTTTTTCTGAAATAGTATAGGCTTTCCAGCCTGACAGTGGGTTGGACTAGAAGACCTCCAAGGTCCCTTCAAATTGTTATTCTGTTAATCTGCAGGGAATCCAGTTAAACAAAATTGCTTTATTACAGTCACCCTCTAGGTGGTTTACAAATACACATATAAATCAGTTAAAGTAGGTAAAAATATATAACCTCATAGGCAGCCTGGACTAAAATAATCGAAGAATAACAACTCATACCAGGGGCCACACAACTGCAGGCTGGGGACAAAGCTAGGTCTGAAGCACTTTTTGGAACCTTAGGGGAGAGGGTGCTGTGCGCATCTCTGGGGAGATGTTGTTGCAATGGACATATCCATGACAGAGAAGGCTTGCTCCCTCCCGCCCTCCCTCCCTCCACCCACCCACCCACCCATCCATCCATCCATCCATCTATCCATCCATCTATCTATCTGTGCTCTCCTGTCCAGCTTCACGTGTCGTGTGAATCCAACCACTTGGGCTGTGGAGTGGGAGTGGAGGCTGGCAGGCAAAGTCAAGCATTAGAGATCCATACAAAATAAGGCAACTCCAACCTGGATCCTATCGGGGAGACCCCCCCTCTTTGCTCTCCCTCTCTTCCTCCATGGCAGGGGCGGGGCAACCTGAGCGCAGCTCCCTCCTCAGAGGTGACCAGCAAGCGAACAAACATGGTGCTCTGGCTGGGAGGCAGCGGCGTGGAGCCCCACCTCTGGCCAGTGAGAGCAGAGCAGGCAGCGCATGCATTTTCCCCTTCACTGGCATTGGCTGGGAGGGATGTGTGAGCCGAATGTTTGGAGTTGCGCTTGGCAGACTTTGCAAGTGGGCTTGGCAGGGCCGCTTAGCGGGGAGATCCCAGCCCATTTGGTTTGCTTCAGCATGGGGTGGGAATGCAGAAGGCAGAGGAAATCCATGCCTCTCCATGTTCAGCCCTCAAAGACTCCTTTGGAGCAACTTTTTCTGCTTTTAAAACATTACGTTTAGCAACAATAAAAAGAAAAACTTTTGTAATAGCATTTCTCTTTCCCTCCCTCCCTCCCTTCTCTCTCTCTCTGCCTCCCTCTGTTCCCCCCACCCCCCGGGAACTGTATGCCATATGGCAAGCAAGTGCCCAAATTGGTCAAAAGTCTCAACTTCAGGAAACTTGACAGATTCTTCTCTCAGGAGCTTAATAGCAGTGCCCTCAAACAATTAAGATCTCAATCAACAATAGGTAAATTGTCCCTGCTATTCTTTGTACACTCTCAGGTATACAAATAAAAGGCTCTACTTTTTTAGATACAGCAGCTAATTTCATAGATGAGGCCATAATGCAGCAGCTTAAATTGCCCACACTGTTTATCAGAGAAACCTATGTTTGTAGAAACTATTACTTTGAGCTGGTCCTGTTGTACAACACCCAATATTTATTTGTCTGGTTGATTGATTGATTTCTATAGCTAGCAATCTCAACATGCAACTCTGGGCAGGGTACATTATAAAACATTAAAACAATTAAGAAAGTACAAAATAATATTTCAGAATAATATTTCAGGGACTGGCAGAGAAAGAACATCTCCAAGTCCCTACCAGCTAATATTCCTTGGCTAATGGGATATACCAAACCCGCCTGACCAAATTGGATGGACAGAAATGACTGGAAGAAGATAGTCCCTAAGGTGACCTGGCTCCAAGCCGCTTAGCTCCTCTTAAAGAAAAGCTACATTTGGCAAAGGCGGCATTTAAGTGCACCACAGATTCATCCAAGCAAGAGTATGTCAGGATTGCAGTGTGGGATTTGATGTGGCTTTACCCTGGATTTTTACCTTCTGTGCCAATGGTGGGATTCAGCCCAGCATAGGTTTGGGTGAACCGTTAGCTAACTTTCTGAGCAGTTCGGCGGAAGCAGTTGGAAGAAACAGCCTTTTGCTTTTCCCACACTAGACAGTGAATCCTGTCAGGAAGGCAGGGAGGAGACATTCTGGTGTGCCTCTATGTGTTGTTTCTAGCCTAATCCTTATCTTCATTGCCCTTTATTAAGTGTTTTCAGAAACTGCCTCAGCAGTTAAGTCTTGTTACATTATTACAGCTAGTGGTTCTTGGTAGTACACCCAGACTTAATGTAGCCTGAGCTGCTTCTCTGAAGTTTTTTTCTTCTTCTTTGCTGCTTGCTTCGCTTTCTTAAAGGGAAAGGGTTGTTTAAGCTTTTTACACTGCTTTAATGGTGCCTGACACTGTCCTTTTGGGATGTACTTCCAAGAGGCAGGATGCAAGCTTGGCACTGATTTTTTTACTGCCTTTCTGGTGGCATAAGATCTTTCTTTAAATCTGGATGATTTCCTTAGGATATCTTGTGAGGTGAGTGAAACCAGCCGGTATCTTTAAGTAATGCAAATGGATCTAAGGATTGCTTCTCCTGGGTGGGAAAGGGTGCTTTGTCAGTTCACTGAGCACAGGAGTCTCTTGTTTATGGGGATTCTTCAGTAATCCAGGTCATGGTTGTCCAAAGGTGCTTTTTCAAGAGGCAACTGGACTTTCTGGAAACCAAGGAAGTCCAGTTGCCTCTTGAAAAAAGCACCTTTGGGACAGGAGTCTCTTGCATTGCTTTGGAGTGGCCAAGGCACATGATTGCTCACTGATAGATTTTTAAAAAGGAGGTAGGGGTGTGGATCCTCCCTCCAATTCATTGTAGTTTTCTCTCATTATAATAAGGCTTAGTAACATGGCACCAGGCTTGAAGTTTATTTAGATATCTGTGGCATGTACTAATTTTATTGTGATCCTGACAAGCTTGGGAGGGCAGAGACTTGAACCTGGATCCCCTATATACTTTGTTCATTTGTCTCTATTGCTTGGCATTTTGTAACCCAAGCATGCCCACCAGAGGTGGGATTCAGCCGCTTGGACCAGTTCAACTGAACTGGTTGTTAAAATTCTGCCCAGTTTGGTGAACTGGCTAATCCCACCACTGCCTGACCCCAGTTTGGTGAACCGGCTAATCCCACCACTGCCTTTTGAGCCATTTTTCAGGCAAAAAACAGCTCCCAAAATAGCCAAGAAAATGATCTGAAAATGCCCAAAAACAACTGAAAAGTGGGCCCAAAAATGACCCCCAAATGGCCATTTTAGCGGCTGTTTTCCAGACCATTTTTGACTGGGTTTTTTTTTTTTGCCAAAAAAAGCTCAAAAATGGCCTGATAAATGGCCTGAAAATGGCTGAAAAATGGGGAGAAAATGACCCCCAAAGGCCATTTTCAGGCTATTTGGGGGGCATTCTCTGGCTGGTTTTGGGGGGCATTTTCTGGCCATTTTCAGACTATTTCCCAAGCCATTTTTGGCCATTTTTCAAGCAAAAAATGCCCCCCAAATGGCCTAAAATGGCTCAAGTCTGAAAAGTGGCCCAGAAAAAGGTCCCGAAAACAGCTGAAAAATGGGCCAAAAAATGACAATTTGGTGTAAAAGTGCCTACTCTGATGAAAATTCATGCAGTCTTTGGCAAAGCGAAAAACTGGCCTCCAACAGTATTTCTATGATTAGTTTATCTTCTACACAACTGTATCAGAGACTTAGTTCTTGGCCTGTATCGTGCTTGGACTCCAAGACAGCTTGCCTTCAGCAAGGCCTCAGACCTCCCAGCAATGAAAACAAAGCGCCAAAAAATATGCCATCCTTCAGAGACCCATGCAATGCTCTTCATACCTTTTCTCAGGCTTCTGCTCATCTATCACTACACTTTTACAATTCTTATTGGAGCGACAGATCTGCTTTTCATAGCTTTTATAGTTTTCACGGGATAAATTCTTCCTCTGTAAGTAATAGGTTTTCAAGTCCCTCAATTTGTGTCCGGAGTAGGAGTTCCACATACTGCTTTTGAATCTATCAACACAGGCAATATCTGGAAAGTGGGGCGAGGGGAGAGATATTGCAGAGGTTATTCAGTCAAAGTCTATCCTTTGCTTTCATACCTGGATAGCTTTTAAAATCAGGAGTTAAATTAGAACTTTTTCACCTTTCTTGTTTGTTCTTACAGTGTTTTCATCCATGCAATACTGTATTAAGATTCAGGCAGAACATGGAAAAGGCAAATAAATATGATAAGAGTGAAGATTTGATAAAAGTGCTCCATGCAGTTGAAGCAAAAAAGTTATTAAAGCCAAATGCTGATTCTGAAACTTAGAAAAAAAGGAAAGAATAGCTTTCAGTTGTGAAGAATGGATGTTTTTCTTGTTTTTGTCTCTCTATTCTTCAGTAAACTTTGAAAATGATAAATAAATAAATATTTTCCATTTTTTCCTCCCATTTCCCATTTCCAATATTTTACCTCAGAATTCACCGCACCCTCTCTCTCTATGATTAATGCCATGTATAGCGTAGGATATTTTAAATAAAGGCCCTACTTCACTTATTCTTTTCCTTCTTAGTTTAGGTGGGCTTCAAGTATTTTTGCTGTACCTTCCTTAAATAAGTAAGTCGTTCTCCAGTGTGCTGACAAGAGAAACCAGGAATCAGTTAATTCTGTCTCATTGCTCATTATACTGAGTCTGTCAAACTTGTGTGGACACGCCTCCCTTGCCTGCTATCCCCAGTTTTGACTCAGTCTTTAGCTCATACAGATGTATATTAATTAGCTCCAATATTTCTAATGAGCAAGGGACAAACGTCCCATTCCTAGGGTTCTTTTTTGGACAGGGAAACAACGGCTTCCTCCAGCACTTCGCTGAGGATGCAAACTGACAGGCAGGATTCCTAGTTCCGACCGGCATAGCCATCTCAGATCTGGTCCAGGACAGCAGACCAAGGCCCCTCAGATCTTCCCATGGCTGCAGAGGGGGCTAGAGTCAATGCCCGGTCTACCAGTGCATACTCTTTGATGCTTTTGGTTAGGCGAGGCAGCAGAGTTTCCGAATGTGTCTGCCTTTCAGGAGCCACTCCCAGCTGGAGTGAATTGTCAGGCAGGCTCCCTGATTCCGACCAGCATAGCCACCTTAGATCCAGTCCAAAAAAGCAGACTGAGGTCCCTCAGATCTTCCCACAGCTGTGGAGGGGGCTAGAATCACTGCCCGGTCTACTAGTGCACACTCTTGATGTCAGCAGAATTTCTGAATGCCTCTGCCTCTTTAGGAATCGGCTCCAGCAGAATGGAAGCCTCCGTGACTACTGGGAACCGTCTAGTGTCTGTAAGTGTGACTGAACTGTGTCTGTCACCACAGCCTCAGGCTCTACCAAAATGCTCCTCAAAGCCTAAATCAGTGGTGACAAGAGCAGCAGCCCAAATCAGGGCAAAAGCCCGAGCATCTAAAAAGCCCACAAAGGCTGAGGAAAAGGATACGAGGAGAAGACAGAAATCCCTAGACAAAGAAATAGCTAAGGCATTAAAGGAGGCAGAGTGGCGAGGGAAAGTAGATTCCCCAGGAGGTGACACTGCCCTTTCACATGCATTTTACACTAAGCCGTTACAACCTTTAAATGAGGCTAGGCAAATAAACAACTCACATTCCCAGACATGGTCTCCAGATGGTGCTGGAGAGCAGTCATCTCAGCAATGCTTTACATTGCCTGGCAGCAATGAGGCCTGTTTCAATCCTGTTCAAATCTGCTTCCAGCAACAGGACATTGGGAACAGCTTTTGAGAAGGGTGAGGCCTACCCCAGAGGCCACCTTTACCCCCACAATGGCAGGGCTCCACCCAGGGGACAGCCAAAAACCTGAAATTCCCTCTAATATGAAGTTTTTGATTTCAGAAGCCATTAAACAAGGGATTGCTGCAGGCTTGCAGCAAAGCTAGCAAGTAGCCTCTGTGGCATCTGATTTCTCCCTGCACCAAGGGCAGCATCAGCCAACCCAGGTTCCAAGGGATTCCAAGGCCCTCCAGAGGCCTTATTCTCCCACACCCTCCATGCAGAGCTGATCATCACTCTATGATGAGGAGGGGCAGAAAGAACTGGAACTTTCTGAAAAGGAAGGAATAGCCCTGGACCACCCGGCTTTCACAGGCCTTTTTCACCCTACTTTGTTCAAATCTCTCCTTTGAAGGCCAAGAACACAGCTTGGTTGGGAGCAGATTCAGCTACCCCAGATCCAATCTTGGATTTAGCTGACCCAAGCAAATTACTTTTTTCAGAACCGCCCACAGAGGCTGAAGTGATTCCCTTACCAAAATTATTTCTGGGTGTGGACCAGCGGCAATGGGTCTCACCAAGGACATATCCCAAACTGAGTGGGGGTGACAAGACGTTTTATAACGTGGCCCCGGAACTCACTGAGGCACTGCAAATACCAGCAGTAGATGGGCTGGTGGTGGTCTTGGCATCCTTCTCTGTCATACCTGCTGACACAGAGAATGTCCTAAAAGCAGACAGGAAGGCAGAGCTGACACTCCATAATGTCCATCAGATGTCTGCTTGGGCAGTCAAGGCGGCTACGGACACCTCTCATTGTTCTGGTTTTGGCAGATGCAAGATAGAATCTGGTGACCTCTGCACTCACCAGGACATAAACTTGCAGTGGCCACAGAATTCTTGGCTGATACCACTCTGAATGCTGCAAAGTTTGCTTCCAAGGTCATTGCTTCATTGGTGACAGTCCGCCACCTGTTGTGGCACCGGCACTGGCAGCCAGACACAAAACACAAATGGAAGCTAGCCTCTGCTCCCTTTCAAGGGAGACAAACTGTTTGGCGAGTTCTTAGACCCCATTCTGGTGGAGACAAGGGACAAGAGGAAGATACTACCATCCCTATTCAGGCGAGCTGAAAGCTGCCCCTCGCCTTATTTTCATAGGCCCTCATTTAAAACAGATCTGGCTTTCCACATAGGGCTTACTTTCAAAGACATAATCACCAGCCTGATAGATCTGGGTACAGAGATAGGAACAGGCAGCAATTCCAGGCCAAATGGTGATTTCGTGGTGGCGGAAGTTGTCCCTTTTGCTGCTCCAAATGACTGCATGTCCAATGCTCCCATTGGTGGCCCCCTAAGCCTCTTTGCCGATCAATGGGAGGAAACTACAACAGGCACATGGGTCCAGGAGATGGTGAGATCAGGTCTCACCCTCAAATTCCTTTCACACCTCCGAGGTTCTCCATTTATTGCCCCATCTCAAAAGACAATACAAACAGAGGTCTCAGGGAGACTGCAATCCAGCACTTCTTGGACATTCAAGCTATTCAACCAGTCCCAGAGGACCAACAGGGGCAGGGATTCTACTCCATCCTATTTTGTAATCCCAAAGTCCTCGGGGGGAGTGAGTGGAGAGCAATTCTGGACCTGAAAAGACTAAAGCAACCATCTGACTTACAGGTGATTCAAGATGCAGTCCCTCTAGTCCATACTGGGGAGCATCTGAGAAGGAGACTTCGTTACATCCAGAGACCTGACAGAGGCATACTTCCACGTGCCTATCCTGCCATCCCACTGGCGGTTCCTACACTTCTACTATACGGGCCATCACTATCAGTACAAGACCCTACCCTTTGGACTGTCCTCAGCGCCCAGAACTTTCACCAAAATACTGGCGGCACTGGTGGCACACCTCAGGGCATTACTCATTCGTGTCCAATGTTACTTGGATGATATATTGATACAGTCCTCCTCCCACCTTTGGGCAGCAGAGGAACTGAAACTCACAATCAAGGTCCTTCAAGACCATGGATTCTCCATTTCGAGAAGAGCCACCTGGCTCCTACCACCCAATTACTGCACCTGGGGGCAGTCATAGATACCTCATCATGCAAGGTTTACCTATCTCAGGAGTGGCAGGACAGCATAAAGGCTTTGGCGAATCATATCTGTTAGATCGCGGGAATGAGACTCAGGACACCAGCATGATCTTCAATTGTCTTTACTGCCTTCTAGGACTGAGCGCCGAAGAAACCGCAGCAGCACTTTTACAGTCGAGCTGCTTGCAGCTGTGGCCAGTGATGGCTCTTCAAATTTCACGCCACTATGGACCGACCAAAAACAGTTAAGTATGTTAATACATAACACCCCTCCCCACCTGGTCTGGTTCAACCAATCTGAGCCTTGCCTACAGTACGTAATCATGTAGGTAGGTGGGGCTTTTATGGGTTCGACTGGACCTGTGCAGCTCAGTCGCAGTTTGGCCTCTGGACTGCTCGGACGGATCTGTTGTTCCTCCCGTCTGTCTTCTTGGAACCTCTTGGTAGGTTGAGTTGGCCATGCCACTCCCGCCAGGAATTTCCTGGCTGGTTGAGTTGGTTTGGCTGCTCCCGCCAGGGGCTGCTTTCCCGCTATCCTTCTGGATCTGTTTCTGTCTCCCCAACCTGCCTTCTTCCCTGGTCTCAGATACGTGTTTGCGCTTCCCGACCGGGGCTAATGTTAGTAGTGGTTGTTGCGTAGTTGTCAGGGTTTGTTCTGTTGTTTCTCTTGTTTGTGGAGGTTCTCCCCCTCCCTTTCTACTTGTGTTTCGTCTGTTTGAGGGGTCTCCCCCCTCTTCTCTGGTTGTGTTTTGCTTGCTTGAGGGATCACCCCGTCCCCTATGGTCATGTTTGAAGGGTCTCTTCCTTCTTCCCTGGATTTGTTTGAGGGGGTCTCCCTCCTCTTCCGTGGGTTGGTTTGGGTCACCCTTCATAACTCTAGATCTGAGCTGGTCTATGTGCCTCTTCCAGCTCCTCCCGTCCGTGGTGTCTACCCTGTATGAATTGGGTCCAGTTATCTGGGTCACCTTTGCTGGCATCCACAATGGTTCCCCCATAAGATTTTTTGTGTATACTGGGTTCCCTGTTTGAAATGTGAGGCAATTACTAGAGGAATCTGCTGGTTTTTCTGGGCTATATGTAGGTGTGATCTTAGTTTTATTTGTTATGGCACTGGGTGTCATATGCTGTATGCTTAGTAGCTTAACTATCTTTTTTTGTGTGTCTCTAGGCCCCAGCTTTTGTAATGTTTCCTTCGTGTAACATACCATGCGTTCCACCCGTCCATTTGTGGATGGGTATACTGGCGCTGTCAGTGCATGCCCATTTTGTGCTAGAAATCCCTCGAATGTTGTTGCCATGAATTGTGGCCCGTTGTCGGGTACAATTAAATCTGGCAATCCATGTGTTGAAAAAAAGTTTTCTGAGCTGTCTAATGACAGCTTCTGTTGTGGTGGAGTGCATGATGCTTACCTCTAGCCATTTGCAGTAAGCGTCTACAACTATTAGAAATGTGTGTCCCTTGGTTGGCTCTGCAAAATCAATGTGTAATCTTGACCATGGTCCCCTTTGTGTTTCCCATTCGTGTTTTGGTGCTGTCGGGGGTGTTGGTCTGGATTTCTGGCAGTGTTTATACGTTGCTACCCAGTCCCCTATTTCCTTATCCATCCCTGGCCACCATACATAACTCCTTGAAAGGGATTTAATTTTTACAATACCCAGGTGTCCCTCATGTAACATTTCTAGTATGCGTTTCCTTAAAACATCCGATATGACTACCCAATCCCCCCATAGTACGCAGCCCTTCAGCTTTGGGAGTTCTGTTTGTCTATTCCAGAATGGTTTGGCGGTCTTGTCGATCTCAGTTTCTGGCCATCCTTTTCCTACCCAATTTAAAATCCGTGCCTGGTTTTTGTCTCGAGCTGTTTCCCTAGTGATGGGTAGGTTTTCTAATGTGTCTATTTGGAGGGTCAATGTGGTTGGTGCTGGGTCGTCTTCTATGTCAGGTAGAGGGCAATGGCTCAGCGCATCAGCATGATTTTTGTCCTTTCCGGGTCGGTAGATTAATTTGTAGTTGTAGGCAGCCAAGAATTCTGACCACCGCATCATTCGTGGTGACAGTATGCTAGTTGTAGCTTTGTTTCCTGCGATGATGCCCAGGAGTGGCTTGTAGTCTGTGACTAGTGTGAAAGTTCTTCTGTAGATATATTCGTGGAAACATTTTATTCCGGTGACAGCGGCCAATTCCTCTTTGTCTAATTGGCTGCAGCTCCGCTCCAGTTTTGACAGAGTCTTTGAATAGAATCCTATGGGTGCTTCTTTCCCATCTGGTAATACATGTCTGAGTATAGCGCCAATGCCGAAAGGTGATGCATCACAAGTTAGTGTTATTGGAAGTGTTTCACTGTATTGTATTAGTACGCGGTCTGATGTGATCAGGTTTTTATTTCCTGGAAAACCATTTCTTCCCGTCACCCGCAGGCCCAGGTTGCTTTCTTGTCAAGCAACCTGTGTATGGTTCCACAATGGTTGCTTTCTGTGGTAGGAATATATTATAAAAGTTAATGAGTCCTAAGAAAGCTTGCAGATCAGTTTTATTTGTGGGTCTGGGGGCTTCCTTGATTGCTCTGACTTTATTTTCTGTGGGGTGGATTCCTTCGCTGTCTATAAGATATCCTAGGAATTCAACTTTGCCGGCGGCTAATTGGCACTTCTCCTTTTTTACTTTTAGTCCCGCCTCCTTGAATTTACTTAGGACTTCCCTTAGGCGGTCTCACAATTGTTTTTTGTCCTTGGCTGATACTAGGACATTGTCAAAGTATGGTACCACCCCTTTTATCCCTTGCAATAGGCGTTCCATTAAGCTCTGGAACACCCCCGGGGCGACACTGACGCCAAATTGTAGTCTGTTGCATTTGAATGCCCCCCTGTGCATCATGATTGTCTGGGCTTCCGCTGTTTCGGGGTCAACGGGTAACTGTTGGTAGGCCTGTAAGAGGTCTAGATTCATGAAGATTTCCCACCCCCCAGGAATGTAATAGATGCTGTACCACTGGGACTGGGTATGCACTTTGTTGGAGCGTGTGGTTAAGAGTTGCTTGGTAGTCCCCGCAGATGCGCACCAACCCATCAGGTTTGATTGGTGGAACAATTGGAGTTTCCCTCTTTGCGTGGTCAATTGGTTCTAAAACCCCTTGTGCAATGAGTTTATCCAATTGCTCATCGATTTTTGGCTTTAGTGCGAAAGGAACCCGCCTTGCCTTTAACCTTATAGGGGCTATGTTTGGGTTTAGATTAAACTAAATTGGGGACCCCCGGTACTTGCCCAGTTCTTTGTCAAACACATCCTGGAATTCTTCCATCAGGTCCTCTTCCCACTCTGTCTCGGTGATGCTGTTTATACCTGTGACTTTGATTCCTAATGGTGCAAACCATTCGAGTCCCAGGAAACTTGGCCGATTCCAGTCGACTATTGTTAGTGGGAGGACTCTGGTGTATTTTTTGAATGTTACCTTGAATTGTCCGGTACCCACTATGGGTATTTTATTTCCTTGGTAGTCTTTCAACGTCAGTGTTTGTCTTTCAAGTCCTTCCCGGTTTATGTTTGGTATCAGTCTTTTTATAGTGTCCCATGATACCATTGACAAATATGACCTGGAATCCACTTCCATCTGACAGGGTTTGCCCTCTATGGTGACCTGGACATATACTTTCCTGGCGTTTGTTGTGTTGGAGTGTCCGATGGTCACCGTCTGGTGTGTGTTTCTTCTCTTCCTTTGCTTATCTCTTTCCCTTGACTGTTTCTGTTGTCTTGGTTCCAGGGGCTCCCTGTTTGTTTCTCCCTCCTTGGGGGGGGGGTGTTCCATCTTTGTCAAGGGCCGTAGTTTTTTTTCTTGCTCAGCATGCCCAAGCAATATGTCCCCGCCATTCACAATGTTTGCAGATTGCATCTAGGAAATGGCACTCAGAACGTGGATGGTTCCCCTCGCAGCCAGCACAACAAAATTCCTTTTTCCATTCCTGTCTCTTCTGCCCTGTTCCAAACGGAGTTGATTTACCCCTTCTTCTTCCTTCTCATCTTCTGATGGGGACTCGATGTCCTCGTGGTGGGTTGTGGTGATGTTTTGGAGGGTTTCCAGTGGCGCTTTGTTCATTTCCGCATGGCAGCCACCAATTTCTGCATTGCTTCTGCTGTGGTAGCTTCTTCTATTGCTTCTTGGAGTATTATTTTGAGTTTTGTTAATAATCGACCCTGTAGTATAAGATCTCTCGGCCCCAGGACCACTTGGTCTCTCATGGCTTCATCCATGTTTAAGAATTTGCATGCTCCAGTGATGTCCCTCAGAGTTGCAACAAAATCACCGATGCTCTTGCCTTATTTTTGGTCACGCTGATAAAATGCATGCCTTTTGATGAGACAGGAGATGGTTGGTGTGTAGTGAGCCCTCAGTATTCTTTCCAGGTCTGGCCAGGCCTTCGTGTTCACGTCGGTGGGTGCCGCTAAAGCTTTGGCCATCTTGAATACCACAGGACTGCAATGTGTGAGGAAGACGGCTCTCTTCCTGTGTTTGGATATATTATGGAGGTCACTCCCTTCGAGGAACATGAGGAATCAATGTACGATCCCCAGTCTTCAGTTGCTGGATCGAACGGTACGGGTAGCGTGTTCTTTCTGGCCATTTCATCTTAACACGTTGCCGATGTTCATCTGTCGGCACATGCTCACTGGTTCCCTTTGTCTCAGTATCCTACCTTCATTGCCAGTGTTAGATCGTGGGAATGAGACTCAGGACACCAGCATGATCGTCAATTGTCTTTACTTCCTTCTAGGACTAAGTGCCGAAGAAACCATGGCAGCCCTTTTACAGTCGGGCTGCTCACGGCTGTGGCCAGTGATGGCTCTTCAAATTTCCTGCTGCCACGGACCGACCAATCGCAGGTAAGTATGTTAATACATAACAATATCCGTGCGGACCAAACAGTCCCACTGGCCCTCCTCTTGCAACTCTTAGGCAAGATGGTATACTGCATCTCAATTGTCCCCTGGGCATGCCTGCAAGCCAGGATCTTACAATGGTTTCTCTTGCCTTACCAAAGGTCCAGCAGGAGCAACTCAATGGCCAAGATTCGGGTCCCACCAAAGGTACTTCAATTCTTCCATTGGTGGGTGTCCTGGGCCATAACCAGGGGATGTGCCTTCAAGGAGCCCAGACACCTGACCATCACCACAGACACCAGCCTCTTTGGCTGGGGTGCCCACTTCCAGTCCCAGATGGCATAGAGGCAGTGGGGGCTGGAAGACCTGGTGAACAACATCAACTGGCTGGAGCTCAGATCAGCCCAGGTGGCACTCAGAGTTCCAGGACTCGATCTTGAACCATCACATCCTCATTCTGGTGGACAATATAGCCACCAAGGCCCATACACCAGGGGTGTACCCATTCCAGGTCCCTCATGTGAGAAGCCAAACAATTGGGCCTCTGGGCAGAGAAGCATCTTCTTTCCATCAGGGTGGAACACATCTTGGGGACACCAAATGTACAGGTGGACTGGCTCAGCAGAACCACAGTCAACCATTCAGAGTGGCACCTGCATCCAGACTTATTCAGGGAGCTGTCAGAATGGTTCGGGCCTCAGACCTGGACCTGTACAGGCGGACTGGCTCAGCAGAACCACAGTCAACCATTCAGAGTGGCACCTGCATCCAGACTTATTCAGGACTGAGAAGGGGTGGGCCCTCCCCCCCCCCCCCCCGCTCCCAGACCACGACCATCAAGGCCCTGCCCCCTTATTGGGAGCTGTCAGAATGGTTCGGGCCTCAGTCCTGGACCTGTTTGCCACCCTGTCAAACAGCCAGCTACCCAGGTTCTACACCAGGGCAGAAGGGGTCAATGCACTCCACAGTCCGTGACCCCAAGGACTGCTGGATGCCTTTTCTCCTCTTCCCAAGACAGAATAAACCCATTCTTGGATTCTCTCTCAGCACATCAAAAAGGAGTATATCAGGTAAGACCAATGCCCCTTTTCTCTCTATCAATGACTATTTTATAGAAACAGGTTTCTCTAGAATTGTACCAGAATGTTCCAAAGAAATTTAACCTAAATTGTTGGATTACATGCTTTCCTGAAAAGCATTTCATGCAAAGATTAGCAAAGGAAAATATAACTTGGTAGAATAGTATGACATAATGTCTGCTTTTTATCATAATCAAAACTTAAATTTTTAATGTCTAATATTTTTAGATTCCCACTTGCATATTAAATTGGGAAAAATAATTTAACACTGAGGTAAATATATAGTTGCATAATAAAAATGATTTGTGTTGGTGTGTATACGTTGATATACACAACACATCATCAATAAAAAAACCAAACTAAAAAGATTAAGGGAATCCTCAATTATGATGGTAATTGAGACTGAAAACCAAGCAATGCAGTCATAAAGTATAATGTCATATGATCACATTGCTTAGCCATGGCAATTCCAAAATCTCCAAAATTGCAGTCACATGACCATGACTTGCTGAAATGTGATTATAAGCTGGGCAGAAAGAAGCTTGATCATGATCATATGACTTCAGGAATGCTAAGGAATTCTAAGGACTCTTTGCAAGCTCCCCTTATTCAGCACTGTTATAATTTTGAACAGTCATTGAAAAGCTGGTCATAACCCAAAGACTACCTGGATATTTTCTTTCTACCTTCCAATCAGGTATTTTTGCCTTAAATATTTTTCCCACAAAAAACTAATTCTTAGGACTGTAAGACCAATACCATTAGCATATGTTGTGTTTACAAGTATTACACCTTTAAAGAAGTCAACATGTAACATACCAGAATTCATATGGTACCTTTCTTTTGTGGATATTTTGTTTTTGGGAAAATGCAGCTGTTTAATGATCCATTTTTGATAAGATGGACAAGTGCTGAGGTTAACAAGTCTCAATACTTCACAAATGCCCTGATGAAACAAAACCAAAACAAAAAGTTGTTCTGTTGAATGGAGGCCTGTGAGGTGAATGAATGAACAAATGTGATCTCAAAATGTAGGCAGCTTGTAATATCAAGAAATTTGTTCACCTAAATTATCAGAGTTTTAAAATCACTATTAAAACCAGTAATTAACAAAATGGTACAGAGTCTATATATGAGCCAAGACTGTTTATTGACAGTCCAAGGTAAAGCAGTGGATTACAGTAACAGAATCTTGCTAGTCTGAAAGTGACTCACCCCCATCCAACTTTATACTAAAGAGAACTAGGAAGGGTCAACTCTGAATGCTTGCTCAAATTACATTTCTCTTATCTGAAGGTTTCCTTGGCTGCTCTATCCCCTGTTCTTCAAGGTTATTTGTACATCCCATGACATTCATGGAGCTTTCTAAGAGCACCTAAATTCAGCAATGACTTACCATGGACAGGGCAGTCATTTTTTTTAAACAACATCTAATAAATCTTTATGCTTAACTAAGAGCTAAAATAACTATAATAACACTATAAGTAATTGGCCTAAAGCATCTATTTTACTTTTATCCCTCTCTCCACCTCTCAAAAACAGCTGCAGTTTTTAAACCTTCACTTCAGGTGGTAACATTCTTGAGGTACTCAGAAGTGGAGGGAAAATACCTTCAATAACTTGGTCCTAGCTGGCTAATAAATTGTTTTGGTTTTTGCTTGTATTTGGTAACTTCTAAGAGCAGCAATATTGCTTCTTACTGAGAGGTTCAATAGAATACCACTTCTCAACTACAATATTTTTCTGCATGAAGTATTAGCTTTGCTCCACTGGCAGCAAAATGCTTGATTTAAAGGTCAACACTGATAATAGGATATCATTGTCTGTCACACCCAAACCCAATAAAATAATTGAGGAGGTAAAATGGTATGCATTTGTTATGTTCTGCCATCTAAGACAATCATCTCATTTTACTTAATGGTAGGACCAGTGCTCATCTCTATATTTTTCTTTCATTTTCAGACAGAAAAGGGAATTTTAAAAATTAAAGATAACTTAGGGCAAAGGGGACCAAACTGCAATCCTGGGGAAAGACTTGGAAGTTGTTCAGTTTGTATTTCATTTCAAAAGTGTTTGTATGATTTGGAAGCTGTTACTCACCTGAGAATGAATTGATTAAGTCAGCATATACTCAGGGGTGGGATCCTACCGGCATAACAATCGGTTTGGTGAGCGTATGTTGCGCGCACATGTGTAGTACTTGCAAAACAACTTTCCTGCAAGCAATCACCATCTCCTGTTGACACACGCCACTCAACTGTGCTGCGCAAAGCAACTAAGGTAAGAATAAAGAACAGCCTAGAGCCTGGGCAGGTGGGTGGGCCCAACCAACGAAAAGAAGATCTTCAGAGATAACTGGTATGGTGTCAGCTGCTCTTCGGAGCTACCGGTTCTATAGAACTGGGCTGAACCAGTAGAATCTCACCCCTACATATACTTGCTTTTGACTAAAATGATTGTTTTGGAATAAAAGGTATACAGTACTACAATTATATGTATCACAGAAACACTATCTTAGAAGAGACCTACTGTCCTCATGAAGTAGTAAGGCTAAAGTATTTCTTATAAAACAACATTCATAATACCTAGAGTTTTTTAATTGTTGATTTTTTTCAAGTACGGATTTAAACATGGATATTGGCTCAGCTGAGCAAAAGGTTTTGGTGAATGAAATTTGGCTCAGGCCCAAAACTATTTGGACAGCAGAAATGGCTGAATAATGTGGGGTGAACACTGGAGATCTAGTTCTTCAAATTCTGGCACTGTTTCTTGCCCTGAGATAGTGATTTAGTGGGAGCATGGTGGCTCACATAGTTAAGACACTGAATTGGAAGTTAGCAAGCCCTCTTTCGAGACCTGAGTGCCGCTGCATGGTGAGATAAGCTCCCATCATTCACTCCAGCTCCTTTCGTATACTGAAATTTTACATACATAAACCAGATTCTTAGTTTTGCAAGCAACCACCTTAGCACACACAAGAGGAGCTGCATTGAGACCCTCTTCAGAAGAGCCAAGACTCACTGAAGCACCAAGTAGCTGAGAAAAGCAGAGAGAAACACCTTTCCAATGTCTCCCTTTGCAATAGCTATCCCAAAAACTTCATACTCCAATGCATCTCATAACTCCTATGCACCACTCAGCCAACTGCAACATGGAAACAAGTCCCATCAAAGAAATATCAGAAATGGCTGTCAAGATTCTACAACCCCTGGGAATAATAGTGTCTCACAAACCTACATCCATGCTCTGACAATAGCTATCTAAGATCAAAAACAAAATACAGAAGGAAGACATCAGCAACACAATATACAAAATCAGTTGTAACATTTGTAACCAATTCAATGTCCAGCTAAAAAAAAGGATTCATCAACATTGGCTAGAGGCTGAGTAACATGACCAAAAATCACTGATCTCGACTTATATCGACACTGAACAACACCAGTGAGACTGGGGTGGAATGAAAATAATTGGCCATGCCAACACTCGCCATGCACATCAATTTGCCAAAATCTGGTGTTCTACAAATGCTTCAACCTACGAACATATGGATTTTATTTATTTATTTGTCAATAGCTTACAAGATAATAAACATAAGAATAAACACAGGAAATGGGTACAAATAATTGGGGACAATAGGATAGGGATGGTAGGCACAATTGTGCACTTATGCACGTCCTTTACATACCTCTTAGAAAGAGGGTGAGGTCAATAGTGGTTAGTTTAAGGGAAAAGGAGTGTAGGTTTGGGGATGTGACAACAGAGTCAGGTAATGTGTTCCAGGCATTGATCACTCTGTTGATGAAGTCGTACTTTCTGCAATCAAGTTTGGAGTGGTGTTATGTCTCACCTGTACAAACAAAGTAATAAGTCCAAATTTCCAACTGAAACACAAATAAGCAGGCAAGTCCAGTAATTACAGGGTTAAATTCCTTAAGCCGACAACATTCTTGGCAGTCTCATGCAAGCTGTCTGCCAAGTCCGATAAGGAAGCAGGAACATAAACCACAAGCTGGTTTATGGGATAATAACACAGGATAATTCTGAAGCTTCTCTCACTAAATAACACGTTGTCCCGAACAAGAACCCAGAGCTAACACACCCACTTTTATTCCCTGTGGGGCATGTCAGTCCCTCATATCAT
This sequence comes from Pseudonaja textilis, assembly GCF_049901715.1. Lineage (NCBI taxonomy): Eukaryota > Metazoa > Chordata > Lepidosauria > Squamata > Elapidae > Pseudonaja > Pseudonaja textilis. The sequence continues at coordinate 170,230,117 of NC_141990.1, forward strand.
TCTCTGATTCGTCCTTTCTTGCGTCTTTACCTCGCATCAAACCAACATTCCTCAGCCAGAGGCTCTGATACGCCCTCCTGGTTATCTGCCAACACCTGAGGCACAACCAGGGAGGAAGGTCTTGCCGAAGGGGAAAGTCCTGGGGAGGAAGGCAATTCCAAATCCTCTAACAAAGCAGGCTCAAACCTCAGAGCCAAATCCTCCTCTTCCTCATTGTCCAAGTCTGTGTCCTCTAACAGAACAGGCTGAAACCTCCGAGTCACAACACTATCCCTCACCGCAGGGCCCTTCCCCTGAGTCTGACGATCAGGATGTGGTTTCAATGGAAACTGTTCATGGAATCTCCGGATAAGGTCCGGGGCATGAACCGTGGAAGCATCCACCCAGGAAAGAGCCTCCGGTCCATCCCCTAGCCTCTCAACGAAGTATTGAAACTGTCCTTTCAGCCAGCGAGAATCCCGAATGCTGACCACCGTGTCGTCAGCAGCGGGATCATCGCCGGGTCCAGGTGGAGGAACTGTAGCAGCGGGAGAACGGAGAGCACACGAAGGGGCGTCAGGAACCAGAAGGGAACGGTGAAAGACAGGATGAATGCTCATGGAGCGCGGTAGGGTGAGCCGATAAGCAACGGGATTGATGACCGCCTCGATAGGGAAGGGACCGATGAAGCGATGGTCCAACTTCTTAATCGGACGATCGACCCATAGATGCTTTGTGGATAACCACACCCTGTCTCCCACGGCCAGCGGGGGCGTTGCCCGGCGCGAACGATCCGTGAACCTTTTAGTCTTCCTTAGCCTGTTCTAATTGCTGTGAAATCAATTGATGAACCAAATGCAGTTCCGACAAAAAGTCCTGCGTCTCGGGAACTGGGGAATCCAAGATCGACAATGGGAAAAACCTCGGATGAAAACCCACATTCACTTTAAAAGGTGTCATGTAAGTGGAGGTGTGCTGGGAGTTGTTGAAGGCAAACTCCACCAGAGGGAGATAAGTCACCCAATCGTTCTGTCGGTGGTTGACAAAACGTCTTAAATATTGTGCGAGGATGCCAATCACTTTCTCCGTGCCACCATCAGTCTCTGGATGGTGCGCCGACGACAAGCACATCTGTACCTGCAATGCGGTCATTAGGCTCTTCCAAAATTGAGCGGTAACCTGGACACCATGATCCGAAACCACTCTGTCCGGCAGACCATGAAGACAGAACACATGTTGCAAAAATAACTGGGCAGTAGTATGAGCCGACGGTAATCTCCAACAAGGGATAAAGTGAGCCATCTTGGTTAACATATCAACCACCACGAGCACCGTCGTATATCCCGACGAAGAGGGCAAATGTGTTAAGAAGTCCATGGAAATTGCCCCCCATGGTCTGTCTGGAGTTGGTAGCGGTTGAAGGAGACCAGGAGGCGCACCTGTCGCAGCTTTCGCTTGTCTGCACGGTACACAGGATGCGACATAGGCGTGGACATCATGCTGGACTCGAGGCCACCAAAAAGTTTGTGTGACAAGGTGAAGGGTCCTAAAAAACCCAAAATGGCCGGCAGCAGGGTTGTCATGACATTGAGTCGTAATAAGGGCTCTAAGTGTCCTCGTGGGCACGTACAACCGGCCCCGATGTCATAGTAAGCCCTCCTCCAAAGTCCATGGGGAGTCAGGTCCTATTTCCCCCATTCTCTGCTGCAACCAAGCATCTAAGCGCTGCACCTCTCGTACCCGAATCCGCAAATCCACTGGTTCCTGGATAACAGCCAAAGATTCTGGTGGCAGCACCGTACGTGGAGGAAGGGGGTCCTCGGGGCAAAGGTACTCAGGTTTACGGGACAGGGCATCTGCTCTCCAATTTTGACCACTGGGGATATAGGTCACAGAAAAGTTGAACCTGGCAAAGAATAACGACCACCGGATATGTCGCTGGTTCAACTTCCTCACAGTGGACAAGTGCTCTAAGTTACGATGATCCATCCGAACTTCCACCTTGTGCTGAGCCCCCTCAAGATGATGTCACCAGGTCTCAAACGCAGCCTTGATAGCCAGCAACTCTTTTTCCCAGATAGTATAGTTGCGCTTGGAAGTTTCCAGGAATAGTACGTGCAGGGAAAAAGAGGTGCACCATCTGCTGGGGCTTGCAACAACACAGCCCCAATAGCCACATTGGATGCATCCGTCTCCACCACAAATGGGTGATGTGGATCAGGATGCCTCAGGATAGGTTCTGCGGTGAAGGCCTTTTTGAGAGCCTCAAAGGCTTGTTGCTGTGGGGGCCCCCACTGGAATGGGACCTTCTTTCTAAGGAGCTGGATGATGGGATCCGTGAGCTTGGCAAAACCCGGGATGAAGGTCCGGTAATAATTAGCGAACCCCAAGAGACGTTGAATGTCTTTCACTTGACGAGGGGGTTCCCAACTACACAAAGCCTCCACTTTACGCGGGTCCATGGCAATGCCTTCGGGAGAGATGATGTGCCCCAAGAACTCTATGGAAGTCTGGAAGAAGAGGCCTTTCTCAAGCTTTGCACAGAGTTGATGCTCCCGAAGACGTTGCAATACCTGACAAACTTGTTGAATATGGTTGTCCTTGGACCTGGAATAAATCAAAATGTTGTCCAGATACACCACCATGAACCGATCAAGCATGTCCCGGAACACATCATTCATCAGATGCTGGAAGACCGCGGGAGCGTTGGTCAACCCAAACGGCATCACGGTGTATTCAAAATGGCCGTATCAGGTGCCAAACGCCGTCTTCCATTCGTCCCCCTCTCGCATCCACACCAGGTTGTAGGCCCTTCGAAGATCGAGCTTCGTGAAGACAGTAGCCTCCCATAACCACTCCATCAACTCTGGAATGAGTGGCAAGGGATAACTATTCCACACCGTAATGGCGTTCAACCGGCGGTAATCGCAGCACAAGCGCAAGTTCCCATCTTCTTTTTAACGAAAAGAACGGGAGCAGAAAGAGGGGACAACGACGGCCTGATAAACCCCCGGGCCAAATTTTTTTCCAAGAAATCATGAACGGCGGCCAATTCGGGCTCAGACATAGAATACAGACGACCTTTGGGTAGTGGGGCATCGGGCAGAAGGTCCATGGGACAGTCATAGGGTCGATGCGGGGGTAACCGATCCGCCTCCTTCTCACTAAATACATCGGAGAAATTGGAAAGTTCAGGAGGTACGGAGACGGCAGGGGCGGCAATGTCCTGGCCAGCACAGGTGTGTTGTAAATGGTCCACGCACTGGAGACTCGGGAACGAAATGGCGTTCTGTGCCCATGCCACCCGAGGATCATGTAACTGTAGCCAGGCCATTCTGAGGACCAAGGGGAGATGGCGGTCTGCTGTGATGTAAAAACTAATCACCTCCTCATGGTCCCCAATGACCAGGTGCAACGGCTGGGTAATGGGCCCAGCACGAAGTTCCCACCCATCAATCGTTTCCACCTTGATTGGAGGCTCCACCGCAACCAAGGGGACATCAAAATGAGTTGCAAAGCCTGGTCCATAAAATTGGTCGTAGCCCCCAAATCCACCAACGCAATTGCAGGAATCCCTTCCGACCAGGACGGCAAGAAAACCCAAGTGTCTAGAAGTAAATGTCTAGGGGGGTCCAGAATCCACCTCTGCTACTTCAGGCGGGTGGTTGATACGAGCCTGACCTAGGGTTTCCCTGAAGCCAGGCCTGCCCCGTTTCCCGACTGATCAAGTCTAGATTCGGGCACAGGCCTGCATGCCCCCCATCATTTAACAGAACAGGAATTTGCAAAATGTCCAGGCCCCCCACAATACAGGCATAAGCCTCCCTGGAGTCTCCGTGTGCATTCTTGGGCCGTCAAACGAGGTCGGACTGCACCCAACTCCATCGGCTCCTCGGCCATGGCCACGGCACTGTGGGAGACCCAGGGCACTGGTTGTACAGGATGCTGTGGCCTTGGGGTGGATGGCTGCTCTGGAACGGGACATCGAGTCTTGTGCCATTGAAGTCGGGCGTCAATGCGTAAGCATCGCACCACCAGAGCGTCGAGGGTCGGGGCCGGCTCCACGTGAACCAATTCGTCCTGTATATCCTCCGACAGGCCATCTTGGAAAGCATCCATTAAAGCCACATCGTTCCACGCAGAGTCCAAACAGCGGAGTCGAAACTCTGAAATGAACTCCTGCAAGGGGCGTTTCCCCTGGCGAAGTTTCTTCAGGCATCTGGCTGCTGTCTGAGCCCGTATGGGGTCCTCATACATTAGTCTCAGGTGACGCCAAAACCCCTGATAGTCCGTTAGCAATGGACTGTCCTGCACCAACAAAGGAATGGCCCACCTGGCAGCCGAGCCCGAAAGAAGGCTTATTACAAACCCCACCCGAGCCCGGTCATCAGGAAAATTCTCCGGCCTCAGAGCCATAAACAATTGGCACTGCCCCATGAAAGCCGGGAATATTTCAGGCTGCCCAGAGAACTTATCCAGCACAGCTACTGGGCATTTCCTATGGGGAGGGGCAGGAGGAGCAGCACGAGCCTGCAGCAGAATGAGTTGATTAATCATCTGAGTAACTTGCTGCTGCAAAACTTGGTTATTGTTCTGCAGCTGGTTAAGCTGCTGCTGCTGCTGCTGCTGTTGATCCATCTTGGTCAAAAGATGGCTTTTGTTAAGGTTCAGGACAAAAATGTTATGTCTCACCTGTACAAACAAAGTATTAAGTCCAAATTTCCAACTGAAACACAAATAAGCAGGCAAGTCCAGTAATTACAGGGTTAAATTCCTTAAGCCGACAACATTCTTGGCAGTCTCATGCAAGCTGTCTGCCAAGTCCAATAAGGAAGCAGGAACATAAACCACAAGCTGTTGCCACACACAGGATAATTCTGAAGCTTCTCTCACTAAATAACACGTTGTCCCGAACAAGAACCCAGAGCTAACACACCCACTTTTATTCCCTGTGGGGCATGTCAGTCCCTCATATCATTCTCTGATTCATCCTTTCTTTCTGCGTTGCATCTCACGCTTTTGCTTGCATCTTTGCCTCGCATCAAACCAACATTCCTCAGTCAGAGGCTCTGATACGCCCTCCTGGTTATCTGCCAACACCTGAGGCACAACCAGGGAGGAAGGTCTTGCCGAAGGGGAAAGTCCTGGGGAGGAAGGCAATTCCAAATCCTCTAATGAAGCAGGCTCAAACCTCAGAGCCAAATCCTCCTCTTCCTCATTGTCCAAGTCTGTGTCCTCTAACAGAACAGGCTCAAACTTCCGAGTCACAACAGAGTGGTGTACATTAAGTTTATATCTATTGTGTGCTCTTGTATTGTTGCAGTTGCAGGTGAGAAAGTCATTGACTGGTAGTACACTAAAGCAGATTATTTTATTAACTATGCTTAAGTCAAACCATAGGCGGCGTAGTTCTAGATTGTCCAAATTCAAAATTTGGAACCAGCATATAAACCTATAAGAAAGTAGACCAGTGGTTCCCAAAGTGGGCGATACTGGCCCCTGGGGGAGGTGGGATAACTTAGGGGGGCGCTAAGAGGCAAGGGGGCAGCAGAGGAGTGCTGGAGGTGGGCCACTCGCAAGGCACAATTCAGGGGTGGGATTCTACTGGTTTATTACTGTTCCCGGTAGTTTGGAGAACCAGTAAAACGGGCCCCAGGCTGGCCCCACTCCTCTCCCCCCATTCCTCCATTCCCTGCCCAGTCAGTCCTTATTGGGCATGCATGACGTTGCACGGAATCGCTGATGGCCACAATGGCACATTGGAAAAGTGGGGTAAGCAAAGCCGGAGGTCGATAATTTTCTCTGCAAATACTCCAGATGCTGTGTCTTTTTTTCAGTGCAGCTGGACTCTAGGCGCACAAAAAAAAACATGTGACGGCTGGAGGATTTTTGCAGTGAAAATTACGACCTCCAGCTTCGCTCTGCTTCTCCAATGTGCCACCGCTGCTGCATTCTAGGCACCAGCTATGCAGGCTCACCCCATTGACTGCTGCACCACTCCGCTCGGACTTGCTTGGGCAAGTCCCTCCGGTGCAACAGGCTCAATGGGGTGGACCTGTGGGGCCGGTGCCTAGAATGTAGCCGCAGCAGCACGTTGGAGAAGCAGACCAAAGCCAGAGGTTGGTAATTTTCACTGTAAAACCCTTCAGCTGCTGAATGTTTTTTTCAGTGCACCTGCAGTCCAGCCGTACCCAAAAAAACACGCAGCTGCTACAGGCATTTGTGACAAGTTCAATGTGGGCTGTCAGGGAGCCCAGCGATAACATAGGCTCAGCCCTGGCTTGCCTTCCCTGGCAGCCAGCCGTGGGAGGAAGATAAAGTCACAGCTGTGGGATGACGAAAGACAACGAAAGAGACAGTCGTGGCAGAAGGAACAGGGAGATTAAGGGTTGGGGCCTCTGAAAAGGGAAACAGGGTGATGCAGGATTAGCCCAGGCCTTTGACAGATTACCATGCCTGCCTGGGCAGAAATAGATAGGTTAGAGAAGGGATAGAGGGTGAGGGAAAGAGAGAAAGGGAAAGAGAGAGAAAGAGAGAAGGAACAGACAAGAAAGAAAAGAAAGAAAAGGGAGACAGAAAGGAAGAGGAAGGAAGAAAAGCGATAGACAAGGTGGGATGGAAGGAAGGGATAGAAAGAGAGAGGGGGAAAGAGAGAGAAGGAGAGAGAGAGAGAAAAGAAAGAGAGAGGGAAAGAGAGAAAGGGAGGGAAAAAGAGAAGGAACAGACAAGAAAGTAAAGAAAGGAAAAAGGAGACAGAAAGGAAGGAAGCAAAGGGATAGACAAAGAAAGGGGAGTGGAAAGGAGGGATAGAAAGAAAGAGAGAGAGAGAGAGAAAGAGAGAGGGAAAGAGAGAAAGAAAGAGGGAGGAAAAGTGAATGCGATATGGAGGGAGGGAGAGAGAGAAAAAGGGGAGAGAGAGAGAAGGAAGAGACAAGAAAAGAGAAAAGGGAAAGAAAAAGGGAGAGAGAAAGGAAGAAAAGGGATAGACAAAGAAAGAGGGGGATAGAAGGAAGGGACAGAAAGAAAAAGAAAGGAGGAAGGAAGGAAGGAAGGAAGGAAGGAAGGAAGGAAGGAAGGAAAGGAAGGAAGGAAGGAAGGAGAAAGTGAATGAGGTATCTAGTCCAACTACCTGCTCCAGCAGGGTTAGAAGGGTGTGTGTGTGTGTGTGTGTGTGTGTGTGTGTGTGTGTGTGCACATGGCTGTCAAAACTCCAAAAACAGGCCAAGTAGCTTTGGGGAGGTCAGTCATAAATTAGAACAGTTGCTAAGCAACCAGCCATTAAACGAGGACCACTTGTATTTTGTTTGCCAGTCACATGGCCACGCCCACCCAATCACTTGGCCACCAAACCACACCCACCTGGTCACATGACCAAGCCATGCCTACAAATTAGGCCATGCCCACAGAATTGGTTGTTAAGAAATTTGAATCCCACCCCTGGGTGGGGGGCACTGAGGATGACTTTGTAGCACCAAGGGGGTGGTGGATTGAAACCGTTTGGGAATCACTGAACTACACCATCAGAACGACCAATCAATGACAGAGCTGACCACCCCCTTAACAGTTGACTTTCACACCACGCGACCAACCAGTTACATGACCAACTGACCAAATGTCAGCCTTCAAGATCTTCTTCCTTTGCTTTGCTTCTTTCTGGCAGTCATGAGTAATGGGGGGAGGAAGGGGAACAATACTGGGGCCACTATCCGGGGTCCAGTGGGCTGGATGAAACCACATTCCAAATTTTTATCGATAAATGACCGCAGCTCTTCTAATTCCCGCGGTGTCATCTAGTACAGGTTCGGTTTTGGGAGTTTCACCCCAGGTAAAATTTCAATACTACAATCTGTTAAACGATGAGGGGAAAGTTCATCTGAGGCCTTCTCACTGAATACTTCCTTTAAGTCCCAATATACCTCTGGAATTTTCTCCTCTCCCTTCAGTTCCTCGGTACCCATGGAAGCTAAGTCAATAGGATTCTGGAGTTTCGGTTGAGATCGCCCCTCCCCTTCCGGGCGCTGGTCGGTACATATACGCAATGACCCTCTTCTCCAATTGACGTGGGGGTTCCATTTCCGGAGCCAGGGAAATCCCAGTATTAGCAGCTGTTCCATCCCAGGGGCCACAATAAAACACAGTCTCTCTATGCTTCCCCATTGTCATTTCTATGGGTTCCATTATGAAACATGCAGGCCCACCCCCTGCCACTGATCCATCCAATTGGCAAAAGGCTATGGGCGTTTTTAAAGTTTTTAGTCTTTGGATGAATGGATAACACAACTCCAGCTTAATTGGCCAGTCGCTTGTAAAGCATTGGATGATGCACATCAGGCTCACAAGAAATTTGCAGACAAAAAGAGGACTCCACAAAAACCATATCAAGCGAGTGATAAAGTCTTTTTGTCCACCAGATATCTACATACCACTCAAAAGTCAAAGAAGCTTGGTCCTAAGTATGTTGGTCCTTTCTTGATTGAACAAATTGTAAACCCTGTGACAGTCCAATTGAAATTACCTAAAAGCCTTCGACGAATTCACCCGGTTTTCCACGTTAGTTTGTTAAAACCTGAACATACTTCTGATCTGAGACTGACCCAGACCGACCCTCCTGTACCATTGCTTATTGATGGCGAACAACATTTTGAAGTTAAAGAAATTGTAGACTCTTGAAGATGGAGGGGTCAGCTCCAATATTTGGTTGCTTGGAAGCATTTCCCTTCTTCCCAGGCTGAGTGGGTCAATGAAAAAGATGTTAGAGCCCCTAAGCTTGTCAGAGCATTTTGTTCTAATTATCCTGATGAACCCTAGATACGTGTCTCTTTTATGTTAACTGGTTATTAATTCGTGCCTTTTATATTTCCCTCTTTTATAGGACTAACGTCTTTTTTCTAGGAGGGTCAAATGTCAGCCTTCAAGATCTTCTTTGCTTTGCTTCTTTCTGGCTGTCATGAGTAACGGGGGGAGGAAGGGGGACAAGTATGGGAAGTGTTACTAACTAATATTGTATGAACTGAGGAGGGTTTCTATTTCTTGCTTAGCTTTCTCCTCTCTGCGCAGCTGCAAACCCTTATCAGAGTATGCCAAGGTCAACTAATCATCACCACCTGAAGCTGTCCACATGATGAGGTTCACAACTTTTAATTGGAAGAACCATTTGAACTATTGGGGGTGGGAACATATCACTCCCTTGATATATGTGATGTACGTGCCTATTTCCTCAGATTCAGAATTCTCTTGTTGCTACCACTTGACTTCCAGTAAAAGATATCTTTTCTCTAATTACAAGAGTCTAAGTTTTTCTTTCTTGGATTTTAAATGGAGCACCAGCTGACATTATTCCACCACACAAAGACCTATTTAAGTTGAAGAGAAATGAAACAAGACACTTCAAAGTCCCACTGATGAAGTTACCTAGCCTGGTAATGAAATGTTCATGAGCTAAACAGCAAGCTCGGAGTGCAAACCATAACCAAAATCCTTTCCATCTTTAGTACAGGGTTGGTTGTAGTATCTGTCCATGCCCAGATTACAAAGAACATCTGTCCCTCACAGATGTTTACTGAGGTCAGAACCTGTTGATTGACAAGAACCCATTCAACAGGGTTGATTAAATCAGATGCCCAAAAGGGCCTTTCAAAGAATTGCTATGCATTTATTTCCAGTATAGAGGGAAACAGGTCACTTAGAACAAGTGTGAAAAAGAAGACATGGATTTCCATAAATATTACATTTGCTATGAGAAAGAAGAAAATAGACATACTAGCATAAGAATTGATACCTTTTGCCTGCTAATTCTACTGTCCACATGTTAATTGTTAAAGAGAAAAATCATTTAAATTCTGGATATTCTATCCCATAGATATTTTCCTTTAAATCAGGTATGGACTGGGGAGTGTCTTAATCAGAGGACATTTTCAGACAAAGGACAGAGTTCTTCCTCAACACATAATCCCATTGCTGCAGACTACAAGCTAAGTATAAATGTATAGGTCAGGGGTGTCAAACTCGCAGCCTGCGGGCCAGAGGCATCACATGCTGGCCACCCCCACCCCCAGTTTAGCGAAGGTGGGAAAAGTTGCTATATGTCATGTGACGACAATGTGTTATTGCGAGTTTGACACCCCTTGTATAGGCTGAGGCTGGTGAGGTGAGATCAAAGGTTCTCAGGCTAAAACAGGCTATTATGCAAAGATATCTCAACCATTCCTAACATCATCAAGGGACCTTCCAAGCTAATTTGGAAGTTTGGAAGAAGCCAAGTCATAGATGTGTACAGAGGAATGCAGGTGAATGGTGGCATAGGAGTCAAGACATCATCCTTTATGAAACATAGGTGGAGGTACAACTTATGTATTTAGTCCAACATGGTACAAGTAATGCAAATTACATAATTCTGTTATTTGTGTGATGATATTATGACATGCATGTCATCATTTTAACATCATGATGGCCAAAAATAGATACCAATGATCCAGGGACCACCGGTAGTCTGTACTAATGGATTCCCTTGGTTTGACATAGACCTATTTTTAATGGATACCTCTCAAGAGACTGCAAAACTTTACTAAATTTTGGTGTTCCATATACAACATCACTGAAATAATCTGAATGTTGCATAGATCATAGGTTCATAGATTTTGAGTTAGGGCCTGCTGACTTGATTCAGTGTGCAAATCCACCCATTTTTGAATTTGTAGATTAAAAAACACTGTAACTAGTAGAAAGAAAATGGTGCAAGCTTTACTATAAAACATGAAACTAAAGTAAATCTCACCTTGGTAATAAATACCATACTGTGGGTTTCTGCAAGGTCAGTGGTAATCACCTGTCCACAATAGAATCTCTCAACTTTGCAGTAATTAGCTATTTTATCTATTGAAGAATCAGGCAGCGTTTGAAAAAGATCTATAGCCCTGAAAATAGAAAAAAAATGTGGCTATTCTCATCAACTGTGTAAGTAGAAATTGAAATTTTTTGGCTAACTATAGATCAAAGCATTCAGTTATGGCTCCGAGATATTCACCTCTAAATTCATGTTTATTCCACTATGTAAGGAATTCCATTAAAGATAAAGGAGAACACAGGCAAAGAAACCCAATAATCACTTGTTTCTAAGTCTAGCACCTGAAACAGACTTGTTATTTTGTTGGCTTGATGCAGCTCAACAGACAACCCACCATTTAATTTCTCTGAAATATCCTATGTATATATGTGCATACTGTCTGTATTCCGGAAAAATGAAAATGATCAAGCGTGGAACAGATGCTTAAGCTCTAAATAATATATATCACTGGTGCTGCTACTGTTTCCTCTTGTTCCCAAGTTAATAGCAACAAGTGACAAATAAAGAGGAGGAGGGGGAGAGAAATGGAACCCAGGAAGAAGAAAAATTCAAATAGTTTCTGCCAGGTTTCTGTAGGGACCCCTGGAGATGACTTTGAAGAAACCATCCAGCAAGTGTTAAGAAAACAGCAGATGCAGAAGTAGTTTGTGTTAAGCTCTCAAGACAAGAAGAGACCCAGGCTAGCCTACCTTTGACTCTTGAGCATAAAAGAGATGGCAGGGACAACATAGGCAAGTTTCTGCTACTAGCACCTATCTCAATAAAGCAGAATTCTGGCCTTGTCTGTGGGATCCATTCTCTGATCTGGTCCACCTATAGGGCTGAAATCATTTTTTTCCCAAGGTTTTGGAAATTGTGTTTCCTGACAATTTCAAATCAGCAATGTTTGATTTGTGAAGCAAAAGCTACAGGCAAGGTAAAGGGAAGGTCTAAAAGGCCCTGGAGCTAAATTTCAGGTGTATTCCTACCTCTGCGAAAAAGCTGTGAACTGTGAAGGGTAGCCTGCAATAACCTAAAATGCTTTCGCCCAAATGGGCAGAAATGCTTGAGACAATATAATTGGGGAGTGTGTACTGCAGAAGGTGAGTGCGGATTCAGAGAGGGTGAAGCTTCTGCCTTCCAGAAGTGGCTGCCTGGATGTTCTGGGGATAGGCAATGATGTAGCTGAGTTGATAAATATACCAAAGCATTTTGCTTCAGGCAACTTGAAAAGGAAGATATCTTGAAAGCACAAATGGATGTCTGCTGCTGCAAAAGTCCCCTCTCAAGGCCCCTCTTTTATGAAAATCCTGAACAAAAAATAGAGATCAGCAATATGGACAATCTCTGTAATGCTGCTTTATTAATGAAAAAAATAGTGAATGCTTAACAACCTATTCTTTTTCAACCCATTAATAAAATGGAATGAGCTAAAAAGAAATGATAAAATAAAGGTAGAATAATTAAAGGGAAATATTATAAAAGGCTGGGTCAGAAAGAGCTGCATGTTTAACTCTCTGTAAATGGGGAAAATAAGGATAAAACCCCCTAGCTGTAAATTCTGATGCAGTGTAATAATAGCTTATTTTTGTAAATATAAGCCCAAATCATCCTAAATGTATCCTCAGCTAGATAAAGGCCTATTCATTACAGGTCATGGCCATAATCATTGGGTCTAATTATCACATTGATCTAGTGAAACTTGATAGATGCATGTTTTCTGAATTCACAGCCTGCGAGAGAGTAATTGGCCCAAATCATCCAGCTGGCTTCATGCCTAAGGGAGAAGTGGAACTATGATCCTTCCACTCAGTTCACACTTTAACAGCCAAAGTACAATAACTGTCAGGTGGACAGGCAGGTTATTTTATTTGTTTATTAAACAAGTTTGTTTAGGTTTCCAACTCACACACACTGACTCTGGCAGGCATACAACATTAAAAATCTACAGTTAAAAATCCACAATCTACACCTCCACCTTATCCCATGGAAGCATCAACAAACAAGCCACTTGATTGGCTCCAAATGGGGTCCCTAAACCTGCTGGCAAAACCATGTTTTCAAAGCCTCGTGAAAAAGCAACAAGATGGGGGCTAATATTATCTCTATAGCAGATGTGTCAAACTCAATCCCATTACAGCCATTATCAGGATTTTATTTGCCTTTGTGGGGCTGGGATGGGCAGGGCCTGGTCATTGTGGCTGACTGGGTGGGCATAATCATAGTGGTTCAGTGTTGACGTGGCACAGGCCAGTCCCTCACTGTCTTCAGGATGGCCCTTTTTCTAGGTCCCACCAGATGTAGTTCCTTGATTGTTGGGACCTGCAAGATACTCTGCCTTCCTATTCTCATGGGCTGGGTTGATGTAATTTGGGAGAGGTGGCCCATCAAATAACCTGGCCGCAGACAATGCAGAGTTTTAAAACTGATAACTAGCACTTTGAATGCCAGAGCAGGGGTGGGATTCAATTTTTTTTACTACCTGTTCTGTGAGCATGGTTTGGTGGACGTGGCAGGGGAAGGATACTGTAAAATCTCCAGTCAGAGGTGGTATTTGCTGGTTCTCTGAACTACTCAAAATTTCTGCTCCAAGTTCTCCAGAACTGGTCAGAGCCTGCTGAATACCTCCTCTGACCCAGAGGCAAATTGGCAATCGGTGTAGTTTCTGCAAAAGAATTGACACTTATGCAAATTTGGACATGCACAAAACCATGAGAGTGGCTGCATTTTGATCCAACTCCCAAAAACCATTTCAGAAGGATACCATGGTCAATGGTATCAAAGGCTGCTGAGATTAAAATGCTTGGTGTCTTATTGAAAAAGAAACACTCCTTATCTACGGAGTTCTTTCTATAAAGGCTGATTCATTGAACCAAAGCCAAAACTATAGAAACAATGGACAAGAGCGATATAAGGAATACCTCAAATAGTCATAGCGAACTTTGAATTCCCGTTGAAGTTCCTTATCTAGTTTATAGGCAAAAAAATCCTTTTTATCCACCACCAGCAATTCCGTTTCCTCCATACAGACAACAGTGGCGATTCTTTTCGTTTTTTGCAAAAGGGCAATTTCCTGTTAATAAGCAAGAGATAAAGGAAAGCGAATATTGTCATGGTTTATTTGTCTTCTTTTCCTATTATATACTTGATCCTTTTCCTTTTATTTAACTTTTCTCTTCTTATCCTCCTCACTGGTCCACCCCTCCCTTCGTATTTCCTAAACAAAAACTCTTCCCAGCTTTGCCTTCCCTTTTGCCAGACAGCAGAGTAAATCTATCAATAGAAGCCTTCCTGAAACCACCATCATTTTTACTCTGTAATACCGGAGTCTATTTGGAATTCTACAATACTTTAGGAAATACAGATGATCCAGGATGATGGAGCTGGCTTCATAGTATGCCACCTTGATTTTGAAATGTAGAAAAAAACTTTTTGTGGCAAGGATTTTATGGCCCTGGACACTTTACATTGTCCTATCTTTCTATTCAACAAGATTTTCTGATTATCAATATCCTTGAAAGTTATCTAACTTGGCGATGCTACCTGCTGGATTTTGAAGCTGAAACTTCCCAATGCTTGTGAAGAGCAACATCTTCAATTGGAAAAGCAATAGTATAATTTTTATATATTGAGAATGCTTAGAAGCATAAAATTTATCAAAGTTTGAAACTTATATTGATATTTCTTTTGTGGAAAAAAGTGTGCATGTATGTGTTTATATTATGGAGAGAACCATTTTCTTTGCTAATACTGAAAAGTTGAAAACCACAGTTGCAGATCACACTCACACCAAAAGAAGCACCCCTCTGAATTGTAGTTGGAGCTGTTTCCACAAAGGCACTGCTACCATCATCATCATCTGTGATAGCGACTGTACCATAATAAATGAAGTAAAAGGCAGTTGCTTCATGCCCTTTTTTAATGACCACTCTTCTGCGGCCAAATCTGGAAAACAGATAATCAAAAATGGCAAAAATGAACCTGAACAAGACTTAAAGTACTAGCAACAGTTCGCTAGCCTTCCTCAATCTGATGCCCTTTCAAGTGTGGATTTATTTATTTATTTTTCAAATTTATATATAGTAGCTGCCCACCTCACCAAAGAAGGGATTCCGGGGTAGATTAACAGTAGAGTTTCAAGAATTTCAGGCCAAAAAAGCTAAAAGTTGCTTTTTCTTTGCTTCAAGGTTTCTTTATAGGTTCAGTGACACTGTAGATATACAGGGGATATCTGCATTACAGATTTATCAGCTGTGCAGTCACATTCCTCACAATTTCACACACAGATTAAGGGTACCTTCACAAACACTTCCTCTGACTTGAGATATGTCATTATCTGCCAGCACTGTCTCTCTTTAATGGAAGGTGGGAATGATCTCGGAAGACAGGAGGAAGAGATGTAGCCGAGACAATGGTCTGATAGGTGAAATTTGAGTCTGAAGGAGGACAGGTAGTGAAAGTGTCTCAGAAGAACCCCCTCTAATTTTGGAGTGAATAAAGGTGAGGGATGGGATGCAATTTTCAAACTGGTAAGATTCTGTTACTACAACCTTTCAATAAAGATAGAGATAGTACTCCTGATTAGGCTTCTTGTCTGGATTACCACACAAGGCTAACACCCTCTGGAGTAAACCGTGGGGCAAACTTTCTGTAGAACGCACACGTTTGACATCCGGACTCAAGACAAGGGGCATAGTAATAACTGCCAATATACTCTATAACAGACCATATACTCTATAACAGACCATTCTCTGGAGCAAAGAAACTTCACCAGCACAATTGCATAAAAGACTGCTAAAAAGTTGACTCAGCCTTTCATCCTTCTGAGGTCAGTAAAATGAGGACCCAGATTGTTGGGGACAATATGCTGACTCTGCAAACTGCTCAGAGAGGACTGTAAAGCACTTGAAGCAGTATATATGTCTAAGTGCTATTGCTATCACATATATTAATCTCAAAAGAACTCAACAAACACAATGGGTTTTTAACATAATTCAAAGTTTAATGTATAAGGAACCTGTAATTTGTGTCTGCAGAACTAACAATTTATAACTTCTGCTTTTTCCCTTGCCACCTCATTCCAGTTTAAATCCTACTTCAGTTTAGCCACTTCATGTATCCAATGAAGAAGCTTATGACTATTTAAAACAACATGTGTGTCTGAGAAGATGCTACCAGACATCTGGTTTTTCATAGACTGGATATGGGACATGTAATTATCAGTTGGACACTGAAATAATGCATAGCTTATATTCTTCTGCCTTTCTATATCCAACAGATTTCTTTTGTTTGCTATTTCTTGTGTAGTATGCCACTGCTATATTTTTTGAAACATGAGAGAGTGCATTCCTTTAACAGGCATCTTCTTTTTTGTGTCTGAATAAGCATCATTCTCAGAGAACAATTAAGATCATTATCTGTTCTTTTCTTCTTTATTAATGTCAAATTAAAGCAAAAAGAATAAGATCTTGTGACCAATTGACTGAAAATATAATCAGTTTTGGATGTCTTTAAAAAGTGGGGAATAAGAGACAATCTAGACCAGGGGTATCAAACACAAAGCCTGCGGGCTACATCTGGCCTTCAATATGGTTGGATCTGGCCCTCAGGGATGTCCTGGAAAATGTAAGGGACTGGCCTGCATCGCTTCGGACCAGTCTACCCAATGCGAAGGGGACACATGCCAGCATTTGGGGAGTAGTGTCAAGCTGGCCATGCCCACCCAGTTGGCCACACCAAACCAGTTGGCTACACCGACCAACCCACCCCAAGGTCAACCACAGCCCTGATGTGGCCCTCAATGAAATTGAATTTGAAACCCCTGATCTAGACCATGAGTGTCCAAACTTTTGGCTTGTCTGGGTGAAAAGGAAATAGAATAGAACAGAACAGAACAGAATAGAATACTTTATTGGCCAAGTGTGATTGGACACACAAGGAATTTGTCTTGGTGTAAATACTCTCAGTATACATAAAGAAAAGATACATTCGTTAAGAATCAAGAATTATAACGTAGTGAATTGCAGATAATAATAAGGAATAAAGAAACCATTAGAGAGCATTTCATCGAGGCAGCCGTCGTCGGTGCCATCTTGGCTGATCTGTATATAAACCACACAATAATGATAAGATTACAGTCTTGTGAGATCACATTACTAGCTCACCAGGGCTGCATGTTGCCTGTGGGCTGCAGGTTGGACACGCCTGATCTAAACATTGTAATAATGATATTCTTCAGTGTATCTCTTTCCAATGTCTCCCTCTTTTCTCTATAAAAGCAGTTATGAGTTATGAGATACTCAACCTAGATCTGATCTACACGGAGAAGAGATCTTAAGATTTTTCTTTCTCTCACTAGTTAACAGTTACTGGGAAGCAAAACCAGAAGGAAGCTGCTGCATTCTTTTTTATGCGACTGTATGACTATGCCACTCTGGGACTACAACCCTGGCCTAAAACAATTCTTCTGATACTCTGAATAGTATCAAAGGCACTTTTTGTTATCTTTTTAATAACAAAAACAAGTCTGATGCGTTCTATCAAATCCTAGGAATCCATAGGAAGACCTGGGCCAAAAGAGAAAACAAATAACTTTGCTTTATTTGAATGATACATGCAAAATCACAATGCACAGGGCAGTAACTTAGAACAGATTAAGTGGAGGCAAGGTAGAGATAGGCAACAAAGATAGTAAATTTTATGTCAGTGTAGTTTCAGATAAATGGCTCTTTGGGTAGCTAGAAAGGCAATTTCTCTATTTCCGTAGATCAGGATTGTAGGAGAATATAAAAAGAATATAGAATATAGAAACAACATGGCTTAACCAGTTTTCATGTTTAAAGAAACTATGTCCACTTAGCAAATGTTTGGGAAGCACACTGATTTGTACTGAAGATTACTTAATACAAGTACCATATCTGAGAAGGTGATCTACCTGTATTATTTCCTTCCCTTCAGGTACAACCTTTTCTAATGGCAACAGCTTGGGGAGAATTCCCCCATTACCAACAAAGGGGTGCTGGGCACTGTGGGAAATGTTAATAGGATGAGCAGCTTTCCAGAGTGAATTAGAGTGAGGAGAATACAGGACAACAGTTCCAGAAAGCAGACTGAGACCTTGCAAAAATGTTCCATAGAAACTGTCTGGGATTTTGATAAAGGACTTCTGTGATACCGATAGCAGAATGCAAAATAGTGAGATACCTTAGGCTATTCCAATTCCTTTTATTGGCTATTCCAATAAAAATATGTTGGGTAACCTTGATGGAACATTACCTTTAATTGGCATACTTGGAGAATTTTAAAGCTACAGATCCAGTTTGGATTGCTGCAAAGCCATTATTATCTTCCCCAGCCCACCTTCCCTTCGCAATTACCGTTCAAAGCGAATAACTTTGGCCAATAGATACTGCAGCGTTGGGCTATATTGGCGGAAACTTTCTAAAAGCTGTAAGCGGTTGCGCAAGTGCTTTATTTCTGATTCAGTCCTCCATGTTGGCGGCTTCTTAGTTATTTGGATTGCTCTAAAAGGGAAATGTTCCTGAAGGCAATATCAAATACATTTTAAAATAAATATTCACAGGGGCAGCAGTAAAAGATGATATTGTCATTCTCTCAGGCATCATTAGTCCTCTCTTGCTCTCTCTTTTTCTTTTGCCTCCCTTTAAAAGATGTAACTTTTTTATTTTTTTTATTTAATTTGATTTGTCAATCGCTTACAAGATAATAGGTATAAGAATAAACATAGTTATGAATACACGAAATTGATACATATAAGAAAAATAAAAGAAACAATAGGACAGGGACGGTAGGCACGTTGGTGCGCTTATGCACACCCCCTACAGACCCCTTAGGAAAGGGGTGAGGTCAATACTTCAAAGTTCTATTATTGTTTGCTAGTTTAATCAGAATTTTATCAGGTCTCCTTGTGATAATTTCTCAGTTCCATGGAGAATTGTGTGGTTTCCACCTTCACAAAATAGCAATAAAATTCCATTGCAATGATGGACACTGGATGAACTTTGACCTCAGAATTTCTACAGCTTTACTAGTCCACCCAAGCCCTTCCCATCCCAGTCAGTAAAAAGGCTATGTAACAAGCCTAAGTTAATGCAAAAAATGTGAAGTAATGAAAGTAATGATAGGGGCATTGCTTTCAGGGAAAAGCTTGTGTAATGTTGAGGCATTCTTATAACTGAGAAGGAAGCTGTGGAAGTAATAAGCAGAGCATCAAGCAAGAGAGAGAGGACATTAAAGTGGATTTGGGTCTATTATATCTTTAAAAGGGGTGGGTCTTGATCATGCAGTGACAGTCACAAAGGCCATTTTGACACCCTCCCCCACCTGCAGATGCTCTTGGAAATAAGATCCCCTCAGATACTCCCATGTTTCAGCTATACTGCTTACTGTTTGTGTTTAATTTTTAACAAAGTATGCAGGAATGGCTCAGATGACTGTGAATTGGATTTCACTTCAGCAATTATGTAAATCTTCCCTCCTGGTCTTTTGCTATGCAGCTACTGGACCATAATTCCAACATTCTCCAGCCTACTAAAGAGTTGTAGCGAAGATAATACCGCTATCAATCAATCCAAGGATTGAGGAAGACAACCTTTAGTCCCCATGTTCAGTCATACTGAAGTTCATCTACTTCAATATATTCCACTCACTCTTTTGCACACCTTTCCTCCCTCAAGCATCTCACACTCTCCTCCTTTCAAGCTCAAATATTAAATCCGCTGCAGCAGACACACACAAGTTTTTGCAACTGTGATTCTGTAAAGCAGGACTAAATAACAATAACCACCATGCAGGAAGTTGACAGTGTATTTCGCCTTGAACTCAAAACCAAATAACTCAAATAAACCTTTGGTTCAAAACATTTTGAATTGTTGTTCTTGCTTTTATCTTCAGAAGAGATATTTGTTCAATTTCCTTACTGCTATATTCCTACCCTTGTCCTCTAATTGTCTGTCACTGCAGATACAAAACAAATTTGAAAAAATAATATATGGCTTGTCCAAACCTTTGAAACGCTGAATTCATGTCGATCAAACACAATATTGGCGCTTTTGATGTCCTAAAAAGCAGACATTGAATGGCAGTTAATTTTACATAAAATTCTGTAAAAAAAAGGGGCTTAAAAATATTCTACACTTTTATGTTAGTTTTTAACAAATAATTCTATTTTATATTTATGGTTTCTGATTATATTATAGAATACCAATGGAAGTTAATGTTAAAGAGCAATAATAAATAAAATCAATAATAAAAGACCTTCAGTTATTTTGTGGAACCCCTTACACCTTCAATTTGCCGACGACAGTCTTTCTCTATCAGGTCAAAACCTGCGAATCCTTTCAATGCGCTGCGGAATCCTCGGCATGCTTTTATCATCAGAATAATGTTCACAATGAGCCTGCGAAAATTCTTGGGGGGGGGGGAGGGAAAAAGGCAATACATTGGCCACATGTTAAACATTTGTCATCTGTTATCATCATAAATGGAGATAAATAATACATAAATGCAGAGTGCCTTAGGCATGTTAACCCACTGTCCTCTCTAATACATGCTTGATTCTTGGAGACAAGTAAACAAAATATCTGATAGTGAGATTTACAAGAGCAGTTAAAACAGATTACTGTGTGGAGGAGTTTTTCCTTTAGTACATTGGCTCCACTTTCTAAAAAGCTGATCATTTTATCCATCTCTTCCCTCTCTTCAGCATTACATATGGCTACAGAGAAAATCTTAGAATAAACAATACAGGTAGTCCTCAACTTATGACAATTGAGACCAAACATTTATGTTGCTAAATGAGAAATCTGTGAAGTGAGTTTTGTCCCATTTTATAACTTTTCTTGCCACATTTGTTAAGTGAAGCACTGCAGTTGTTAAATTAGCAACATGGTTGGTTGTTAAAGTGAATCTGGTTTCCCATTGACTTTGCTTGTCAGAAAGTTGCAAAAGGGGATCGCATGACCCCGGGACATTGCAACTATCATAAATGTGAGTCAGATGTCAAACATCCCAATGTAAATCACGTGACCATGGGGGTGCTGCAGTGGTCATAAATGGGAAAAATGGTCATAAGTCACTTTCTACTCTAAGCATGCAGGTATACATGGTACCAAGACAACATGTAGAGCTAATCTCAGGTGTCCCAATATTTTTCACATTCTAGAACTCTGCTGTGGAAAAAAATTAACCACCTCAGAATTGTTTAGGGAGGTGTTAGAGAAAGGACAGGAAACAGGATAAAGGACATCACTGATTATGAAGTCATCCCAAATGTCTAAAAAAATATTCACTTATAAAACAAAACAAAACATGGTGGAACATTTGTTCATATCTATAAAGAATTATAGCGTGTTGGGTAAACCAACACACTAAGCCATAAAACTATGTTTGAACTAACACACAAAACAAAATAAAGGCATTATTGCAAGTGTGAATGCAAATCTAACCTATACATATATCTTCATTATCTACATTCTCCCCTCACTTAGTAATGCATCTGTTTTCATTATCACTGGCTATTGATTATGTTAATGTTGATATCTTTCCTTGTTCAAAAAATCAAAATATGTACATAGGAGAAGTAGCATACCTTAATTCCCCTTTTGTAGTTAATCAATTTGTCCCTGTAACCTGTAAAAGAAAATGGCTATGCGTTTTATTTTTCTTTAATACGTTTTCCATCAGCTGAAATTCTCCCATTTTCTTTGTACTGAAAACATCTGTATGCACACAGAGATGAACATTTCTTCCTATCTAGAACAGTGGTTGCCAACTGGTGGGCCACGGCAAAATTTTGGTGGTCCGTAGAGAAATGGCAGAGAAATAGCCCCTGAAAGCAATTAATCCAGGCCACGTGGGAAAACAAGGCTGCTCCGCCCACATGGCCCGCCCACCCGCTGACCCCCACCCTTTGGCCGAGCACAAACCTTACCTTGAGACTGAGTGGAGAGTCATGTGAGCTGGAATTGGAAGGTAAGACCAATGGCAGGGGAGGAAAATCCGCCCTGAGGTGGCTTGCTAATGTTGGTGGGAAAGTTGGTCCCATATTCCAGAGCTGTAGTAGTCAGAGAACTGGCCCTTTGGTCACCCCGGAGCAGTTCCTCCATTGGGATGACTACAGCTCTGAAATATGGGACTGGCCCCTGGTGGCTGGAATGAAGTAATGGTTCTGCTGTGGCAGGGAGTGCAGCACAAGCGGCAGTGGCTGGAAGAAGCAGTACTCAATTTGCATCTCCTTTCACTGCGGTATATTTGCGGCAGCTGGGGCGCCAAGACAGCCCCTTGTGTCCTGCCACGTCTGTAGTGCAGCAGAGAGAAGCAGTCAGAGTTAACCCTAGCTCTGCATATGCTAAATTGCCCCCCTGCAAACTATTGTCTCTGTAGCTGAAGCAGCGTGGGAAACTTCAGCCGGATTCTCGAGAGACAAGAGTGACTCCGGCTGCTTCTCTCATCTCTCTCAAGGAGCACCTGACAGCTTGGCTGGAGGGGAAACCTCTCTGATCCCTCCACAGGCTCTCCGAGGTGGGCAGCAGGGAAGTGGCACTTGGAAGAAGCAGATTGCCACTGCCAGGCTCCAGGGTTTCTCTCCTGCTAAGGGTGCAGCCATCGGGCGGGGACAAAACGGTGCCCGGCTCCCCTCCTGGGGCAGGAGAGGTAAGGAACAGCAGAAGTGGCAGATGGAGGGCTGATGGAAGAAAGCAACTCTCCTCTGGGAGGGTGAAGGTGTCAACTTCACCCCCTTTCCTTGCCTGCTTCCAGGTGAGGCTGGAAGAGCACTGGCATCCCTGTCCTGGAGCCCCCACTTTCTCCCCCTCCCCTCCCCCTAATTAATCACCGAGGGTGGCAGTCCTTCTGCAGGCAGCTGCCTGCTGAGAAGCCCCTGGAGTGGCAGCCGAGGGGCGCTGCCCCCCAAGGAGAGCAAAGCCCCCTTTCTGTCTCTACTTCTCCCAGCAGCAGTTGCCTCAAAGCCCCTCAGTTCAGACACCCACCCCTTGCTCTTCTGTCTCTTTGGAAGGTGCAGATGGGGGAGGGATGGAAGCATCCCAGGCAGCCACAGTTATAATTAAATAAGTATGTATGTATGTATGTATGTGTGTGTGTGTGTGTGTGTATACACACATATATACATATGCATACACATACCTAATTTTTAATATTAAATTTATATTTAATATAAAAAATTAAAAGTTTTATATTAAATATATTATCATTTTTTTAAAAATCATCGGGATTTAAAAGTATGTTTGGTGGTCCCTGAGGGTCAAAAGATTGGCAACCCCTGATCTAGAAAACCACCCTATAGAGGAAAAAGTGATATAAATGCTTAATGAACACAGAACTTCCAAAAATTACGGAAGAAAATAAAAACATCCTAAATGAAGAGATCAGACTAGAAGAAGTAATTGTGGTGATAAATAGATGGAAAAAAAAACAATAAGGCACCAGGACCAGGCAGGCTTCCGGCTGAAATGTATAAAACTCAACAAGGAATATTAAGCAATAGGCTACTTAAAATATTCAGTGCGGTCTTGGAAGAGGCAAAAATTCTGCAAACATGGGATGAAACGACGATTACAATCATCCCTAAAGAAAATACTGACCAGACAGACATTAAAAATTATAGACCAATATCTCTGTTAAGTATGGACGATAAGACCTTTGTAACAATAGCTGATAGATTCAAAAAAAATTAAATGAGTTTATACACGTCGACCAAAATGGTTTCCTTCCACAAAGACAACTCAAAAACAATCTTCATAAATTTATGAAGAAGGATGATGTTTTTATGTTTTATGTTGTATGTCTTATGTTGTTTTGTTTGTTGTTAAAATAAAAATCTTTAAAAAAAACAATCTACGAATACTACAAAGAATGCAGTGGAGACCAAGTGGCACTATTATGTCTGAATGCCCAAAAGGCATTTGACAATGTTAAATGGAATTTTATCTTACAACAATTTAGACACATGGACTTTGGGCAGAAATTTTTAAATGTGATCTCGGCAATATATACTGCGTTTCTCATATAATAAGTCCAGGTCTTATTTTTTTTTGAGCCCCGAAAAAACAGCTAGGCTGTCTTTTCAGGGGTGAATTAATCTCTCCCCCATACGCACCCTCGCCTAGAGCGCCCCGTGAGCAGCTATGCCTCGCCACCAGCCGCTTCTAACAACCGATCATGGCAGAGTGCAGAGGACTTCCTACCCCTGCCAAGCACCTTTGCTGCAGACCCGGGTATGGTGTTGGTTGCAGCAGGAAGTGCAGCGGGCGGGCAGCAGCAGTGTAGATGTCGGCCTTGGCAGGGCACTTTAAATTGCAAGACCTTTGGTGCCTGCCGCTGCTGCTTCCTTTGCCACTCTTGCTTTCCCTTCGCATTCCTCCACTGGCAGTGTTTCAGCCGCTTCTTGGTCAGGGGAGTTGCCTCTGTAGCTTCCACTGTTCCTGCTGGCACTGGCACCTCTCTCACCAGTGCTGTCTCCAACAACAACAGCAGTGCCGGCGGGAACTATGGAAGTGTTTCAGATGTTTCTTGGGCGGGGGAGCCGCCTCTGTAGCTTCCACGGTTCCCGTCAGTGCTGGTGAGAGAACAGCGGCAGGCGCCGAACGTCTCACGATTTAAAGTGCCCTGTCGAGGCCGACATCCATGCCGCCACTGCCCGCCTGCTGACCTGGTCTGCAACCAGCACCATACCTGGGTCTGCAGCAAAGACACTTGGCAGGGGTAGGGAGCACTCCATCCTCCGCCATGATCGGCTGTTAGGAGCGGCTGGTAATAAGGCGTGGCTGCCCGCGGGATGCTCCTAAGGGCAAGTTTCCCCCCGCCCTCCCTACCAATTTCGCATGTTTTAAAATAGGCCTAAATTTGAGGGGAGGGGCTTAATTTCATTTTATCCCTAGAAAACATGCTGGGGCTTCCTATGGTGGGGGTGTATTGTTGAAGAAACATGGTAGCAATCAGGAAGCAAAAATATTAATTAATGGGGAAACAACTAAACAATTTTAAATCCCAAAGGGAACGAGACAGGGATGTCCCCTATCACTGTTTTTGTTTATTCTAACATTAGAAGTATTAGCTAGGATAATTAGAAAAGAAACACAAATAAAAGGTTTAAAAATAAAGAAAGAAGAATTTAAGTTACAAGCTTTCGCAGATGGCCTAGTTTTCATTCTAGAAGAACCACAAAAATCAGGACTAAAACTCAAAGAAACAATAGAAGAATATGGAGAGGTTGCAGGACTGAAAATTAATAAGGAAAAAACTAAAACAATCGCCAAGAATATGACAAATAAACAAAAAGAAACACTAAGATAATGGGCATCTAGATAGTTAATAAGTTAAAATATTTGGGGATTAAGATCTTGGCAACAACTAGCAGATGACGTGAATGTGTTTTACTGCAGTTTTGAATGGAAACTACAGCCACCTATCTCCACAACCCCCATCTCAGGCACACGAACAGCCAAACCTCCCACAACTGATCCCAACCCACTGGGTTCACAAGCCTTGGTGATCACAGAAAAAGAAGTGCAAGGTCTATTTTACAGATAAAAGCCAGGAAAAGCAGCAGCCCCAGACAAGACAAACTCCTTCTTGCTTAAAAGTCTGTGCTGACCAATTGGCCCCCATCTTCACCCGAATCTTCAATAGATCACTAGAGATGTGGTATGTTCCTTCTTGCTTCAAATGCTCTACTATCATTCCAGTGCCAAAGAAGCCCTCCATCAAGGAACTGAATGACTATAGACCAGTTGCTCTAACATCTGTAGTTATGAAAATCTTTGAAAGGCTTGTGTTGTTTCACCTGAAAACCATCACAGATCCGCTGTTAGATCCCATGCACTTTGCATACCAAGCAAATAGATCGACAGATGATGCTATTAATATGGCTCTGCATTACATCCTACAACACCTTGAATCTCCAAATACCTATGCAAGAGTCTTCTTTTCTTTCAGCATTCAATACCATCAGTCCAGACATTCTTCTAAGTAAATTAAATCAACTAGCGGTACCTGAACACACTTGTAAATGGATCATAAGCTTCCTAACAGACAGGAAGCAGCAGGTGAAGCTAGGCAGAATCACATCTGATACCTGTACAATTAGCACAGCGCCCCCCCCCAAGGCCGTGTGCTTTCTCCACTACTCTTCTCCCTATATACCAATGACTGCATCTCAAACGATCCATCTGTTAAAATATTGAAGTTTGCTGATGACACAGCAGTGATTGGTCTCATTCGAATGACAAATCTGCATACAGACAGGAGGCTATACAACTTGCCTTGTGGTGTAACCGGAACAATCTGGAACTGAACACACTCAAAACCATAGAAATGGTGGTAGACTTAGAAGAAACCCTCCCATACTACTACCTCTTACAATACTAGACAACCCCGTATCAACAGTAGAGACCTTCAAATTTCTAGGTTTTTCTATATCACATGACCTAAAATGGACACCTAACATCAAAAAAGCACAACAAAGAATGTTCTTTCTGTGCCAACTCAGAAAGCTCAAACAGCCCAAGGAGCTGCTGATACAGTTCTATGGAAGAATTATGAAGTCTATCATCTGCACCTCTATAATTGTCTGGTTTGGTTCTGCAACCCAACAGGAGAGACACAGACTTCAGAAGATAATTAGGACTGCAGAAAAAACAATTACTACCAACCTGCCTTCAGTCGAGAACCTGTATATTGCATGAGTCAAAAAGAGGGTTGTGAAAATATTTACAGACCCCTCACATCCCGGACATAAACTGTTTCAACTCCTTCCCTCAAAATGACACTATAGAGTACTGCACATCCGAACAACTAGACACAAGAACAGTTTTTTCCCAAAAGCCATCACTCTGCTAAACAAATAATTCCCTCCACACTGTTCAACTATTACAAAGTCTGCACTACTATTACTGTTAATCTTCTCATCACTCCTTATCACCCATCCCCTCCCACTTATGAATGTATGACTGTAGCTTTGTCACTTGTATCCTTACGATTTATATTAGCTATTTCCTAGTATGATTTGATTGCTTATTGTACCCTATGACTATCATTAAGTGTTGTACCTTATGACTCATGTATCATTTCTTTCATGTATACTGAGAGTATTTGCACCAAGACAAATTCCTTATGTGCCCAATCACACTTGGCCAATAAAGAATTCTCTTCTATTCTATTTTTAATGAAATATACATTTCATTAAAGAAGAAGATTTGGAAAGATGAGGAAACTTAAGGTTATCATTTATGGGCAGAATTGCTGTTATAAAGATGAATGTATTGCCAAATTACTTTTTCTCTTTAAAAATATTCCCATAAAATTAGAAAAAAAAGTCTTCTGTGATTTGAATAAACTAAAATTGAAATTTATATTGCAGGAAAAAAAAACAGGATTAAATTAAAATTGCTGCAGGATGCTAAAGAAAGACGGGGTATTGGCTTACCCGACTGGGAAATTTATCATCAAGCAGCTACACTTACCTGGGTAAGGGATTGGATAACTCTTGACAATATAAGAATGTTAGCTTTAGAAAGCCATAATTTACAAGCAGGATGGCATGCCTTTTTATGACAAGATAGAAAAGAGGACCACCGATATTTTCAAAGGCATAAGATTAGGCAGACATTACTATCGATATTGAATAAAACAAAACAACTAATATATATAGAAGCACCAATATGGTTATCTACACTGGAAGCTTTAGTATATCCAAATCTGCTTGGCTGAGGGAAAATTCTAAACGAGGCAGGAGAATTGAAATCAAGGCAAGAATTAAAAGAACAAGGGGTGGATCTGGAATGGTGGACTTACTTACAAGTTCAATCATGGTATAGAAAAGATATGAAAGAACAGGGAATTAGCAGACAGAAAATGAAATTAGATGAAATATTACTGGGAGCAGATGATAAATTGATAAGGAAAATTTACAGACTTTTATTGGAATATAAATTAGAGGAGGAACAAGTAAAAGAAATGATGTTGGCTTGGGCAAAATATATTGGATATGGTATTAATTTGGACAAATGGCAAATCTTATGGGAGAAAAATAAAAAAATAGCATTGGCCACATCGTATAAAGGAAATTTATACAAATTGTTTTATAGGTGGCACATCCCAACAACAAAATTAGCTAAAATGTATCCAAATTTATCTCTTATTTGGAAATGCTCCCAGGTAAATGGATTGTATTATCATATATGGTGGACTTGTAGAAAAGCCCAGGAATTTTGGCATAAAATTCAAAGTTGGTTAGAAGAAATTGGTGAGATTAAACTTGAGTATAAACTGAATTTTTTTTTGCTGGGAAGCAACACAAAAGAGATACAATAAGGAACTAATGTATATGATAATACATGTGATCACGGCAACAAGATTAGCTTATGCTCCGAAGTGGAAAGTTAAGGAAACTCCCGATGAAACTGAGACAATTAAAAAGATATGGACATGCACCGAAATGGATAAATTAACACTGGAAATAAAAAATAAGGACAAGACTTTACAGCATGGGTAAATTTTACAAATGGTGGGGAAAAAGGAATGACTTAAAATTAAAATAAGATAAGGATGTTAAGATAGTAGATTAGAAATATGGAAAATTGCTGTAATGTATGCATGTATATATTATGTAAATTTGTATTATGTGCTATCCACAATAGATATGTATGACAAATAGGTTTTTCAGGACAATTACGTTAATTGTTTTTAATGTTTTTGTTCAATAAAAATGTATTAAAAATTAAAAAAAAATTCTTCCTATCTTTTTTCTCTAGTGATGAATGGAAAAATATACCAAGAGAAAAGAGAGATTTTTCCAAACATATCCAATAGACTATATCCTTTCTTTATACTTTTTCCATTGCTTATTAGATTGATCAACTCTAGATGGAAGAAATTATCAGAGGACTAGCAAGGCAAGAAATGTAGTATTGTTGGATGTAGTTTGTACAAAGATTCAGACTCTAATTTACATGAGAAATGGCTCTCTGTCAGGTATACGGGCTAAATCAGGTTACTCTTGCTACATCCTCTGCTGCAATTGGAGAAAGGTTTTACTTTTTAAAAAAACAGAGAGAGAGAGTAAAGAATTGGGCTTTTATTATCCATAGCAGCATTGATTCACCCTGGGAAATCCAAGCGTGGAAGTCTATGCAATATCTTCCAGATATCTCTGAATGATTGGTTGAAAAATGTTTCTAGCAGTACAGGTAGACCTCGAGTTATGACTGTAATGGAATGGGCGTTGGTATAATTACCTGAGAATACCCTTTCTATCTACATTGCAAGAAAGTCCAGAATGGGTAGACTCCTCCCCATGACATCATAGAGCTGAGTCTTCCAGTATATAAAAGCCGGCCCCTTGCTGGGTCCCCCAGCTTTAGGCGAAGGTATGTGACAGATGTTGAGTGTCTATGGAAGCAAAAAAACAATTAGAAAACAGCCCCACCCCCAATATCCAAAAGCAGACAAACCAAGGGTGGGGCTGGACTCTCTTGTAGCGTAGATAGAAAGGGCGTTCTCAAGTAATTAAACCAACACCCATTGTCACTGACTCTGCATCGAGAGTCCAGGATGGGACATACCAAAGCCTGCATGTCCTCGGGAGAGATCTTGTCCAGTTAGCTTACTCCACTTGTGGAACTACCCTCTGAAGTACCCTTCTGCCAAATGCTGCATCTGCCGAAACAAATGAGTCCAGATGATAATGTTATATGAAGGGAGACGGAGTTGTCCAGGTAGCTGCCCTACAGATCTCTGCAAGAGATGTCTGTGTAGACCAAGCGGCCAAAGTAGCCGCACTTCTGGTGGAGTGCAGAGTCAAAGTTCTGGGTACCGGAAGGGAAAAAGTATGGTAGGTCTTGGAAATACATGCCCTGATCCATCTGCTCAGGGTAGGAGAAGAAGCCTTGCACCCCGAGGAGCTGGAGAGGAAGACATGAACAAGGCCTCATTCTTCCAAAAAACAGCTGTACATTTGATGTAGATGTGAAGAGTTCTTCTTACATCCAACGTATGCCACTTATGTTCCAACTCATGGCTTGGGTTGGGACAGAAAGCCGATAACACAATTCCTTGGGCCAGATGAAACCAGGAATTGAGTTTCGGGACAAAAGTAGGATCTAAACATAAGACCATCCTGTTCTCATGAAAGGTACAGAGGTCCTGTCTAACTAAGAGTGCTGCCAGTTTTCCCTTGTAAGGCATCAACAGGTCAGGATGGGTAGTACTCTTCCTTATCTGCTTAGAACTGAATCTGTGCAAAAGGCTTATTAGCCTAGCTCCACCCACTCTGGGTGACTCCTCCCCAGTTTATGCTTAGTCCTTAGCAGCTAAGGACGTGGGTTTTGCCTCTCCTGTTTTTGGACTTTTACTATTCCAAAGACAGCCTCCTAACAAAGAAATTTCCCCTTAAGGGAAAAAATGCCTCCATTTTGCCTTCTTTTCAAGCTTGGTGCTCTACTTCGCAGCTGCTGATTGGGAGCTGCCAAACAGCTGAGAGCTGCTCCGGGGATCCGGAGCTGCCTAAAGAGGCCGCAGGGGCCATTTTAAGCCCTCCGGGGTGAAGATAGAAGCTCAAATGGCCAGAGAGTCGTTCATCAGGGTGGAGGCTTCTGCCCCATCTACAAAGCTGTGGGGCAGTTTTTCGGCACTCCACAGTGAAGAAAAGTTGTTGCTTCACCAGACGGCCATTTTCTGAGAGTGTGGGCATCAGCCACGCTCCTTCTTCAGCTGTGGGGTTCGAATTCCCACACACACACAGTGAAGCAAGCAGCCGCACGATCCTGTGGCTGCCTTTTTTGGAGTTTCTCTGCCAACTACAGAACAACAAAGATCCAGGAAGAGCTCAGTTCCTCTCTGGATGAAGAAGAGAATCCTCATGGTGGTCAGGTGGCCATTTTGAAGACTCCTCGTGGCTGGCAGCCATTTTGGACATCACAGTTGGCCATTTTGAAGACTCAGGTGGCCATTTTGACCAGGCTTCTTCTTCTCTTCCCAGCACTCCTGCGCCTTTTTTGTCACCACCAGTTGCTGTTCCTGCGGCAGTCGACATCGAAGGGTAGTGTCAGTCTAGTGACTGGATGTTAGGTCTTTCATGAGGAAGCTCAGATATGGGTACAAAGTCTTGTCCTGACGCCACTTTAAAGGGGGTGAACCCAGTACTACTATGGACAGAATTGTTGTATGCCACCTCGGCAAATGGCAATAAGTCAGCCCAATTATCCTGTTGATAATTTATGTAACATCTGAGGTATTGTTCTAACACTGCGTTAGTTCTCTCACAGGCCCCATTGGTTTGGGGATGGTGGGTGGAGCTTAAGCCCTGGACTTCAGGAACTCCCTCCAAAAGTTCGAGGTGAATTGAACCCCTCGGTCAGAAATTATACGTTCAGGAACGCCATGCAATCTATAGATATGTAGTATAAACAGTTTAGCCAACGATTTTGCAGAGGGAATCTTAGAGCAAGGTATGAAATGCGCTTGTTTGGAAAACAAATCGGTTACTACCCAAATAACCGTGTGTCCAGTACTCTCAGGTAACTCTACTATAAAGTCCATGAAGATTTTCTTCCAAGGAGCTGTTGGCCTGGCCACATTTTGTAACAGCCTGGCTGGCTTACCAGGAGGCCTTTTTGCTGAAGCGCAAACTGAGCAGCTAGCCACATAAGTCTCAATGTCCTTTTTCAATGAAGGCCACCAAAATTGTCGCTTAACAAGGTGTAAGGTCTTCACGAATCCAAAGTGACCAGCCGCTTTGGAGTCATGGGCCTGTTGCAATATTTGGCTTCTCAATGTCTCTGGTACATACAGTTTCGCTCCCATCCAGGCCAAACCATCTCTAACTGTACAGTTATTTGAATGCGCCAGAAACCACTCATCCAGTTTTAGGGCTTCCTTTAATTGCGCCATCAGATCACTTGACAAATCCCCTTCTTGCTTCTGCTTTTGCGCTCTAGTGACCACCAGGGCAGCTAGCTGTTTGGTTGAAACAATCAGCCATATAACTTCCTGACGAACACTGTTATATTGAGGCAGTCTAGATAAAGCATCCGCCATTAAATCCCTCCCTCCCAGGATGTACTTCAGTGAAAAGTTGAACCGCTTAAAATACTGGGCCTACCAAACTTGTTTAGGAGACAGTGTTCGAGGCATTTTTAAGGCCTCCAAATTCTTATGGTCAGTCCAGACCTCAAATGGGTGTTTCGCACCTTCCAAGAAATGTCTCCATGGCAGCAGAGCCCAGCGAACTGCAAAAGCTTCTTTTTCCCAAATGGCCCACCTCCTCTCGGTTTCAGTCAGTTTACGGGAGGTGTAGGCACTGGGTTGTAGAGTTCCCTTTTCATTGATCTGAAGTAAGACTGCTCCAACTGCCACATCACTTGCATCAGCTTGGATCACGAACGGGGCATCCATGTCCGGGTGCTTTAGCACTGGTTCTGCAGCGAACAGTCACTTCAGCTTTTCAAAGACGGCTTGGCATTCCATGGACCACTCCAGTGGTTTGCTAGGCTTTGGTTTTCCTCCCCTTTGGTTTTCAAGAGATTAGTGATAGGCATTGCTCTCTTAGCAAAATACGGGATGAATTGCCAGTAAAAGTTGGCAAATCCTAAGAAGCTTTGAAGTTATTTTCGGGTGCACGGTGGGGCCCACTCCAACACAGCCCGTACCTTTCCTGGATCCATTTCAATGCCTTTGTGAGAAATGCGATACCCCAAGTAGTCGATTTTCTCTTCATGGAACTCACATTTGGACAGTTTAGCATATAATTTGGCAGCTCGCAGTTTCTGTAGCACTGAATGCACCAGTCTCACATGTTCATCCCGAGTTTCTGTGTAGATAAGGATGTCACCAAGGTAAACCAAAAACCCCTTGTATAAATGTTCATGTAGCACCTGATTGATCATCTGCATGAATACGGCTGGAGCCCCCTGTAGGCCAAAAGGGAGAACATTGAACTGGAAACAACCCATCGGGCAGTTAAAAGCGGTTTTCCACTCATCCCCTTCTTTAATTTGGATTCGGTAATATGCTTCCCTCAAGTCCAATTTTGTGAAAATTTTCCCTTTAGCCAGGTGGGCTAACATATCCTTCATTAGGGGGAGGGGGTACACATTTTCCACAGAAATCGCGTTCAGGTTTCTATAGTCCACTACCAAACGCTTGGAGCCATCTTTCTTTTCATGGAACAACACTGGGGCCGCTACCCGAGGTCTAGCGGGTTGGATGAAACCACGTTTCAAATTTTTATCGATAAACGATCTCAGCTCTTCCAATTCCCGTGGTGTCATCGAATATAGCTTCAGTTTCGGGAGCGTCAACCCCAGCAGAATTTCAATACTACAATCTGTTGACTGATGAGGGGGAAGCTCGTCTGAAGCCTTTTTGCTGAACACTTCTTTTAAATCCCAATATTCTTTCGGAATCTTTTCCTCCCCCTCCAAGTTTTCGGTACCTGTGGAGGCTAGCTCAACTGGATTCTGAAGCCTCTGTTGGGATGGCCCCTCCCCTTCCAGTCGCTGATTGGTGCATATGCGTAATGACCCCTTCCTCCACATGGGGATTCCACTTGCAGAGCCAGGGCAATCCTAGTATTAATGGTTGCTCCATTCCAGGGGCCACAATAAAACACAAAATCTCTTTATGCTCCCCCATGGTCATCTCTAGGGGTTCCATTATGAAGCCTGCAGGGCAACCCCCCACCACTGATCCATCTAATTGGCAAAAGGCTATGGGCGTTTCTAAAGTTCTCAGCCTGATGCCCATCTCCTCGACCACTTTCATGTTGATTACACATCTTGTGCACCCAGAGTCTAGCAAGGCTAACATCTCACCTTCGGTCCCTGAAGTGGGTACCCTTAATTTTACTGGAATGGTCATGGGGCCCTTATTTGGACTTACCAGGAAGTCGTCTTCCGAGTCGAATTCATTTTCTTCAAGGAAGATCGGAGGTCCAAGCTCTTCTCCTGCCGGAGGGGTGACCTCTACAACCTCCCCCATTTTTAGTGCGGTTTCGCGAGGCTTGGCTGGGGGATTTTCAGGTTTCCTCCCCCCTCTCTGCGCCCCCTTTGGATCCAGCTTGACCCTGCAGTCCGCAATCCAGTGGCCCTCCTTCCCACATCAAAAACAGGCAGTGGATTTGGGTCTTGCCATCACTCCTCCCTTCGGAGGCTTAGGGGCCTCTTGGAAGCGTGGGGGGGACAGCTTGCTCCATCCAGAGCCCACCCCTGCATCTGCTTCGGGGCAAATCTATCTCCACTTCTTCTGCCAGCAAGTACCACAGCTGCAAATCATTAGGGTCCTTTCTGGAGATACACATCTGGTATACGTCTTCATTTAGACCCTCTTTGTAGGCTTCTATCAGGGCTCCCTGGGACCAGCCTCGGATATGGCACGCCAGCTGTCTAAACTCTTGGGTGTAGTCGACCACTGACCTCCTCCCTTGATTTATGGTTTTCATCCTGATCCTGGCTTTTCGCTCCGCTAGTGGGTCCTCAAATCTTGCCCACAGCGCAGTCATGAATACGTTATAGTTCAGCAGTTGGGGGGAGATATCATTATACAAAGTCACCATCCACTCTGCAGCTATCACCTCCAGGGCCCTGGTAACACATCTAACTTTGGCTGCTTCTGAGGTGAACTCTTCCCCGTATGCTTCCATATAGCTCCAAATTTGTGCTAGGAAGAAACCCAAGTCTTTGGGATTTCTCCCAAATTTCACTTCTAACGGAGGCAGCTTAAGGACTCTGCGTCTTCTAGGGATCACACCCACCGCTGGGGCCCCCGGGGCTGCAGCTGGCTGCTGCACTGGCGCAGGCTGAATTATGGGGGTGGGGGCAGCTTGGCTGCCTCTGGATGAACTTGCCCCCCCCTTCTCCTTCATACCTTGGAGCGGCGTGGGGCTGTCCGAAAGCTTCATTGAGGAGCTGTCTGGCTTGATCCAGTAATAATTCTCTCTTTTCCCTCTCATGCCATGGTGGCTCCTCTCTCCCATGCCGTTGGGAAATGGTAATTCCAGGAGGGGGGGGCTCTTCTGGATCCCTCCAGCCAACACCCAATGACCATCTGGGCTTCTCAGCTGGAACCTCTTCCAAAGTAAGGTTGGCTAGCAGTTCAGCTGCTGGCACCTCCGGCATCAGTAACGACTGCCCCCCCACAGCTCCCAGATCCTCCTGATCGCTAGCTGAAGATGACATGATATCAAACCCCCTCGGAAGAAAACTGGATATTTTCTCTGGATGGGCTGGTGAGGAGATTCAGAATAATGTCAGTCTGTACTCCGTTCAAATCCAAGAAAGAAATACTTAAGACTCCATAGATTAGAGGAAAGAAATCTTTTACTGAAAATTGAAGTGGTAGCTTCAGGTAAAATTCTGAATCTGAGAAATTAGGTGCGCAGATCACATATACAAAGTGATGGAATTGTTCCCACCCCCCAAAGTTCAAAAGATTCTTCCAATTAAAAATTCTGGATATGATCATGTGGACATCTTCAGGTGGTGATGAGGCCTCTGTCCGTTGACCTTGGCATATTTTGATAAAGATTCACAGTTGCGCAGAGAAAAGAAAACCAAGTGAGAAATAGAAACCTAAAGCAGGAATTTATACTCCCCCCACATTCTCCATATATACAATACAAGAATATAACACCTCCAGCTCTCTTCCCAGACAATTCCCCCCTCCTCCCCCTGTTGCTTTATGGCAGCCAAAAGATGCAAAGCAGTAGCAGAAGATCTTGAAGGCTGACAGGTAGGCTCTAAAAATATCTAATTTCCGGGGGGGGGGGGGGATTGGTTTCCCTATCCCAAAGTAGACCAGGACCCTTGGGCTTCTGGTAGGGCCTGGTGTATCCATATTGCCCTAACAGGCCCAGGAGGGTTTGAGTCCCAGTAGGAAGAGAAATCTTTCTACTGAAGTGCTTTTGTGCAGAAGAAAGTGGTGGTTTGTGTGGGGATAGAGAAAATTTCCCCTGAAGATAATCCATAAATCCCTTCGTGTGTTCTCCTGCCACAGAGCTTCCAGTCAGATTTGGCCTTGCTGCTCCATGATGGCTGAAGCTCCAAGGGAAACCAAGGGAAACCTCAAAAGGTGGCTCCTGCTGCTTTGAGCAAAGGTGAGCAGCCTGTAAAGAAGGCCTCAAGGACAGAGGAGAAGGATGCTTCCAGGCATCATCAAGCCATCGAGAAGCATATAGCCAAGGTGCACCAGGCCTCTTCTTGCATAATGTCTACATGGCCCTCTTCTCCGGTTGCACTCAGTGAAGTGGATTTGGAAGAGCCTAGACCTTCTTCCAGACCTGATTTCCAAACTTGGTCCCCTAATGTATCCAGGCGAGGCACATCTCCAGTTTCTTCTGAAGGTGACAGTTATGCTGAGGATCTTCAGGGTATCTTGCCAGGAGCATGGATGCAGTAGACAGGGGCTGGAACCCCCCTTTCCTTCTACTGCATCGGCAGCCCGCCCTGCTGATCCTTCTGATCTGGATGTCCTGATGAATCTACAACTCCTGATAGACAAGGTAATCAGGAAGGGCATCTTAGAAGGTTTACAGAGAGCGACTCATCACTCTTTGGCTGTCTCTGATTTGTCTGAGAAAAATCCTGTGTGCGTGAAGCTCTTTTGTCAGAACGAGGCTCCTTCATTTATTTATTTATTTATTTGATTTGTCAATTGCTTACAAGATAATAAGTATAAGTATATACATAGTTATGAATACATGAAATGGGTACATATAAGAAAAATAAAAGAAACAATAGGACAGGGAAGGTAGGCATGTTGCTGCGCTTATGCACGCCCCCTACAGACCTCTTAGGAAAGGGGTGAGGTCAATAGTAGATAGTCTAAGGTTAAAGTTTTTGGGATTTGGGGAAGAAACTACAGAGTCAGGTAGAGTATTCCAGACATTGACCACTCTGTTGCTGAAGTTGTATTTCCTGCAATCAAGTTTGGTGCGGTTAACCTTGAGTTTGTATCTATTGTGTGCTCTTGTGTTGTTATGGTTGAAGCTGAAGTATTCATTGACAGGTAGGACATTACAATGTATGATTTTATATAGCATACTTAGATCAGACCGAAGATGGCGTAACTCAAGTTTTTCTAGGTCTAGAATTTCAAGTCTGGTGGCATAAGGCATTCTACAATGAGTAGAGGAGTGGAGAACTCTTCTTGTGAAATATTTCTGGACTTTCTCAACTGTGCTAATATCAGATACATAATGTGGGTTCCAGACTGATGAGCTGTATTCGAGTATTGGTCTAGCAAAAGTTTTGTTTGCTCTAGTTAGTAGTGTGATATTACCAGAGAAAAAGCTACGTAGGATTAGGTTAACAACTCTTAATGCCTTTTTGGCTATGTAGCTACAGTGGGCTCTAGCACTTAGATCATTAGAAATGAGTATTCCTTCTGTAAAGGTCCTTTACAGAGCTTGGATCATCAACAAGATCTTGACTATTCAGCTTGTATTTTATTTTCTGATTTTTTTTTGCCAATATGTAAGACAGAGCATTTATTTGTTGAGATCTGAAGTTGCCATTTGTTTGACCATTCTGATACATAGTCAAGATCTTTTTGAAGGGTAGCAGTATTGTCTGTGGTATTGAACAGCTTTACATCATCAGCGAAAAGAACGCAGTTGCTCTTAATATGATCACAGAGGTCATTTATGTAGAGTATGAACAGAGTTGGTCCTAGAACACTGCCTTGGGGGACACCACTATTGACAGGTGCAGAATTTAATAGGACGCTCCCAATTTTGACCATTTGTTGTCTGTTTGACAGGAATGCTTCTACCCAGTTATGCAGTTGTCCAGAGATACCATAAGATTTTAGTTTTAGTAGTTTGTTGTGTACCACTGAGTCAAAGGCTTTACAGAAGTCTATGTAGATTGCGTCTATTGCTTTGCCCTGATCGAGTTGTGTAGTCCATATGTTTTTGCAGTGTAAGAGTTGCAGATTACAGGATAGTTTTTTCCTGAAACCAAATTGTTTATTGGAGAGTAGGTTGTTTGTCTCTAAGTGGAGGATAATGGATTGGTTAATAATTGATTCCATGACTTTACAGGTGATGCAGCATAAGGAGATTGGTCTGTAATTTTCAACTAGGCTGGGGTCTCCCTTTTTGAAGATGGGGATGACCGTGGCTTGTGACCATAGGTTAGGCAAGGAGCTGGTCCTGAAAGATTTTTCAAAGATTATGCTTAGAGGTTCGGCTATGGCAGTGGATAGCTTTTTTAAGAAGTAGGCACATATTCCATCCGGTCCAATAGATAGAGATGGTTTTAGATTGTGTAGTGCTTTTTCAAAATTGTCTTCTGTAAAATTGATATGTATCAGATCATTGTAGTTGTCTGTGGTTCAGCTAGGAAATACTGGGCATGATCCATTGCTGTTTACAAATACTGAGCCAAAGAATGTGTTAAAGATGTTGGCTTTAATGGTGTCGTCGTTGCAATCTTTACCATTAGGTCCTATCAGGGGTGGGATGGACCTTGAGTCTTTTAGTTTGTTGTTTACAAAATTGTAAAAAGTGCGGGTGGAATTGGTGCATAGAAGGTTTTCCTCTTGTTTAATGTGATAATTGGTGCATTTTTATCTGGTGGCATAAACTTTTGTATCGGCTTTTGAAATTGGCAACGTGACCAGATTTGTTTATCCGCCAGAGTGATCTCTTTTTGGATTGAAATTTCCTTATTGTTATGGGTAATCTGTTTTTTTTTGTTTTGTTTTGTTTTGGGAGTTGTTGGTACATATAGTTTGATGACTCTTTTGACTTCAAGTAAAAATATGTTGTAATGGTCTTCAACAGTATTGCATCCAGTGAATAGAGATTGACAATCAAGGGATTATTGTCTATAAGATCATTGTCTATAAGATCATAGTTGCATTTTTTGAAGTTATAATTGGGGATTACATCATTGTGATGATTTTTGTGTGGGCGTATGTTGAGACAAAAGTCAATCATATTGTGGTCACTGCTGGAAAAGGGTTCTTTAGTTTGTATTCTGTAAATTAAATTCAAACTATTGCAGAAGATGAGATCGAAGCAGTTGTTTAGTCTAGTGTTGTTGGTTACTAGTTGTTCCAGTCCCAGATTTGTAACAACATTGTAGAAGGTTGCATGTATGGGTTCAGTTGTACATTCATTTAGGGTGCAGTCAATATGAGGTAGATTGAAGTCACCAAGAAAGATAAAAGCGTGTGGGCAGAATGCTGCCCATGTTAGTAGTGTATTTAGCTTGTTTAAATGTTCGATGTCATAATCAGGTGCTCTGTAACATAGTAAGAATCAAAATGTGATATTTAAGGATAGTTCACAGATGATGGTCTCAGGAAGAGCAAGCTCCTGGGTAACTTGGATGTTTTTTAGATGTAAGGACTTTTTATAGAAGATAGCAACACCACCTCCTCTACGAATTTCACGATCTGATCGGTAAACATGATAGCCTCTTACTGTGGTAATGGAATCAGGGAGAGATGCGTTGAGCCATGTTTCACAAACAAATATGATGTTGAATTTAGCCATATTTAGTAAGAGGAGAAATTCAGGTATTTTATTCGCAAGGCTTCTTGCATTGAGTAGCTTGCATTTAAGGCCAGCAGTAGTTGGAATTGAGGTAGTTAGGGGCGTGCGTGCCTAGTCTTGGGTGATGGAGGATTGGTTGAGGTAGGGTTGCGGTTGAAGGTTAAAGCTGAGTTGCAGGTTGTGTGACTTACTTTTGATACAGTCAGCATGGTTGTCAATGTACAGGTCCTTCTCTCCATTGTCTAGGCGTTTTTTTGAGTTCAGTGCAGAGTACACAGGAGCGGGCCCATTGCTGTATGGTTAGGTCAGGGCAACAATGGAGGTTCTTATGGTTGGTGTTGGTTTTCGCGAGTGAATTTATATATACCTCAATATATATACTTCAATATATACCTTAAGTTTATGACCTTCAATATAATGCATAATACATAACTTCCAATCAAATTCTGCTTGGCACATTCTTATAATACACACTATATTCTTTTTTTTAAAAAAAGAAAGATTGTAAATATATGTAATTATAAACCCTCATTCCATTCCAGTTCAGTTCTATCATTAATAATCATTAAAACCATAACATCTTTAACACTTCTTTTCAAATAAATATCATACTTCCTTAAAAACACATATAATCTCTATAATTAATTTTTCCCTTATTTCTCTTCACATGTTTTATAAATCATTAAATATACCTTTTGTTACATTTATTTATTGACAAACATTCCACTGAATTACGATAGCTATTTTATCAGACATTTTAATCATACATTGTTTCATATTTTCTAAAATTATTTCTGCTTCTAATATAACCATACTATCTTATGTACCTTTGCAGAATACCTTTTTCCATTAAGTTTTCACTCATTATCTCTAAATAGACCCTGTTTCTCTATATTTTTCTTCTGTCCTTTATAACTTCTTTTCCTTTCTACCCTCTCATCTTCTCCCTCCCCTTTTTACCCCCTTGTCTCTGTAGTTCTAATTCTCTCTTCTGCATTTCCCTCTTCTGTTGCTTTCTGATTTTATGCTTATTTTTCACTGTATTTTTGGGGGGGAGTTGTTTTTCCCAATCTTAAACTTTCCATTCTCTTTCTCCCCTTCCCTCCCCCCCTCCATCTAAGATTACTTGTTCATTAAAGATGGCTTATTCTGTCGCAATCTTCTTGTTCTGCAGGCATTTCTTGTTCTTTCTCAAAATTCCAAATCTCCATTTCTAAAAACTGAAATACAAAGCCAAAAGAACCTCTCCCTTCTTGTGCATCTTCTTTGTACTTTTTAAGTTCCATTTTCAGTTCTTCTAAAAGTGGAGCCATTTTAAAAAGTTTTAAACAACCACCTGATTGATTTTAGTCATTCAAAACAATAACCAAGAATCCAGAAATCATCAAGTAATCCAGATAGTCTCGAGTTATATCTTCTTATTTCTTTTTTGACTTTCTCTTCCTGGGGTTTTTGTTGCGATGTTTCAGTTAAAATGTATCTTTTGGAAGTCTTGTTGAGATTTTGCTGTAAGTTCTTTTTTAATTCCAGGCAGTCTCCTCCCTTCCAGATCCTGCCCCT
Organism: Pseudonaja textilis; assembly: GCF_049901715.1. Taxonomy (NCBI): domain Eukaryota; kingdom Metazoa; phylum Chordata; class Lepidosauria; order Squamata; family Elapidae; genus Pseudonaja; species Pseudonaja textilis. The sequence continues at coordinate 170,271,012 of NC_141990.1, forward strand.
TTATTCTTCCTCTCTCCTTTCCTGTTTTCAAAAGCTTTTAATTATCTAGAAATCTTTATTATCCCTTTGACTTTTTATTTTCAGCATTAAATGCCTATTAATGTCAAAGTGGATTTTATTCCAATTTCTTGCTTAAGTCTCTTAGCTGTCAGTATAGGAAAAGGAGAAAACCAAATCTTTTTCCTTTTCTCTCTCCTTTGCAGCTTAAAAGTCTTCTTAGGGAACAATGTTATTGTTTTTTAACAGTTTCAATTCCAGGGTACCTTATTGTTGCTTTTGCTGTTTGACCCAGTCAACCAAAACTTTCTCTTCTTATCTTCCTCCTGCACATTCTTTTCCGGTCAAGTTCTTCTTTGTGGTGGCCATTTCTGACAACCGCTGCAACCGCCTTCAGGAAAGGGAGTAATAGCCAGCTGGGGAGGAGAGATGCGGCTCTCCTCAACCCTGCTGGCAGTCTCCCCCCTCTTCACCACCTCTACGGGGTGGCTTAGCCCCAAAACCAGCCAGCTCGGGGCGCTCCAGCGGCGAGCACGGATCAAAGCCTCGCAGAGATGAGGTTTCAGTCTGTCGCTGAAGAAGCTCAAACAGGAAGTCCGCGTTGTGTCTATTTTTTTTTTTCAAGGTTGGATAATCTTTCTTTTAAGGAGTTCAGGGATGCTACTATGGTGCCAAGGGATGTTATTCATGTTTCAATGGTATCAACTCTTTCCAACAGATCCAGTTTGGGTCTGCATGATTTGCAGAGATATGGAAACTCATTGGATGATTCTAGTATTGAATCATTTGCTCAGGTAATCCCAAGCAGTCATGATGAGCGTATTTGTTACATAGAGAACATTTGATGGAGTTTTCATTATCCTTTAGAGTTTTGTAGCATTTAAGGCATATGCAGGAGTCTTGTGGTTCATTGGTGGGGATTACTTTCTCTTTAGGTTGTGGTTTGGCATTGGATTTTTTTCTTGGCATGGTAGGTTTATTAAGATGGTACGTTAATTAATGGAACAATTTTGGGTAATCAATATAGCCAATGTCACACCAATCAATCAATTGCAGTAATCTCTCTAGTCAAATAATTTTCCTTAGCAACTATCAGCCTAATCAATTAATTACACTAATTGCTAATCAATTAATTACACTAATCATTAACTGTTCAATTAAATTCACTAAATCACTGATTTTACTAATCAATTAAATTACATGAATCTTGATCTTTTAAACTAATCAGTAATCACACCATTTGCACTAAACACTCTAATCACACTAATCAATTAAAACAATAAATCAATTAAACCATTAATGAAATATTTTATAGAAATTGATTATCTAATCATTGATAAAAGTGATGAGGTAGAAAAGTTGTAAGTTTTGAGGTAATGAATTAATCAGTGTTTGATTAAAGTAATGAGATAGTATTGAGAGTCTGCAAGGAAAGGGTTAATTGTTTTACTAGCAGCTGTGATTTACTGGGTGGGAGGAATTTATTGCTCTGATTGCTGCTGCTATTACTCTGTAAACAATAGGCTGTAACAAGATGTTCAAAGCATGCTGGATTTTTGAAAGAGAGCAAAACTCGCTGAATTAAAACACTTTAACTACAATCAATATGTCTCTGAATAGTTTCCTAAATTCTTCATGTTGAGTAGTAGTAAAAATACAGTCCAGAAATTTGGGTTAACCAATCCAATTTGTCCTTCACTTTTAAAGTTACTTCTAGTTGCAATATAGATGAACGTTTCGATGAAGTCTCATTCATCATCTTCAGGCTTCTGTCTCCGGCTCTGTGCTTCTCAGAGTGATGTGAGATTGCAGCTGCTTCTTCCTTTTAACTGCTAGTGGGGTGGGACTTGATTGGGTGGGGGCTTGGCTGTGTTCTGATTGGGTGGGGTGTGTTCTCATTGGTAGGGGTTTGGCTGTGTTCTGATTGGTTGGGGGTTGGCCGTGTTCTGATTGGTTGGAGGCGTGTTCTGTTCAGGTGGGGGCTTGGTTGTGCTCAGGTTAGTCTTAGTTGCTGGGGATTTGAGTTGGTGAGCTGTGATCTTGCTGTATACAAATACCCGAGAACCTCAGAAAACATTTTATATATATATATATATATATATATATATATATATATATATATATATATATATATATATATATAAATATATATATATAAAATCTGACAGTCACTCCAGATCGTTAATTGCAGCTATTTTCCTCCTTTGAGTCCCACCTTCCAAGGAAAATTCCACTGCAGAAATTGGAGTGATTCTTACCAAGACTAAGCATGCTGTTACAAGATCTTTCCTTTCTTTTTCACTTTTGTCTCAGCTGCCTTCCTGGCTTCAATTTAGCCATGCTGGCAGTTCTCTTTTCATCCAGGGGCCAATTTCTGGGTTGGTGGAAGAATTAGCTCCTGCCGCCTCTGTGGCTCCGTCATTGGTGGGGGAACCTGATTGGCCAGAATCCAATATGTCAGCAGATGAAGGCCCTTCACAGGAAGTTCCGGTGTTTACTGGTTGTTTTTAACACACTCAGCAGGGTGGGCTGCCAATGCAGTAGAAGGAAAGGAGGGTTCCAGCCTCTGTCTACTGCATCCTCCTGGTGCAGTTACAATGCTATCTACATGACATATTAATAATGTCTTTTTCTTTTCAGAGCGCTCAGCAGGATCTGAAGGTTACTGTTTTGGTTTTGCAGAACCTGGGTTTTTCCATTAATCAGAAAAAGAGTCACTTCTCTCCTACTAAGCATCTCCTTCATTTGGGGGCTATTATTGACATGGGAGTGTGTCAAGTGTTTCTCTCTAATGATCGTCTGATTGGCATTCAAGGGATGATTAGGGGCGTTCAGGCCAAAAGTTCGGTCCCATTAGGCCTTCTTTCTCAGCTTTTGGGCAAGATGATTTCCTGTATTGGAATTGTTCCCTGGGCCAGGCTTCATGCCAGGCCCCTTCAGTGGTTTTTGCTTCCCTTCCAGAAAGTGGGGTCCAGTCATTCCCCCAGGAAAGTCAAGTTGTCTAAACAAGTGTTACTTTCCTTCTATTGGTGGATGTCCAGGGCCATGTCCAAGGGTCAGTCTTTCAAGCTGGAATCTTGTCTGGTCCTTACTACAGATGCTTCCCTATCTGGTTGGGGTGCCCATCTAGGTGCCCTCTGGGCCCAAGAGTTATGGTCTCCACAGGAACAGGCTCACAGCATCAATTGGCTGGAGTTCAGAGCTATTTGTTTGGCCCTGAAGAATTTTCTCAGCCAGGTGTCAGGGTCCAATGTCCTGGTCATTGTCTGGTCATGACAGACAATGTGGCCACTAAGGCCCACATCAATAGGCAAGGTGGTACCAGGTCCCGGTCCCTTAGGGCAGAGGTGGAGTTCCTGATTAGGTGAGCAGAACGACACCTTCACTAGATCAGAGCAGAGCACATTTCTGGGTCTGATAATACACAGGCAGATTTGCTCAGCAGAATGACCATTGACCATGCCTTTGATTAACTTTTCTTTCTTGGTGGGACTTGACCAAGGTTTTGCAGTCCCTCACAAGGCCTCCATTTGAGCCATTTCGACAATCTAATCTTCATCTTCTTACTCAAAAGGTGGTTTTCCTTGTGGCAATCACTTCAGCGAAGAGAGTCTCAGAATTGGTTGACCTCTGCATTTTCCATCCTCATCGGGTGGTTTTATGATTGGACCCAGCCTTCATTCCAAAGGTCAACACATCTTTCCACAGAGCTCAGGAGGTGGTACTCCCAGATTTCTGTCCTCATCCAGTCCATGAGTTAGAGAAGACTTGGCACACCCTGGATGTGCGCAGAGCCTTAAAAATTTACATTAAATGTACAGCTGCCTTCCGCAGGATGGAGTCTTTGTTTTGTTCTTTACAGCCATCCTCATTGGAGGGTAAGATTTCTCCATCCACAGTGAGTAGATGGATCAAGGCTTCTATTGCTCAGGCCTATTCCAGCAGGGCCCTGCCAGTTCCCAGGGGGATAACACCCCATTCCATCCATAGCGCGGCTACGACAACGGCATGGGCTACACAGGCTTCGGTGGAGGAGATCTGCAGGGCTGCTACCTGGACTTCAACTTTGCCTTTCATCCGTCACTATTGCCTGGATTCATTTGTATCAGCAGATGTGGCGTTTGGTAGATGGGTCCTCCAAAGGGCCATTTCGGACCGTGCCAGTCAGGACCGGTCTTAACCCCCTGACAACCGTACTTTGGTATGTCCCCTCCTGACCTGTCGATGCCTTACAAGGGAAAATGGGCGTTGTTTACCTGAACGCCACTTTTCCTTGTAGGCGTGACAGGTAAGCCGCATCCTTGGGTTGGTTCCTTCCTGGGACCACGGGTGGGGTGGATCCTGCAAACTTTCTTGTTTTCTTTTTCCTTCACTAGAGGCAACCCAATCTGTCACATGAACTTCACATAAACTGGGAAGGAATCACCCAGAGTGGGTGGAGCTAGGCTAATAAGCCTTTTGCACAGACTCAGTCCTAAGCAGATAAGGAAGAATATTACCCATCCTGACCTGTCTCGCCTACAAGAAAAAGTGGCATTCAGGTAAACAATGCCTATTCTGACACTCTCCGGGCTGAAGTAATAGCGACTAGAAAGGCCACCTTGAAGGTCATGAACTGAAGTGACAGCAATCTGAGGGGTTTGAAAGGAGACCCAATAAGGGCTTGAAGCATCTTAGGAAGCTCCCACTTGGGGTACCTATGAACCACCAGGGGACGGAGATTAGAGGCCCCTCTTAAAAACCTATGCATGGATGGATGGTGGGACGGGAGGAGAAATTTTCCCAGTGCAGAACCGATAACAGAGTCGCCACCTGGTGGCGGAGGGTGTTGAGTGAGAGCCCCTTATCTAGTCCATCCTGAGGGAATAGCAATACATCCACTACTGATGTCGAGGTGGGAACGCGGTTCTCCCTCAAACACCAATTGCAGAAAACCTTCCATGTGGCATTGTAAATGAGTATTGTGGAAGGTTTACAGGAAGCCTGAATGGTGTGAATTTGGAAGGTTAGAATCTCTCAGATGTTGCCACTCAAGCACCACACAGTCAAGTGATACCACTGAGGGTCTGGGTGCATCAAGGCCCCCTGATGAAGGGAGATCCTGTGGGCTGGGATCCTCAATGGCTGTGTTACAGATTAGTTCATCAGATCAGCAAACCAGGGTCTTCTGGGCCAATGAGGCTCCAGGAGAATCAGCTCCACCTTTTCCTCCAACATCTTCCGAATGATTTCCGGAATGATAGGAAGAGGAGGAAAGACGTAGAGGAAACCTGGGGGCCATCTGCTCCGAAGAGCATTGGTCCCCTCCACTCCCTGAGAAGAGAACCTGGTGAAATATCTGCTCACCTCAGGGGAGTGGCAAAAAAGTCTACTGAGGGAGCCCCGAATCTGAGGGAGAGATCCCTGAACAGAGAGGGATGGAGACTCCACTCTGAGTAGTCGACAGTGCTCCAACTCAGCCAGTTGGCCTGAGAGTTGTCAACCCCTGAAATGTGATCTGCCCTGATGGATAACAGGTGCATCTCCACACACCGCCCTAGGCGCTTGGCTTCCCTCATCAAAGCTCTGGATCTCGTCCCTCCCTGATGGTTGATGTGTGCCTTTGCAGCCATGTTGCCTGTCATCACCAACACATGTGCCCTTGCCACCCTGGTTCGGAAATGTTTCAATGCCAGGAAGACGGCCCTGTGTTCCAACCAGTTTATGGGGCAAGTCCTGTCTACTTGAGACCACCTCCCTTGGGCCATCTGACCAGCCAAATGGGCCCCCCATCCCTGGAGACTGGCATCTGTGCTGAGCAAGTTTCTGTCTGGTTCCTTGAACAGATGTCCCCTCCAGAGAGCCAGGGATTGCCACCACAAAACAAGAGAAGAATCTGCAGTGGGACCTGCACTCTGGAGGAAGAGTGACTGTTTCCTGCTAACTGATAAGGTAGCAGGAACCATTGAAGGGCCTAGGAGTGCAGCCTTGCCCAAGGGACGAAGCCAATACAGGAAATCATTTTCCTGAGAAGTCTAGAAAGATGAGACAAAGGGACTGCACATTGGCCTTGAATCTGAAGGATCATCTCAATGAGGTTTTCTCCTTGATCTGGGGGAGAGGGAAACCTCGCAAAGAGATATATCGATGATCATGCCCAAATGGAGTAACCTGGTTGTGGGAGAGAGATGACTTTTCTTGAAGTTGATCGAAAACCTGTGGCCCTGCAGAAACTGCAAAGTAGTGTTGAGATCTTGCTGTGCAGACTGGAGCAACATTGACTAAATCAAGAGGTCTCCAGGTAACACTGAAGTCTCACAGGAACTGACTGAAGCAATTCACCAAAGCCGCCAGCACCTTGGTGAAGACTCTGGGAGCTGATGAAAGCCCAAAGGGCTGAAAATTCTCATTCCGGTAACAAAAATGAAGAAAATGAAGTCAATGGAAGAGAGGAGGTTGCCCTCCCGAACACTCTCTAGGATCAAATGCAATGTCTGCATCTGAAAATGCCCATACAGGATAAACTTGTTCAAAAACTTGAGGTCAAAAATGGTTCACCCCCACCCAATGCCTTGGAGACCCAAAGAGCCTAGAGTCAAGGTCTCATTGATCTGCTGGGACCGGGTGTATGGCCCTTATGTCTATGAGGTGTTGAATGGCCAATTCCACAAGGGCCCGTTTGGCACTAGCCCAAGAAATGGGACATCTCACAAAAAACATGAGGTGGGGAGAGGAATTCCAGTTGCAGACCTGACCACACCGTACTAAGTACCCAGGTGTCTGATGTAGACTCCTCCCATCTGGAAGTAAAAAATGCCAAAGAGCCTCCGATGGGGGGGGGGAGAATGGGCATTTACTTGGAGTGTCGGAAGGAACGGCTTCCTCCTGTTTACCCGTAGGTTGTTGCTGCCTGCCTGCTACTTCTGGTCATTGTTCCTGGCGCTGAGGGAATGCCCTCTGATTATGGGAGAAGCGAGATGTGGACTTGGCCCAAAAGGAGGAGGGACGAAAATACGGAATTGGATCCACCCTCTTTCACATTGAAGACAGGACCTTTCTCTTGTCCCTGGTCTTGACCAGGTATGGGTCCAGCATCTTTCCAAAGAGCCTCTCTCCAGCGCAAGGAGCTGATGCCAACTTCCATTTTTGGCAGGAGTCAGACTGCCAATTTTGCAGCTAGAGGAGCTGTCTCACAGTCACCAAGGAAGCCATGGCTCTAGAGGCAAATTTGGCAGAATTTAAAGTGGTGTCTGAACTAAATTCAGACGCTGCAATAATCTTGTTCAGATTCTGGTGCGACCTGAAGTCGGTTGGTGGAAGGCAATCTTGTAATTGATGCAGCCAGTGGAGCGAGGCCCTAGTGAAAAAAGACACTGCTGTGGAGGCCCGGACCATCCAGGCTACAGCCTGGTGGGTACGCTTGAGTGTTTGTTCTGATTTCCTATCTTCCAACTTGAGCACATCCTCTAGTTCAGTGGGGGTGCCAGAAGAAGAACATAAGGCTACCACTGGGGCATTCACAGTGGGCACTACAAGGGCATTGAAGGACCCACATTATAAAATCGCCTGTCATGGGACGAAGGTCAAGGCCCAGCAGCAGGTGAGGCCTCCGCTCTTCAACCAGGTTCAGGAATAATAGAAGAGATGGGAGAGCCTCAGAGTGTATCACTGGTTTGGAGAAGAGGGAATCCCCAGGACCAGATGGATCCCCTTGGGGTTCAGGAGCCACCTGTTCTGGGGTCAATTGGGCGGCAATCAAGGCTTTTTGAAGGAGAGACTTAAATAAAGCCGGCTTGAACATGGCCGTAGAAGGGGGCTGCTCAAAGCGAACCCACTTTTCCTCAGACATACTAGTGTCTATGATCTCCCCCTCTTCTTCCTCAGATCCTGAGGATCTATTATGCTCCAATCCTGAGGATCTACTATGCTCCAAGGGATTGGTGTAACCCCTATCATCATAGTCCCCCCAGTCATACTGGGTGGAAGGACCACTGAGCTACTGATGCCTGGCATATCCTTTATGTAGAAGGGAGTAAGCTGGAAACAAGGACTGACCACTCCCTAAAGGACAAAGGAGCTGCTGGAAGCCTTCTGCTAGGCCCTGCCTGATGGTTATAGAGACCATATCTCTAATATCACTGGGTCCAATGCCAGGCATGGACCTGCCACTGAAGGAGTAAGGGGGAGTAAGGGGGAGACTCAGAGGAGCTTTCCTAAAATTAGGCCCGGATCTACTTAAATCTTAGGGACAAAATTCTTCCTCTACTCTTTCAGGGGACCAGGCATGTAGAGGTAATGGCTTCAGCCTCCCCTTCCCTGGGACCAACCCCTGGGCCAACCTGCAGATCCAATGGGTGAGAAGCCTGTTGTAAACGACCTCTCATTTGCTCCAGGGTTTTTTGAAATTGCCTTTCCAGGGCAGCATGTCTTCTCTTCTCTGCCCTGAATTCAGCCTTGGAAGTTTTCTTGGGCACCAGTGCCTTGGCCCTGATTTGTGCAGCAGCCTCTCTCTGACCAGACTAGCCTCTCTGCCTCTTTCTCTTTCGGGCCTGAGGGCCCTGATCTTCCAGGCCTGAGAGTTCTGCGTTGGCCCTGTCTGACTCCATGTTGGACATAGGAAGGACACAAGAGGTGCTGGAAGCAACCCTTGTTTATGTGCCTCCTATCCTGCGCCAGGCACTTGGGAACAGTAAAAAGTTCTTCTTAGGAGGAGTTTCTGAAGAAGGCCCAATTCCAAATGGCCACCCTCCACGTGCGTAATAGTTGATCCTCACAAAATAACCACCTGCACGTGTGTGAATTCCAGGGGGCGGAACCACAGGGCTGTGATGGCTCCTTGGGCTATAGAGAGCTCCAAGCCAGACAGAAAAAAAACAGCATTCTATCTTCTGCCTCTCTCCAATCAGCTGAGAGGCAATGCGACTGATGGCTGTAGCTTCGGAGTCAAGTGGCCAGCAAATTAGCTGTGAACAACTGCATGGGAGGATTCCAATTGCTCCCCTCACCTGAAGCCTTTCAATGGCAGTGCTGGGGATCTGCTCTCCATGTGTATTGCTCTACTGGAGCCCTGGGAGCAGTTTTTTAAAAGATCTTTTTTCCTGTTGCTGCTGAATGTGTGAAATATTCAACATTGCTTCCTGGACATGAGCTCAATCCACGAGCTGAGTGAAAGCTGAGGGAGCTAGCAAGGGGCCATATACTGGCAGACTCAACTCTATGATGTCACAGGGAGAAGTCTACCCATCTTGGACTCTCGACCCAGCATCGATGAGAACTTTCCCATCACAGTTGCAACTCATGATGGTCAGAAAGTGGCCAGTCACACGATGAGTCCAATTTTATGATCTTTTTTGCAGTAGTCATTAAGATAATGCCATGGTCATTAAGTAACCCATGATTTACTATGGTCTATTTTTGCTGAAAACAGGATGTAAACATCATTTTCAGCAAAACTGTCAAAAATTGTGGTCATGTAACTGTGGGGCACTGTATATGGCTATAAATATGGCCCAGTTAAGTTTCCAAACTGCAGCCACATAACTGGGGTGGTGGTGGTGGACAGTTTGAACTTCAAATCCAGGTTGGAAGTAACTCCAAGTTAGGTCCGTTGGAACTTTGAAAAGTCAAGAACTCCCTGTAAAGACAGTGAAATCAATTACCCAGAGAGGTGATAGCCTCCCTTTACTGGATGGGATCAAATAAAGATTAGCCATTTGTTGGGGATTCTTGGATTCTTGTGCTGACAAGAGAATATTTTAAAAGGCTGAATGCAGGCTTAGCATGCTGTGAAGATGCAAGGGTTTCATTGAGTCTGCAGGATTGGTGGGCCTCATTTGGTTTTAAGTTCTACAAATGACAGATAGCCAGACCTGGAAGACATGCCCAACAAACATCAAACACACCTAGAAACACTCTCAAAGGTGCTTTTTTAAAACTACGATCTGGATGACTGAGAATCTCCATAGACATTTAGAAGTACTGTGGTTGCTCTCTGCAACAGACTGCCCAAACTGGAGGAAAGTAGCAGATTTGGGAGGTTTACATGAGCCAAAACCACCAGATCAGCGAGTGAGAGAACCTGGAGGCCAGAAAAACGTGGACAACTGTACAAATGGCTCAGCTTCTGCAGTCTAGTATTTCCTCCTATGTTCAGGAGCTTAGCAGTGAGGAGATTAGTGTCTGTTCTGTGGAGCTTCCAGTATGGACCTATTTTTTTGTAATCCTTTTTTTTATTACTTTTTAATCAAACAATTTGATGTTAAAGAAGAAAATTTAAAAACAAATTAAAAGTACAACTAAAAATATGAACTAATAAGTAAAAAAGGAAAAATCTGTCTTATATTTTATTCTTATCTTTAGTTACTGGTTTAGCAATGAATTCACTACTATAACATGAACAATACAAGAAATTATTGTAAGAGATCATAAAATCTCTGCCTTAACACATATTGCTACTTGGTTTTTGGTCAGATCTCAGCAAACTTTGTGGTGGCCTGAAAAATCAATCACCAAAAGCCCAAATGAGGTTGAAGCCATCACCTTCAAAGGAGGAAAGTTAATTCTATCTGCAGCCTGTTAAGTTTTCAGAACAGAACCTCTGTTTAGCATTACAAAAGGTGAAAAACAAGTAGAGATACTATTATAGTTCAGCTTTATTAATATCTCTAAACCCTACCCCTTTGCTGAGGACAAATCCCTGGTTAAACACAAGCTATTATTAGTTTGGATTTGTACTTTTGCTTAGGCTAACCCATCTGACAAAATAGCCATAAAGGTAAAGAGATGATGATATCATATATTTCACTCCAAACTTTCTTGAGAAGACTGTATGAGACAAAGGGAATATAAATAAAATGGTGATTTTTAGGACAATTTCCTAGTTCAATCAAATGATTTCCAGCTAAGAGTGATGAAAAAGAAGATTAGCTATGTCAACGGATAAGGGAAAAAAATACTGTGCAAGTACAAACTCAAAATTTCCTTTTCCCTTCCACCAAGTAAGAATAAATTACTCTATTCTATCCAATGCTCACTAAGCCAAGGACGCAGCAGGAGTCGTGTAGCAGGCAAACGTTTTTTCCATAGTGAGCTAGGCATATTTAGGGATTTTCTCTGGTCATCTTTCTTGAAGAAACTAAGATGACTTAACCTAAAGCATTTTGTAATAGAATCAGAACCAACTGTAACAGAACCATCCAACAGAATTCTCCAGACAATCTTCATTCCATTTTTTTTTTCAAAACAGCTCCCAAGAATTACACTAGATATCTACCACATTGGAAGTTCGCTTCATGCAACATTCTGGTTCGGTAGTAAATTATCCAGATGATGGAATTTTATAACTGAGTGAAAGAAGACCTTCTCCTTTTCACTGCTCTGAAAGGAATACATGGAAAGAGCGATAGCACTTAGCATTTATACTGCTTGTCTCTTTCCATACTCAAAACTTGGGGCTATCAGGGCTAAAGAAACTCAGTATTTAAAACTACTTAGCAGCTATATCTCAATTTCTTACAATATACCTAGATAATTCCCCCCCCGCCCAAAGCATTTAACAGAAATGGCAGTTTCTTCAGAAATTTCATGCCAAAGCTTGAGTTTAATTAGTTTCCTTCTTTGTGGTGCTTCATTCTTTTCTTGGAATATGTATAGTACATACATGCATACACACAAACACAAACACATACACAAATGTAAGATACACATTTGTATCATTTTTTGACTTTTTAACATTAACAAAATTAAGTGTAAATATTTTCAGCTTAAAAATTGTTTATTCTAAATCATTCTAAATATTAGAAGTTACTAATAGCAAACAAGAATGTTAAGCATTTCAGAAAGTCTCTTTGCATAACTACAGTATTAATTTGTGCATAACTGGTGCTTGATCCAAAGTTACTTTCATTTAACTCAGAGATCTGGGTAAGAATCTCAATTTGGAATGCTATTTCAAGCACATTGACTATTTATTGTAAAAGTAGACTTTTGACATTATAGCCTATATGTGTTTACTTTTTACCTCTAACAATTTCAAAAAAAAAGAACAGCAGCTGCCAACATACCTTTATGACTCATCTAGAAAGATAATGACATCAAATGGCTCTCTGGTGGGAGTGGGATGGGGTAGTGCATCCATCCTTGCTCTACTTGACCTCTTTTGATACCATTGACCATGGGATTCTCCTGGGACGGCTTCGGGGATGGGAGTGGGAAACCTTCTGCTGTCTTGGTTCACTTCCTTCCTCTGAAGCCACTCTCAGTCAGTGTTGATAGGAGGGGAGAGATCCAACCCTCACCCACTGCTTTACAGGGTTCCACAGGGCTCGGTACTCTCCCCGCTCATGTTAAACTGCTTGGTGAGATCATCCGTCACCCGTGGTGAGTTAAGTGTTGCTGTGTCCTCCCTCTTGCAGTGCCTGGAGGCTGTTAGGGGCTGGATGGGGAGCAACGGGTTGAAACTAAACCCTTGCAAGACCAAGTGGCTCTGGGTCTGGGGCTTGTTTGTTCAGGGAAAACTACCACCTTTAGTCTTGGATGGGGTGGCACTACCCCAAACAGACCCTGTGCGTAATCTAGGGGTTTTTCTGGACTCACGACTCCTGTTCGAAGAGCAGGTGGTGGTCGTGGCCAGGAGGGCCTTTGCGCAACTGCGGGTTGTCCACCAGTTACATCCTTTCCTGGATCAGCTGTCCATACTCACAGTCACTCATGCCCTGGTCACTTCCCATCTTGATTATTGCAATGTGCTCTGCATGGGGCTGCCCTTGAAGAGCATCCGGAAGCTCCAGTTGGTGCAAAATGCAGCACCCCCCCTGGTTTTATGCAGAACCCCGTGTGCACATGTATCACCTCTCCTGCAGGAGCTGCATTGGTTGCCAATTTGCTTCCGGGTGCAATTCAAGGTGCTGGTTGTCATCTTTAAAGCCCTTCATGGCTTAGGTCCAGGTTATCTGAGGAACCATCTCTTGCCAGTGACATCTACCTGACCCTTTAGAGCGAGGAGGCAGGGAATGCTGCGGGTCCCACCCCTGAGGGAGATACACCTGGTGAGACCTAGAAGAAGGGCCTTCTCTGTGGCGGCTCTGTCTCTCTGGAACATCATTCCCCCAGAGATTAGAATGGCCCCCTCATTAATACTATTCTGAAAGGCACTGAAGACCAGGTTTTGTCAGCGGGCCTGGGGAACCCAGAGAGGGATGGAACCCATCAGATGGCTAGTGTGATCCACTGTCATCAGGGTAGAGGGTGGGAGTTGGTTTTTGGGGTTTTTTTTGGTTTTGTTTTTTGTTTTCCAAATTTTGTTCTATTGTACCTTACTAATTTGTTTGATTCTTTTCTCTTCTTTTTGTTAGTTCTTATTGTTTTTATTTTTATTTTTTGTTTTAAATATGATTTTACATTGAGTAAGCCACCTCGAGTCGCCATGGGCGAATAGGCGGCAATATAAATCAAATAAATAAATGTACTCACATTTATATTTGAACAAAAGCTACACCTTGACTTCTGAACCAAGATCCCAAGTATAATACGTGAAATAAATGTAAGATTTATTATGAGAGCCATCAAATAACTCAGGATCATCAAAGGATTGAGCATTGCCAATTCCACATTTAAGGAACTAAAAATCACTTGGTTAGGCATGCTTCTTCCATTTCTGGCTGACATCGCGATGGGACCAAAAGCAGAGAATGGAGTTCTCCGTTCCTGCGCTGGCTTCTCACTGTTTGTGGGCCCCAGAGGGAGCCGAAAACTGCCCTGGAAAGCTGTCCCATGGAAATCTAGAGCTTTTTCCCTCTGTGCGTGTGCGCTCACCCCAAGGCCGCTTCTACCGGCTGATCGAAGTGGCTGGTGACTGCCCTTGGGGAGCTTCTATCGCCCAAAAGACACTGCCTAATGGCGAGAGGACACAGGCAGCCACTCCTTACCCCAAAGCGGCTGGGGACTCTGCCTTCAGGGAGCTTTTGTTGGCAGATAGAAACGGCCTCATGGAGCGGGGATTGTGCATGGGCACTCGCCCCGAGGCCACTTCTACCAGCTGATCGAAGCGGCTGGTGACTCTGCCTTCAGGGAGCTTCTATCAGCTGATGTTCTATCAGTAGTAGATCGGGGTATTCTAGCCTAGGCTACTTGCAGGGCACTCCTAAAGGCAAGTTTTTCTCCCCACACACCCCCATCCTTCCCCCCAATTTCTCTTCACCTTGTGTAGTTCTAACGAATGATGTGAGAAATGGCGGGGAAACGCATGGTTTAAATAGGCCTAAATTTTGGGAGCGGGGCTTAATTTCACCTCATGCCTCGAAATCATGCTGGGCCTTCCTATTGGTGGAGGCCGTATTGTTGGAGAAACACGGTACTTAAGGCAAAAGTCTTATTGGATTTATAAGACAAATGATAGCTTGATGCTGTTAATGGAATGAAGATTTAGTTATCCACACAATATTTGTAATTAATGGGGAACATAACATGAAACTGTAAAAATACAACGTTTGGAACAGCGAAACAATATTTTAACTTTTTCCCAAGCTACAATGGAGCAATAGGATTCGGGAACCTATTTAGAAATGGGGCCATGAACAAGCATCTTAATGAACCCCACTCCAATCATCCTTAGCTTTAAAGAAAAACTTCTCAGGAAACTGGTTTCATACAAGGAATAAAAATAAAGCTAAGGACTGTGCATGTGCATACAGAACACAAAAATTACATTTACAAATACAGAACCATTACCTGTTGTTTGAATCTCATAAATTTCAGTAATGATGAATTCTAATTTTATACAGATAAATATTTTACCATAGTTCTTTAAAATACAAGCAAAGAAATCTTCTGACTTGTTCAGAGCTCTGACATCCAAACACTTTCACTTTGAATTTCATGACTTTTCAGAGAAATAATTTTGCATTTTCCTCTGTGGAGGAAAAATACAGATGAAGCTCAAATTATTCAAGACAGCTATAAATAGGATCACAATACATTTCTTCTAAACTGAACTGTATTGAAGATTTTCTTCTGCACAGTAAATTTAAAAGACATGCCCTGATATTCACCTTTTTATCCCAAACGTGTCCCAGAAAGTACAGGATAAACTGCACAAAGCTGGAACTTCGGTGGCATTCTTGTCGATGACAGATCAGAGACTGTGATCATGCTTACCCTGTTGGAGGGGTCCTTAAAGTACCGGATCCATCTGACCTACCTCATAGGGGTGGGGGAAGAGGGAGAGACTACCAGCTGGGTTGAGGGGAGCCACATCTCCCCTCCCTGGCTTGGTAAACTCCCCTAGAAGACAGGGAGAAATGGCAGTCTTTAATGGTTGCCCTGAAAATGGGAAGCTGCCGGGACACAAGTTTTGTGCTGGAGAGTGAAAGTGATGAGCAGCGTGTAACTGAATAAAAGACTTCGAACATTCTTTTTGAAAACCCCCCAAAAGCGGAAAGAAGCAGCCCTCATTTGGAAGAGTGGTAGCGACGAACGAGAAATAAGAGGAAAATATAAGATAAAGAAAAAACTGAAATAAATGAATTATATATAATTAGAGACTAAACTTGGAACAACATACAGAATTGGACATTAATCAGGCATTAAATAAAATGCTGGACTTATTTGGAATTAATAAAATTTAATATTAATACTACGGAAAAGTGATTTAAAATAAAAGAAATCTAAGAAGAAAGTGATATAGAGCACAACCTAAGGGTTAATGATTTCCTTTTATGTTTCTATGAAAATTATTGGTTGTATAAACAAGATCCCCGGAAGCTTATAAAAAAGAAGGGGGAATTACAGTAAAATATAAAAGAATGCAATATTTTGGAATTGTTGGAGGTTGATTGAGACAAAAAAACAGAAGAAAGAGAAAGTGAGATGAATGGAGACTTTTGACAAGGACTAGAACAGAAAAACTTGACCTTTAATAAAATAAAGAATAACTTAATTGACCAAAGAAATGGAAGAAATAAGCAAAAAAATTTAAGTCAGAGCTCCAAACTGTGAGAGAGATGTTTAAAGAAAAAATGAGACTAGTGGAGATAATGCTGAGCAAAGTAATAGCATCACAGCTCACAGAAGAACAAAGGAGGCTCAGAGAGGACGAATTAAAAGAGGAAAATAACAGCCTTGATGAATATGAAGAACAAGAACCATTGTCAAAAGACATAAAAGGACTTAAAACAGAGACACTGACAACAGAGACAGCAAATAAAAGAGATAAGACACCCAAGAGCAAGAAGAAGGGAAAATACAACAATAAATTCCAAAAAAGAGAACTGAAAAGGGGGGAAACATTGCTGACAGGCAGAGGGAAATAAAAATAAAATCAGAAGGAAAAAAGAAGAAAGATTGGGGAAATTTAGAAAAGGGAAACCTAGCCAAAATTAAAAGGAATGATAAAGTTACAAGATTTAGAGATAAGGGTTAGAGATTGTACAAGGGGATTGTTCATGGGAATGTATATTGGCATTTAGTTTAAAACTTGCTGGAAATTATTTTAGGATTATATAACTATATATTTATATAACTGTATATGAATTATACTGTTATGAACCCTTATATTGGAGGATCAAAACAGGGGAATGGAAATGTATTAAAATATATAGATAAATTTTGGATAAGCTAAGGAAGAAAAAATATGAATATTAATGATTATAAGAAAAGTGAAATGTATTAAAATATACAGATTTTGGCTAGATAGAAGGGGAAAAATATGATTATTAATGATTAAAAGAAAAGTGAAGATGAAATGAGATACATTAGGAAGTCATTCTACTGATTTTAGGGGGGGAATACATATATATTTATATTTATATGTGTGTGTGTGTGTGTATGTGTGTGTGTGTATACACACACACACACACACATATATATGTTTTAAAATATACAGTTGATTATTTAATGTTAATATGTCTAAAGTTGGGGAATTAATTATTAAATTAGATAGAGGGGATATACCATGTGGATTCTAAATGTATTGGTTTTGTTTTATTTTCTGCTTTTTTTAGATTGTTTATTATATAATTGGCTTAGGGAAAATTAAGGATAAGAATGATGTGTAATGTTAAATAAAATAGGTTGTAAGCTAAAAATGGAAATAATAGGGGATAAAGAACTGGGAATCTATAGCTGGATGAAATGATATTGATATTGAATTAATAAATTGAAATATGGAATGGAAATTTATTTAAAGATAAGTGAAATGGATAATGAGATGATATAAGATTGGTGGAAAGAAAAGTATGATTATGTACAAGTGTTATTTTTTTATATATAAAGTTTTATTGTTTTTTAAGACAAACATAGACAAACAAAACATAAAAACATCAAGCCATCTTCCATATATATACATAGTGTTGGTTGGTTTACAAATTGTTTTGTGCTTCCACTTCATAGTCTTCAATTACAATTACACTGTATATATTCTCATATTGTCAATCAAATATTACTAAATACATTAATATCATTATTAATCAATCATTTGACTATACTACTATTCATTCATGTTTTACAAGATAATCCATATTTTTTTTAATTTGTTTTGTGACAGTTCAAATTATCATCTCAGATCTATCCTACAATCATTTTGTTGATATAATAAAAAAATACATTTTTATATATTCATTATGTTCTAAAAATCTAAATATTTCATTACCATGTTTTATTGTCTAACCATTGATAGAATAGATCCCAAATTTTATAAAATTGTTTATCATCTTGTTCTCTGATTTCAAATGTCAATCTACTCATTTCAGCACATTCCAATATTTTCTTAATAATTTCCTCCTGTGGTGGTACTTTCTCATTTTTCCAATTTTTGGCAAATACAGTCCTAGCCGCTGTTACATTTACAATCAGGTATTTCAATTCTTTACTATATATTTCAGGTAAAATTCCCAGTAAAAATATCTCTGTTTCAAGTCTATATGCTTTTTTGTCATATTTTCCAATCATGTGTGGATTTTAGTCCAATATTTTTTGGCATCCGCACAAGTCTACCACATATGGTAATATGAGCCAGGTACTTCATGACATTTCCAACATTTTTAGGTTTTATTCTTGAACATTCTTGCTATTCTTGTTGGGGGGAAATGCCACCTGTAAAACATCTTATACAAATTTTCTTTATATGCTGTTGACAATGTCATTTTATAGTTTTGAGACCACAATTTTTGCCATTTCTCTAGATCAATCCCATATCCAAAATTCTTCCCCCAAGCAATCATTGTTTCTTTAACTTGTTCTTCTTCTAGTTTAATTTCTAATAGATATCCATGCAATTTTTTAATCACCTTTTCATCAGTACCTGTTAAAATCTCATCTAAATCAGTCAATTTATCATAGAAACCTTCTGTTTTAGCATCTTTATCATACCTTGAATGTATTTGCGCATATGAAAACTAATTCATCTTTATACCTTGTTCTTCTAATTTTTGCATAGGTTTAAATTCACCCTTTTCATTCAATATTTCACCATAACTGTTTGTTCCTTTTTGTATATTATAGGATAAGAAAAAGCTTCAATAGTCGATAGCCAGACTGGAATTTTCAAATAACTGTCTTTTAGTCTTCTCCCAGTTTAACCACAGAGACTCCCGTATATAATGACTTCTAAAGTACCCCTGTGTTTTAGTTCCTTTATACCATAAAAAAACATGCCACCCCAACAGCATTTCTTAATGTTATCCATTCCTTAACACACATCAAATTTGTAGCTTGGTAGTACAACTCCCAATTAGGCAAACCAAATCCTCCTCTTATTTTAGCATCTTGCAAAAGTTTTAATTTTATTCTCGCTTTCTTACCTTGCCATATTGATTTTCAACACAATTTTATTTAAATCTTCAAAATAATCTTTTCCAAGCCTAATTGGAATTGTTTGAAACAAATATAAAATTCTGGGTAATATATTCATCTTGATTGTTGATATTCTCCCTATTAATGACAGTTGTAAATTTTCCCATTTCGCCAAATCTAGCGCTATCTGCTGCTTAAGTGTGATATAATTATTCTCTTTTAGTGTACTGCATCTTGCTGTCAAATGTAATCCCCAAGTACTTGATCTTATTCGTCACCTGGATTTTTAATACATTCACCAGTTCTTCCTTTTGTCTTGATAACATATTCTTTGTCAAGATCTTTGTTTTGTCTTTGTTTATTTTCAGACCAGCCACCTTCCCATATACCTCTATCTTTTCTATCAATTTTAATGCTGTTTCTAGTGGGTCTTCTAAGATGAAAATCAGATCATCTACAAATGCTTGCAATTTAAATTCTTCTTTTTTAATTTTCATCCCTTTTATGTCCTTTTCTTCTCTAATATTTCTATTTAGCACTTCCAAGGTTAACACAAACAACAATGGTGACAGTGGGCACCCTTGTCTTGTTCCTTTTCTTATATCAGTAGAATCTGTCAGTTCTCCCTCTATCATTACCTTTGCTATTTGCTTATGATATATAGCTTCTATTGCTTGGATGAATTTTTTTTACCAAAGCCCATCTGTTCCAGCTGTAATAACATGAATCACCAATTCACATTGTTAAATGCCTTCTGTGCATCTAAGAATACCAAAGCCATTTGTTTTTCAGAGTGTGCCTCGTAGTATTCCAAAGTGTCCAAAATTACTCTCATATTATCTTTAATTTGTCTCTTTGGTAGAAATCCATTTTGGTCAGAGTGAATAAAATTATTTAGGTATTTTTTAAGTGTTTCTGCCAATATTCAAGCAAAAATTTTATAATCTGCATTTAGTAGGGAAATAGGTCTGTAATTCTTGATTTGTAATGGGTCAGCCTCCTCTTTTGGGATAAGTATAATATAAGCTTCTGACCATGATTTAGGTACCTTCTTCTTTGACTTAACTTCATTCATAAATTCTAGCAATGGAAGATTCAACGATTCTTGTAGTGTTTTATAAAACTCCACCAGAAGTCCATCTGGGCCTGGTGCCTTTCCGTTGTTTTGCTTCTTAAGTGCTTCAGTTAACTCCATCATTGTTATATTACTTTCTAACATTATTTCAATCTCTTTAAATATCTGGGGTAGGTTAGCATTCTGTAAGTACTGTTTAACTCTTTCATCATCAATATTCTCTTGTGTATATAGTTTCCCGTAATAGTCTCGCATAATTTCCTTCTTCTCTTTACTTCCATAGCAAACTTGGCTTTGATCATCTATTAATTGCAATATTTTCCTTGATTCTTTCTCCTTTCTCAGTTTATATGCTAACCATCTACCTGGTTTATTTGCATCTTCAAAGTAGTTCTGTTTCATGCCTCTGATTTTGTGTGCTAATTCTTCTTTTTCCATTAATCCTATTTTATGTTTAATTATATCCATTTTTAACTTAATGTCCTTTTTCTGTGGCATTTTCTGTAACTCTTTTTCAAGTTCTTTATACTCATCCTCTAATGTCTTAGAGGCTAGTCTTTTCATGATATTTCTTTTCCTTGTATAGTCTATCATCAAGCCTCTGGCATATGCCCTCATTTTATCCCATACATTCTGCGTTGATGTGTCTTCTTTTTTATTTTCTTTAAACAAAAAAGGCAGTTCTTTCTCCATCCTCTGTATGAAGTCATTTTCTTTTAATATAGTATTGTTTAACGTCCATCTAGATCTTCTTCTTTGTCCTTTCCATTTAATTGTCATTGGATTATGATCTGCCCAAATACTTCTTTCAATATTTATTTCTTGTATATTGGCTAACAATTCTGTTGACATCCATATCGTATCTACTCTGGACCATGATAAATGTCTGTTTGAATAGAAAGTGTATTGTTTAGTCTTAGCATTTCTTTCTCTCCATGCATCTTTTAGGTTTATTTCATTTGTCATTTTAAAAAAGGATTTAGGGAGAGACTTTCTGTTTTGCTTTGTTGTTTTCTGTGTTGTATAGTCCAATTTATTGTCTACAATTCCATTGAAATCTCCCATCATAACAATATTAATATAGTCCAATTCAATTATTTTCATATGTAGTTTTCTATAAAATTCTTCTTGATTGTCATTCGGGGCATAGATTGCAATCAGGAGTGTTTTCATGTTGTCCATTATTTCCACCATTAATACTCTTCCATCATCATCTGTATCAATCAATTTCACTGGGATAATATCTTTAATATATAAAACCACTCCTCTTTTCTTGCATTGTGTCAAAGAAGTAAATATTTTCCCTAACTTTGGCTGTATCAACAGTTGTTCATGTTGCTTTTTAATATGTACTTCTTGTAGGCAGATTATATCAAATTTTAAATTTCTCTAATTTATGAAGAGTTTTCCTTCTTTTAGCAGCTGAATTAAGTCTATTTATGTTAATTGTAATCAGCTTTTTCTCTTCCATATTTATACTTTATAATTAGGTTTAGCAGCTCCTGTAGATCTTGGTTCACGTTGTTCCTTAACTTCCACCTTTCCACCTACTGCACCTTCTTCTTTTTCAGTAGCTATTTAGCAATCCTCTTGGAATTCAATTAGTGACATTTCTTTTTCTGTCTCCTCCTCTCTCCCTCCAAAGTATTCAGTATAAAATGATTCAGCTTTCTCAATTGAGTCAATTCTGTATCTCTCTTCTTGCCATGTGAACATTAAACCTTCTGGAATCAGCCATCTATAATTCACCTCTTTTTAAAGTCGGATTTTAGTCAGGAATCAGTATTCTCTTCTCATTTCTCTCACTCTTCTAGGCACTTGTTTCAGGACCACAATCTCCTTATCTTTATATTTCAATGTTTTCTCTCTTGCCACTTGCAATATTTGCATTTTAATGGCTTTCTTTGTAAATCTGATGTGAACTTCTCTTGGTAAGCTATTTCTCATTGCACATCTTGTGAAGACTTGAAAAACCTCATCTATTCCATCCATCATCTTCTCTTTGGTTATTTCCAGAGCTTCAGCCAAGATTTCTATCATTATCTCAGCTAAGTTTTGTCCCTTTTCTTCCGCTATGTTTTGAAATCTGAGATAAAATTCTGATCTATCCATCTCCCATCTCAGCATCCCACTTTTATCTTGTTCAACCACTGTTAATCTGTCATCAATATCTCCAACCTTACCTCTTTATCTTCTTCAATTTTTTTGAATTTCTCATCATACTTCATCATCATTTATTGAATATTCTCCACCTTTTCATCAGTTTTTTTCTATTCTCCTTTCAATATTCTCCATTCTTGCTTGTATGCTTTGAATTCCTTGCATTATCATCTGCAATGTCACCTTTTCCTGTTCTTTTTCTTGCTCTAACATCGTCTGTATTGAGCATTGTCCTCCAGATGGTTTTCACTCCCCCCTCCTTTTCCAAACAAATTATTATAAAAAAGTTAATTAAAAAGTAAAAAGGGTTTCCCCCCCCCAAAAAAAAAGCTAAAAGGGGATCTCTAGCCTAAAATATTGTAAAGACAAAAAGGAGAAGAAACAAAAATGAAAAATAAGATAGACAAAAAGACCAGTCCAGCTCAAAGTAAAAAAAATCATATAGAAAGAGTCTGTCAGTCTGTCCAGCAAAAGAAAAAGAAAAAATTAATTTGACTTTCCATTTAAAATCGCCGCTTAATTACTTCTGTCTGAGATTTTACAGATTCTTTCTTTTCCTTAGAGCTGTCCCAACTTCAGCAGCTTTAATGGCTGCCTCTTTGCCACTGGCAAAAAGAGCTTCTCCTGGATCTACCAGGGACTTTGCAGTATCCTTGGGATCAACAGGATGCACTCTTTACATTCACCATCTCTTTGGGATGGTTTAGATCCATTTGGACCGTCCAGGAGCAACGATATTGGCAGTGATCTCAGACCTCCAAGATCGCATGCCGTATCGTTGAGACGCCAGCTCAACCCCCCAATTATGTACAAGTGTTATAATCTGGAATCACACTGCCCACATAAAGACATGTGTAAAAATTAAAAAATTAAAAACTTTTTGGGAATAAAACTGCACAAACTGAAATGTAATTCATCAGATTTTCATCAAATGTATCAGATGTACTTCGTCTGTATGAGCCATTGATCATAGAAGAAATGTTATCAATATGCCTAAAACTTAAATGCATGGATGAAAAAGTATTTTTCCCATAATTATTTTGTGACTTTTATTTGCTGTTGTTTAGGTTTTCTTGGAAAGTATTGTAATTTCTTTTCCCAGAATCTGCTTTCTCCCATATTCTGCATTTTTACTTTTCATTCCCCACCAAAGAGAAAGGGGGCATCTACCTATTATTTTTTTGTAAAACAATCTCTATTAGATATTGGAATTACAATATTTTTTAAAAAAATCCATTTCTGTATTCCTTGATTGAAGGGATTAAAACATATGGCATCCAACAATCCAGCAACTTCATATGAGAAATTTGAGATCTCAAAATCAGCCTATAAATAAGAAAAGGCTTTGGATGGTGATCCCATGGTAGCTGCAGAGGACCCTGGATGAAATAGATCAGGGCTGTCAAACTCCCGGCCTTCAGGCCAGATGTGTTACATGCTGGCCACACCCATGCCCGGTTTAGCGAACAGGGAAAAAGTCCTGATACATCACATGACACTGCCATGACAACACAAGTTTGACACCCCTTTTACTCTGTTGGAAGAAATATCCTTCTGGGTTCAGCTCCAAGTGGGGAAGAAATATACTGGAAACATGGTGACTGCTTGGAAATATGGTTTAATGGTGGACAGGACCATATGGCTTGGTGCTCCAAAGTGAAAAGGATGATTACATACTTCAAGATGTTGGGTGAAGGAAAAGAGGGGCAAGATGCTGAGGGACCTTTGGTTGTATGCCCTCTGTTGGGCCCCACCTTAGTGTTTACTGTTCCTGTGTAAAAAAATTATCCCATTGGCTGTCAGACTCCCAGGGATGGCGGGGGGGGTCTTAGCTAATTTTGAGACATCGTCTGGACCACATGGTTTCACCTGAGTGCTGGCTGATGCAATCTTCCCAGGCTATGTGGTGAGATGGGTAGAGGGTTTTGCTATGTAGAATACACTGGTCCAGGCCTTAATGGCCCGCCCATTAACAAAGGTGGGGGTGAGCTTCTGCTTCTGAGTTTCTACTTTTCTTTTTAGGGGAAATATTCTGCCTTTTTAGTATATCCTAAAATTTTTCATTTTCCTAGGAAAGGGATGGGTTTTAACTTCAAACAACTCTGGGCAACAAGTCCTCATCCAAATGACAGAAACTTTGGCAGTCTTCTTTAATTTTCAGACTCAAAAAATTTCAGACATATACTTATTACTAATATACATGATTAAAATTTAAATAAAAGGCAAAAACTGCAGTTTTTCCAAGTACATTACGGATCAGTATTATTTTCCCCAAATAGAGTCAATATATAATTGTTTAAACTTTTATTCGTTTAAATAGTGAATAAATTAGTCATATCTCTGCTCAGAAGCTTTTATAACATCCTATCACAGAAAATGAACTCTGCTTTATATTTTTAAAACTGTATTCAATTTATATGGCTGCCCCATCTCACATAACTCTGTGCAGTGCACAATTTAAAAATAAGTGTTGGAAGAATTATCCTTCTGGGTTCAATTCCAAGTGGGGAAAAAGGCACTGGAAACATGGAGGTTGTTTGGAAAGAGGGTTTAATGGTGGACAGGACCACATGGTTTGAAGCTCCAAAGTGAAAAGGATGATCACATGCTTCAAGATGTTGGGTGAAGGAAAAGAAGGGCTGACATGCTGAGAGTGCCTGGGTTTTATACCCTCTGTTGGGATTTGAATTTGAGTTTGTATTCTGATTGGTTGTCAGGCTCCCATGAGGCCATGCAGAGGAAACACTGCAGGCTGTCCTGAATGCCAGGCTTGCTTGAGCCTTGCTGGATGATGATGCAATGAAAGGGCTTTGGGCAATTCCTATTATAGTTCTAACCGTAGTAGATCTTTGTTAGGTAAAATAGGCTGGCCCAGGCTAGAGGAATAGTCCATTAGCAAAGGTGGGGGGGCTGAGTTTCTGCCTCTTTGGTGAGTTTCTGCTTCTGAGTTTCTACTTCTCTTTTTAGGAGAAATATTCTGCCTTTTTAATATTTCCAAGGATATTTCATTTTTCTACTAGAGGAACGGGTGCTAACTTTATATATAAGTAAAAATATATACAATAACTAAAATGAACCTAAACAATAAAATACAAAAATGAAAGGACATTGCAGCCAATCGTAAAATGATTTTAACATAGCCAGAAAACCGTTATACTCAAGTGCAATTCAAAATATTGTCAACTTTGGAATTTATAAGACAGTGTTTTCTCTATTTGATGAAACAAAGTAACTGAAACAAGAACATGCAGATCCATGAGGATACATCATTATGCATTATGTTCTTTAAAATGGCAGTTCATTCATCAATCTAACCAATGGTGGCTTTTTTTGCAGAGACTACAACATGTTTCTTAAAGTTTAAGATAAACACATAAGCCAGGAGATGGCAACTCTGTCAGATCCGTGTATCTGTCATTTCTTCAGTGGAAGAAGAAAAGGGGGGGAGACGGATAAAGAAATCCTTCTTGATGTAACCTGAATATATTTAATCTTATATCGAATTTGTATAACCTACACATGATACAATGGAGGGATGAAAGCCAGATGGTGGGAACCTATCACCTCTGAGAGAGACAGCCAGGAGATTAAAAGACCATAAAAATTCCACAGTGAGATGTGTCCTGGGAAACTCTGGAAAAGATCGCTCTAAAAAGGGGTATGCCCTGGGAAACTCTGAAAAAGATCATTCTGAAAAGGGGGTTGGGGGGAATTAACATGTTGGCGCTTTGTTTTACTAAATACACATCAAGAAAAGGGGAGAGGTTTTAAACTCCCTTATCTATCTCTGCATGTCTGAGAGACCTTAGACACTGCTTTTAACCCCTACATGAATTGCCTCATCTCAATAAAGGATTCCTTTTGATACATTTTGATACGTTTTCAAAAGCTCATTCTAGTTGATTGAATGGGAAAAGTTCTGTAACCTGACATAAAGCAGCATCTGCATTAGGGATCAGCTCGGAGAGGAATTTTTTTTTAAAAAAAAACACCTTCACTCTACCGAGGGGACCCTGCAAAAAAGGAAAATGTCTGAGTACAGCAAGGACCAAAGGGAAGCCGAATGCTGGGGAGAAACGTTGACAGTTACCCAGCCAGATACCGACTCAGTGCACCCCATCGAAGATAGCAAAGCTTCCCTACGAAATCTCCACAAAGCCCCAGTGGTCTATAGGCGTAGGAAAGAGAGACAGCTGGGACAGGAGAACCAGGGGAGTAACCCTCACCTAGGGTCCTTGTAAACCTGGGTGGAAATTAGAGCTGAAGGCCCTATCGGAAGAATGGGATGAGGAGCCACCCGCCGATGACCGACTGAGACAGTAAATAAATCACCTCGTCTCTCCTGGAGAACCTCGAGGTGAGGGATGCACCAGGACACCAATGCAGGAGAGCGAGGGAACCAGAAAATGAGAGAACCTGAGCTGCCACCCCGGATTCAGCTGAGAATGATCAGGCAATGGGACAAGCTGAAGAACCAGCAACCATACCAGGTACCTGACCCCTAACTGCCGCAGAACAGGGGATTAACCCTGGCCAACCGAGAGACATACAACTGCAGAGGAAGGTCCCACCCCTGGGAGTAAAATTCATTTGGAGACCCCCAGAAACTGGGATTTTTCCTGGCGCAAGTGCTCACCTACATGCAAGAATATGGGCGGGATTTCCCAACCCAGGGGTCCTGAGTACAAGTCGTCACCCTAGCCCTGGAAGGGGCAGCAGCCAGATGGATGGTGATGCTCCACGTCAATGCCCCAGAATTAAGGAACCTCGACCACCTCATGACAGCCCTACTCCACTGCTTCGAAGACCCTCTCGCCGACAGAAAAGCCCGAGACTGCATCAGAGTCATAAAGCAAGGCCATCGCCCGGTAGCTGAATACACCAAGGGATTTCGTGACCTGGCCTGCCGAGTCGACTGGCCAGAGGATATCCTAGTTTGATGGTTCAAAGATGGGCTAAATGACAACCTATACGCTGCCTGCTTGGCCTGTGGGGCCCCAAACCTCCTGCATGAATGGTACATGATGGCAGAGGAGGCAGAGATAGACATGACTTGAAACCGGTGCCGCAGTGGCAAGTTTTGGAAAAGATCCCCACCCCAGGGGAAATGGGAAGTTTTCAAACCCCAAACCACCATGACTCCAAGAACGTCTGGTTGCTTTAAGTGTGGAAAGGAGGGACACTGCGCAGCAGAATGCCGTTCGAAAACCCCTGCCAGAAAGCCAGAACACCATCGGGAGGAAACCTAGAACATCCAGCCCTTGAGGAAAGGAGACTGGCCTGAGAGGCTGAGTAGCTGTGGGATTCCGATCCCCCCCCTGAACCCAGAGGAAGAATCCTCAATGCTCCGAGGGGATCTCTGTCAGTCCAAAAGCGATCTGGAAGACGACCCGCTGGTAAGCAACCCAATTGAACCAATCACTCTACCCCTAAGACTGTTTATCCCCTGGAAAATCCAACCCTTGAGGAAAAGAAATTGGCCTCGAAGCCGAGAGGTTCTGGTCCCCCCCCCGACCCAGAGGAAGAACCCCCAATGCCTCGAGGAGACCTGAGCCAGTCCAAAAGTGATTCGGAAGACGACCCACTGGTATGCGACCCAATTGAATCAATCACTCTACCCCAAGGACTGTTTATCCCCAGCTGAGGGAAGGGGTAGGAAGTTGCAGCGTTGCTGGATTCGGGATGCACCCGATGCCTAATAAACCCCTCCCTTGCACAGAAATTGGGAATCCAACTGAAAGTAATGGAAAACCCCATCGCATTCTGCCAATTAGATGGAACTATAGCGGGGGGGAGCCAGTTTGGTTTACCACAGAACCATTGAAAATAAGACTAGGGAACCATAGTGAGATGCTCACATTCACTGTAGCCCCAGGAAAGAAAGAGCTGCTAGTCCTAGGTCTCACATGGCTGCAGAAATGGAATCCAAAAATAAATTGGAGGACAGGAACCGTATAATTCCAGAGAGACGTAGTATTTGCAAATAGCTCAGAGAAAAGGATAAAGAAAGGAACAGAGAACAGAGTCAGCCATGACTGGACAGTTGGTTGAACCCATTAACAATCTCAATGAGTATCAGGATCTGGCCCAAGCATTTAGCGAGGAAGCTTGTGATGAACTCCCACCCCATCGTGCCACAGATTGCACTATCGAAATCCTACCAGGGGCTAAACCACAAATGTACCGCATGTCTCCCAGAGAACTAAAAGAACTCAGAGCATTCATCGATAAAAATTTAAAAAGGGGCTTCATCGAACCCACCCGACCAAAAATAGCTGCCCCAGTATTATTCTGTGA
Organism: Pseudonaja textilis; assembly: GCF_049901715.1. Lineage (NCBI taxonomy): Eukaryota > Metazoa > Chordata > Lepidosauria > Squamata > Elapidae > Pseudonaja > Pseudonaja textilis. Next base: position 170,299,306 of record NC_141990.1, read on the forward strand.
AAAGAAGGCTCTGTACGCTTGTGTGTTAATTACAAAAAATTAAAAGCGATTTGCATAGAGAATATGTATTCACTCCCCCTCATGAAGGACATGTTAACCCACCTCTCAAAAGGATTTTTTTTTTCAAAGTTAGACCTATGAAAGATTTCTATGGACTTTATAGTGGAGTTTCCCAAAAGTGCTGGAAATATTGTTATTTGGGTTGCAATTGATCTTTTTTCCAAACAGGTTCACTTTATTCCATGCCAAAAGATCCCAACTGCCAAGGCATTGGCAAAGATGTTTCTAATACACATTTATCACCTTCATGGAGCTCCCCAACAGATTATCTCAGATAAGGGTGTTCAGTTCAAATCCAAATTTTGGCAGGCATTTTTAAACCTATTAGGCTCCACTCAGGTGTTGTCATCATCAAGTCACCCCCAGATGGATGGATTGACAGAGCGGATCAACAGCATATTAGAACAATATTTAAGATGCTTTATTAATTACCAACAGGACAATTGGACTGACCTTCTTCCTTTTGCAGAGGTAGCATACAATAACTCAGTCCATAGCAGCACGGGGTTCATCCCATTCCAGATAGCCACAGGCCAATAATTCAACCCCATGCCGGAAATACCCACCAAAAAACCTGAAATCCCCTCCCTCAAGGAGTGGATCAATAATTTACAAGCCATGTGGCCAGTGGTAAGATTATCTTTACAGGAAGCTAGAGCAGTTTTTAAAGCTCAGGGGGACAAAAAACACTGCGATCCTAAACCTTTCAAGATTGGGGACTGTTCTGTATCCTGTGCAGATGCAGATAAACTCCACAAAACATCCATAACAAAGTACTTTTATTGGTTCATCAGGTACCAACAAGCATACAGGCATGATTTCTCAGAGTCTCTCACTGCATTTGTAGAAGGTTTAAAGACAAAGGTTTGGTTTTCCTTTGAGAGCTGGGAAATATCTGACTCTCCTTATTATGTAAATGGAGTTTTTGAGATAGCAGGAAGACAAATTGAGCAGAGACGAGGGGAGGTTACTGGTTTTCAACTCTGCGGTTAGAAAGTTCTCTTTGTTTTTAGTATGTGGGGGAATTCCAGCCCCCCAGACAGCATGTAAAGAATTCCGAAGCTCAGAGAGAGAGGGGGGGGGGGAAATGCAGGCTTAGATTAACATTGCATATTCACTCCTGGCTTCAATATTACTTTGCTTTATCACAAATCCAAATTAACAGTCTTTATACTGATGGGCTTCAGGACTTCAAATTAATCATCTTTTTACTGTTCTGTATCCTGTACAGATGCAGATAGATAAACTCCACAAAACCTCCATAACAAAGTACTTTTATTGGTTCATCAGGTATCCTCATAACTCACATTTACGATGAAATTCTTTTTAATCACCAATCCTTTGTATATCTCTCTTGTAGGTAAAAAGATGATTTATCTTCTCTCCTTTTTCCCCTCATGTTGTAGCGATAGAGGTAGAAGAGTTACCACGAGTCCATGAGTTCAGCAAAAAGTGAGGAAAACCTACCCCAACCCCTCGAGGGTCAATTTAGTGACCAATCAGGATTACAGATGTGGTCACGTGATATGGACTACATTTCCCAGGATACCTTAACTACATTTACCATGATGCATTCCCTTAAGGGGACAGCTCACAATTGCTCCCTAACTATCCAATTCCCATACACTGGCTGGACAGCACAGGGACCGTGTATATTTGTCCACAAAATTCTTAAAATATTACAACCCTCTAAGAAACTAGGGTCAAAATTCATTGGCCCATTCCCCATCTCCAGAATTATTAACCCCATGACGGTAGAGCTTCGACTTCCCAAAACACTTAGGCAGATTTATCCAGTATTTCAACTGTAGCTTGCTCAAACTGGAGATCACTTCAAACTTCAGACCCCACTCCCAAACCTCCAACTCCCATCATGGTACATGAGGAACAACATTTTGAAATTAAAGATATCCTTGATCCGCGCACTCACCGTGGATCCACACAATATTTAGTAGCTTGGAAACACCTTCCTTCCTCAGAAAATGAGTGGGTAGCCAAACGACACGTAAAAGCACCAACATTACTATGAAAGTTCCACCTAAAATACCCTGATAAACCATCCTAAACTGCAAACATAATGCATGATTTTTGTTTTTTCCAGGTAGACCGATCTGTTTTTAAGGAGGGCAGGATGTCAGATCCGTGTATCTGTCATTTCTTCAATGGAAGAAGAAAAGGGGGGGTGGGGGTGGAGAGACTGATAAAGAAATCCTTCTTGATGTAACCTGAACATATTTAATCTTATATCGAATTTGTATAACCTACACATGATACAATGGAGGGATGAAACCCAGATGGCCGGAACCTATCACCTCTGAGAGACAGCCAGGAGATGAAGAGACCATAAAAATTCCACAGTGAGATGTGTCCTGGGAAACTCTGGAAAAGATCGCTCTAAAATGGGGGGGAATTAACATGTTGGCTATTTGTTTTACTAAATACACATCAAGATAAGGAGGGGTTTTAAACTCCCTTATCTATCTCTGTATGCCTGAGAGACCTTAGATGCTGCTTTTAACCCCTACATGAATTGTCTCATCTCAATAAAGGATTCCTTTTGATAGAGGTTTTGATATGTTTTCAGAAGTTCATTCTAGTTGGTTGAATGGGAAAAGTTTTGTAGCCTGACAAACTCAGACCTATGGTTACCATGGCATATATGACAACATCCATAAAACCACAAATTAATTTTAGTTTTTGAAGTTAAAGTCAACATTTGCAAGACTTTGCTGTTCCTGTCTACAGATTACAGCATTTTTAAAAAAAATTATTTGGGACCACCTTCAGTATTTCTGCAAATGTTTACTCCACACATCAAAAGCAATGATTCGATCAGCAAAGTATGTTATAGACCTAGTAAGTGTTATCAGAATTAAGCATCCATTTGGCATTAATTTTTTAACATGTTTACAAAAGTACAACTTTTAAAAAATGAACAAGCAAATATTAAATATTTGCTGAGTTTCTATGTGGAACTGATACTGTAATTGAATCATTTCAATTGTTGTGCATCGTTTACTTAGAACTATGTCCACTAGTTCTCTCAGTAAATGCACTTACGATTAAACTTTAATGTTAATATTGGCCAAAATTGCAATTATTACAAACATGCGTTTTTAATTAAAACAGATTTCCTTTTCTATTCAGTGCGGATCCTTTTCAGCAAAATGAGTGTTGCCTCTAAATTATTGTAAACTTCACGGCATAGCGTATTGGTACGGTGTATTACCCAATTTTTCTAAAATTTTCAAAAGTACTGTCACGTCTTGTATTCCAACGCCTTGGTAAGGGGCGAAATTATAATCCAACACTAGAGGTTGCATTGCAATACCTGGTTACAGAAGAATGGTAGTCCGCCCACCCCGTATGACTAACAAATCCTATAACCGTCTCCACCCTTTCATGTTTCATGCCTGTCCCTTGAGTAAGCAAATTTCCATTTCAGGGCATCTTTTCCCAGCAATCACTGGGAACAGCCCTCACCCAAGCCGAAGGAGGCTGGAAGCTGAGTAGGAAGGAGGAGGCGGGCAGTAATTGAGTGCACGATTCAGCCATGATTCAGCAAGCAACAGGGACATGGAGGAAAAGGGGAGGGGGAAATCCAAAGCGAGTCTATCCAATCCCGTCTTGGAGCTACCACGCACGTAACCACTCGTACAGCGCAGACGCAGTACTAACACTACGCAAACGCTTTTTTAGGCAAACTAATGGGCCACCGTACTTCCCGGAAATGAATTGTCAGTGATAAGACAGGCCGCTAGAAGGTCTTTTTGTTTTTCCTTTTTTCCGGTTCCCATAATTTAGGCAATTAGCAGAGATTTAATAAATAAAAAGCCGATCTTTGTTCCCACCTACGCTTTATTGATTGGAGGGTTTTTATAAAATATTACAGAAGACATTTAGCCTTCAATGTGGGGCTGGATCAATGAGGTAAAAATCACAATCGACTTTGCTCCAGGCTTTCTCCTAATAAAAGTTGTGTTTACAAAAAGTAAGCGCAGAATTGGTTTTATTTCCCCAATTTTGTTCGTATGTGCTATAATTTCTTAATATAGTTATTGGCAACTGCGTTGATTATTATAACTACCCAAAGAAATGTTAACAGTTTGCTTTAATCTTTCAAAAGGTTTGAATTAAGTGTTGGAAGAATTATCCTTCTGGGTTCAATTCCAAGTGGGGAAAAAGATACTGGAAACATAGAGACTATTTGGAAAGATGGTTTCATGGTGGATAGGACCACATGGCTTGAAGCTCCGAAGAAGGAAGAGCTAAGATGCTGAGAGTCCCTTGGTTTTATACCCTCTGTTGGGATTTGAATTTGAGCTTGTATTCTGATTGGTTGTCAGACTCCCATGGGGCCATGCAGGGGAAACTCTGTAGGCTCTCTTGAGTGGCAGGTTTGGTTGAGCCTTGCTGGATAATGAAAGGGCTTTGGGTAATTCCTATTATAGCTCTAACTGGAGTAGATCTTTGTTAAGTAAAATAGGTTGGCCCAGGCTAGAGCAATGGCCCATTAGCAAAAGTGTGTGTGTGTGGGGGGCGAGTTTCTGCTTCTGAGTTGCTACTCTTTAGGGGAAATATTCTGCCTTTTTAATATTTCCTAGGATATTTCAATTTTCTAGGAAAGGGGTGGGTTTTAACTTCCAACAATAGTATGATCAGTTTGTTAAATGCTGAGGTTACAAACGAACTGGAGCACAAGCATTCTCAAAATTCAATATTTAGCATTCCTACTGGTTTTCATTTCTGCGTATCCAACTGGCACTTTCACCAAGATTTCACTTGTTATCATATAGTTTTATGAATGATATATTTTTATATGATTTCCAGAGATAAAATAGCAAATTTCAACTCTACTGGAAATCAGTTTTTGATATATTTAGAAGTACATGACTGTTGCAGGTTGTGAAATTGCAAGGTTTTTAAAAAATAGTTTGGAACGCTGTCCAGTGCCAATATACAGTACAGTATACATTATCTCTATACTACTAAAACTCAGATTCTTGTAACCTTTAATTGGGCAAATGGTGCATCATACGGCAAAACTTTTAAATTGGGGTACTTCAAATGGTCTACATACAAAATGTGTCCAAAATCTGGGACCTTTGACTCTTGTGGAATTAAAATTTGGCAAATTTTATAAGACATTTTGAGATATATTATCAAAAAGCAGTTTATGATATAATACAAAGTCATAAAGCATTTCCTGTGCTGTGAAGTTCATGCTGTACAGTTGAGTGTAAGTTAATTTCAAGGCAAAATACATTTCTGAATGTATCACAATTTTTGCAGGGAAAGCAGTAAATCAGAAGCTCTTGTCTTGTTAAAGGTACTGAGGATTATGGTAGGGCTTCTGAAATTATGACTCAACGGGACACAGGTTGTCTAGTAACATACTACAATTGAAGTAAGCTATGCATTCAAAAACGACCTTGTAAGCATATATCCAAAAGTTCGAATTTTAAAAGGAATTTCTTTTCCCAATATTTTCATCCTGCCCATCCGAAATATCTATCAAACACAGCCTGGAATTCATTGTTTATATATTTGTTATAATTTATTACTGTAAATCAGGGCTCTTCAAATTTGGCAGGTTTGACTTGTGGACTTCAACTCTCAGAATTCCTCCTCTAGTCATGTTAGCTCAGGAATTCTGGGAGTTGAAGTCCACAATTCTTAAACTTGCCAAGTTTGAAGACCCTTGCTGTAAACCAGTGGTAGGGAAACTTGGCTCTTCTATCACTTATGGACTTCAACTCCCAGAATTCCTGAGTGAGCCATAAAAAAAAAGCCATAAAATCTCTGGCCTACTGAATGGGATTGTTTAATATACAAATGTAGGACATATTCTTTATATATATATTTATATGTCCTACATTTGTATATTAAATAGTCCCATTCAAGTCAAAAATTGATTTCCACCACAACTGAAAAACCAGTAGGCCAGGGATGGGGAGCCTTGTATGGCTCACTCAGGTATTCTGGGAGTTGAAGTCCATAAGTGATAGAAGAGCCAAGTTTCCCTACCCCTGCTGTAAACAGTCCCCGCTTTTGTCTCTTCATAAAAATAGCATGAAAGACAGGCGCTTGAAGTTGCTGCTCGAACGTATGATATGGTCGCGAGTTGCATCATGGGAATTGTAGTCTAAAATGGCTGCGCGTTTCATTCATCTTGTTCTGTCCTAAGTGCACGCATTTTCAGTTCACTTCTTTTAGCGGAAGAAAGCGGGTTCTTGGCTTAAACTTCAGTTCAATGTGACTCGCCTTGATTAAAGAGGGATTTACTTCTGAATAAACACGAGTAAATTGTGCGATAAACTTCGAGAAATGTGATCCTCCAAAGAAGGGAATTCCGGTACTCCCTAAAAGGGCTTTCTCAAGTCTAGTTCTGCAGAGGGTCAAATGATAATCAGCTAACGAAATAATGAAAATGAGTACAGTTGCTGGGAAAGCCGGACCTCACCAGAAAATTAAGGCAGCTTTATCAAGCACCTCTGATGGGGGAGGAGTTTAATTCTCCTAATTCCCAGGTATTTGAGAAAATACTAAGTTGGGAACGGCTGAATTACATTATCCGACTTAACAGAACGGGGGTGAGGGGGGCGCAATAAGGCAAATGTTTGCAAAAATAAAACATGCCCACACACAAATCCCCAAGCATTGTAACGGTCACCATTAGTCTTTCTTTTAATTCAATTAAAAATAAAAGACAAACTTAATTCAGAAGACAGAACTAAGTGCAAGACAGAAAAAGGACAGAGGGGAAAAAAGAGAAAAAATAATTAAAAGAAATGACTTTCGATCTTCAGGACACATTTAGTCATTCTTCCCTCCATTGGGATACTGTAGTGCTACGAGAGAATAACATTTAAAATACTGATGCTGACATAATCGCCCTGTCTGGAAATGCATTAACAGGGCTTTAGTAAACGCCTACTACGAATACCGCTGCAGAAATGTCAGAGTATTGGTCGTGTTTTTTAAAGAATAAACGTGGGGGAAACTCAGAGTGTGAACCACTTTCACGATAACATGCGGGTTATAGAAGTGGGGGGCAGCAGCGGGGAAGAAAATGCTCCCCAAATCAGGGATCCTTCTTTCCTCCTCGTGGAAAGAAGAAATATTAAAACTCCAAGGCTGGGTTTTGACCTTTAAGAGCAGACCTTAGTAATCGCTCCCGGAACTATCCATGACTCTTGCAGGACTGGGCGAAGGGGATTCTCAGCCACGTGGGATCTTCAGATTTGGAGAGGTTGGGTATCCGTTCGCGTGTTGCGTGGCCGCTGTGGAGCTCGCCAGCCGGAATCTTTGTTATGGCACAGCTTCAGGCTCGCTTCTTCACCAACAATACGAAGTAAGTGGGAACGGGAAAGATTTATCGAAGAAGAATCGGAGCTGCAACTTTTCAAGGGTCTCCTTGCGTGGTACCATCACCAATTTAGCATTGGCTCCCTCCCTCTCCTTTTTGCCCGAAAGTGAAAGAATGCTTTTGCCCTCTTCGACTTGAAATTCGAATCAAAGCTAAGATGGAGGCAGGAGGGCATGTCCATCCAAGCAATTTTGGAAAGCGATCTCCAATATCTTATATTGCTTATATGCTTAGAATGGGCCGTTCTTCGTAGCCGGAGAGCTTCTGGGCTTTGCAAATGTATGGTTTTGTAACTAAGCTTTCAATAGTAACTATGGTAGTTGGGTAACTTAAGCAGTTTGTTTTAGAATGGCTATGTAGCCTTTTGTTGGGGAAGCCCAAATGTAATTTAAGTGATTAAAAACCCATCATCCACGATTTCAGGGAGCAACATTATATAGAATAAACTGTATTGGTTGCCGCTTCTTGGAATGGCAATTACCTTATTTGTTTAGCACTGATTGCAATGGAAATATAATTTGAAACAAAAACGGGATTTTGAAGTGATATTTGTTGCAGTTAGCACTAACTTGATAGTACATAACTAACTATATCAGTCTGTACAAAGGAGTTTCGGTGAGCAAGAATTCTTGTTTCCTGATCAGGAAGGAAAATAGACAAGACTCTGTGCCTATACAGTTCCATAGTAAATGGAACCACACCTCCTTCTATCTTGTGGGAAACCTGTTGTATGTAGATGGTGATGCCTGTTTTGTAAACAAATACTTATGGAAAATTTGCATGATAGAAATAAAAAAGAAATGCTAAAAATTATTAACTCATTTGTAGATTCTGTAGGCGAGTTATGTGAGTGTAACTATGTACTCTAATAAGACCAATGAAATATAATAAAACTTGTATAGGCAGTTTGGTGCCCTCCATACAGTTGTATTTTCTGTTCTTACCAAATTCAGCTTACATGGCTAATGACAAAGAATTATAGAAGCTTTAGTCCAAAACTAATTTGCCTGGAGAATTTGATAGAACTATATAGTTTTGAATGCATGAAAGCTTTCTACCACTAAGGTGCTCATTTCTATTGTACTTGGTTTCTCTGAATTGGTTGTGGCATTGTGGTGCCCTGTGAAGTAGAGTAGCTTTATATAGATTGGGATTTATATCAGGAAGTTATGGTTTTAATATCAACACTAGGATTTGAAAAGCCATGTGAAGCCTGTATCCTTACATTACAGTTGTATTGTGTTTATCATACTGGTTCTCTTAGAATCATATTACTGCAAAGTGTCAATTTTAGACCACTGAATCCAACCACCAACTTAGTATAAGAATTTTACTGAAAACATGTAGGCTGACAGTTGTCAAGACTCTGCTTGAACACATCCAATAAATGTGAATTTTTCCTAACATTGCATTTGCCTTTTTTTTCCAGCCATGTTAAACTGTTGACTTGTATTTGAATTGCAATCCATGCTATTTCAAGATCTTATTTCATCATAAGCACCATTACCAAGCCAAATATTCATCCTTATGTTTGATTTTTCTGTTAAATGTCATTCTATTATTTCATTTCTCTCACCTGAGATTTTTGAATTTTATTTCTTTTGTAGAATAATTAGCAAATTTTTGTGTTGTCTACAAAATTGATTAACATTTCTAACATTTATTCTCATCCAGCATTAAATAAACAAATAAATAATCTCAAACTGATCATTGTGGCACCTGTTTCCAATTTAGTGAGGAAAGTTGATGAACATTTATCGTGTTTCTCACAAAATAAGGCTGGGCCTTACTTTTTTTTTGAGCCCCGAAAAAACGGCTAGGATGTCTTTTCGGGGGTGAATTAATTTCTCCCCGCACCAGCGCCATCTCCAACAACAGCGTCTGAGTCGCTCCCGTTTTCCCCTGTCCCCGTAACAACAGGGGAAAAAAGATTTTGAGGTACCTAGGAGCGCCGCGCGCTGCGTTTTGGTTTAATCCCGAGCGGCTGGGTGGGCGTGAGAAGAGCTGAGCAAGCGTCTCTGCTGCTGCTACCCTTGATGTTCCAGCCTCGGGCTCTGCAAGTTTGCAAAAGTCCCGGTGCGCAGCCCGTTCCTGCATTCCAAGTGCCCAGGCTGAGCTGCAGCTGTCCCTCTCTCGCCAGCACCATCTCCAATAACAGCTCAGTAGCGGTGGGAACCGTGAAAGTGTTTTAGTCGCTTTTCGGGTGGGGGGACTGCCTCTGTAACTTCCACGGTTCCTGCCGCTGCTGCCGCTGTTATTGGAGATGGCACTGGCGAGAGAGGGACAGCTGCAGCTCAGTCTGGGCGCTTGGAATGCAGGAACAGGCTGCGCACCGGGACTTTTGCAAACTTGCAGAGCCTGAGGCTGGAGCATCAAGGGTAGCAGCAGCAGAGACGCTCGCTCGGCTCTTCTCACGCCCACCCAGCCACTCGGGATTAAACCAAATCGCAGCGCACGGCGCTCCCAAAATCTTTTTTTTCCTATTGTTATGGGGACAGGGGAAAAGCGGGAGCAACTCAGACGCTGTTGTTGGAGACAGCACTGGCGAGAGAGGCACCAGCACCGGTGGGAACTCTGGTAGCTACGTAGGCCTGAGAAGTGGCTGAAACGCTGCTGGACATCCACGCCAACACCGCCCGCCTGCTGACCCGGGTAAGGGAAGGGCAAGGGAGCCCTCCATGCTCCACCATGGTGTTAGGAGTAGCTGATGGTGATGCGTACCTGCCCGCGGGGCACTCCTAATGACAAGTTTCCCCCCCCTGCATTTCCCCCCCCAATTTTGCATATTTTAAACTAGGCCTAAATTTGGGGGGGAGGGGCTTAATTTCATTTTATGCCTAGAAAACAGGCTCGGTCTTCCTATGGGGGGGCACGTATTGTTGGAGAAACACGGTATAGAGTACAACTTTCAAGCATGGTACTTTTTGTACCTGCTGATATTTCATCCGAACCACTGGCTTACTAACCTTTCTCAATTCCTTTCCTAAAATTGAGATATAATACTGAATTTCCACACAAAGTGTGAGATAAGAACTAATCTTATTTAAATTATTCTTTATGCTAACTTACGAAAAGTCCTATACTTATTCTGTCGTTTCTAAGATCAATATCTTTATAATCTGTACTGGAATCTTTCTAGGTATCAATTCCAGACTGATTGATTTATAGCAGGGATCGCCAACCTTTTGGACTTAAGGGACCACCAAACTCATAATTTTAAATCCCGCAGACTACTAATAGGAATTTTGACTGATGGTGACTTGCTGATGGTGGGAAAGTCAGTCCCATATTCCAGAGCTACAGTAGTCACAAGTCTGGCCCTTTGGTTATGCCGGAGCTGCTCCGGGATGACCAAAGAGCCAGTCCTGTGACTACTGCAGCTCTGGAATGTGGGCCTGACTTTACCACCAACTTCAGCAAGCCACCCCAGGGCGGATTTTCCTCCCCCACCATTGGTCTTACCTTCTACCGTGTTTCTTAGAAAATAAGGCAGGCGCCCCTGAATAAGGCAGCCCGACCCCCGGGCCGCTTCTTTCATGGCCAAAAAGAGCAAGTGACGTGACTCACCTGGCTCCCTGCCAGCCAAGCACTGAAGCTCCACCACTGCCGCTGGTTGTGGGGGGAGAGAGATCCGATCTAACCTTGGAGGGCTGGTGGTGATGTCTCTCTCTCTCTCTCTCTCTCTCTCACACACACACACACACACACACACACACACGTCCCTCACACACACACCCTCCAAGGCAGCCACGTTCCTTCCACTAACCTGCTTTTCAGCTCCGTTCTCGGGAAGAGAGAGTGAGAGAGCAAGTATCCTGCAATCCCAAATAAAGAACGATCGATCGGTAGGAAAATGGGGTGAGGAATTTTCCTGCAGAGTTTTTTGGAGATTTCCCTGGGTGTCTGCTGCTTCTGCTTTTTCTGAAGAGACTCTGGGAAAATCCCAATAAAAGTCTGCAGGAAAATTCCCCACCCTATTTTCCTACCGATCGATCATTCTTTATTTGGGATCGCAGGATACTATCTCCATTTTCACGGGAGAGAGAGAGAGACTTTTGGCTTCATGCAAGCAAAGCAGCAGAAGCAGCAAAAGTCTTTCTTTTTCTCCCCGAAACTCCGCCAGAAATTAGTCTTTATGAAACTTGTTGCACCAGCGTAGCTTCTTGGAGCAGGATGCCTTGCAGGGTCCTAAAGACTCATTTCTGGAGGAGTTTGGGGGAGAGAAAGACTTTTGCTGCTTTCCTTGCCTGCAGCCAAAAGCAGAAGAAGAAAGAAGCAGCCGCATGGTCGGGCCAGGCCAGACGTGTGGGGCACGTGGGTCAAGTTTCCCCCTTCATCCTTTTCCCCTCACTACCTCGTGTTCTTCACAATGCAAGCGACACAAGCCTTGTGTTCCCGCGGGCCATGTGAGCGGTGCAGCCTTGTGTTTCCACGCAGCTAGATTAATTGCTTTGGGAGGTGCTTTGGGGGTGACATTTCTCTGCAGGCCACCAAAATTTTCTCGCGGATCACCAGTGGTCCACGGCCCACAGGTTGGCGACCACTGATTTATAGTTCCTTAAATCTTGTTAAATTTAGAAATATTTACTTTTTCCAGGCATTTAGCATTTCACTAGTATGCTAGAATTTCCCAGTGATAATACCTAAGGATTTATTCGTGAGATAGTTGTTCCATTACTCTAATATATAAGTTAGCATTCTGGAGATACAAACTCATTCAAGATCAAGAGGAATTCTATGATCATGTTTCTATCAATCTCAAACTTGCTTTTGGTCTCTGTCTCCAGCTTCTATGTTTCTATGGTTGACTGCCAGTTTCTGCTATAGAACCTTTTTTATTGAATAAATCTTCTTTCTTTTCTCTTAGTGGGTGGTATGTAGGCTTCAGGGGATTGTAGGTTCAGGTGTTGATCAGAGTTTTTTTCAGGATGTTTCACACACCCCAGTGAGGCCTTCTCATTGCAACCATTCAGAAGTGGGGATTGTCTTGTAGGATTTCTACTAGTGTTCAGACAACTATTATAGCAAACTTATTCAATCTTGCTCATCAATTAAAGTGTGGCCATTAACTGCTCCGGTCCTTTGACTTTTTCATGAAGGTTACCTACAAGCTTGCATTGGCTATAAATATATGCTTTATTAAGGCAGGAAGATTAATGTGCTATAGGAATTGTAAATCACAAATGCAGATTGCATATATTAATATTTGTTCTGGCTATTTAGGGCATCACCAGTACAAGGACTTTAATTTCTTCTGTGTTTTGTTTTCTCCTCTGATGCTTTCACTTAAGAAAAATTGTTACTGATTTTCTTGGTAAACTCTGCTGAGTCTGCTCTTCTTGGAACTAGGCTGTATTATATTCCTCATAAGAGTTTCTGGTTACTCAATAAGAAGTAATTGGTCAGTCATCCACACTGGCAATGAGCATATCTCAGTAGCTGTTGTAAAAAGAAGCCATTCAGGAGAGCACTGTTTTCATTGCTCACAGCTAAGCCCACCATCATGCAGAATACAAGACTTTGAAGTTACTTTCTTCCTCCTCCTATGGAATTCTTTTAAAAATGTCTGTTAGTCCTGTTTGTTTCCTCTTTGAGCAGAGAGTCCTGAAAACCCAAATTATTAAACATATTTTTCTGAGAGAGCTGAAAGTCTGATGCCATGTTTTTTTAAAAATATGTGATTCTTTTCTCTCTATAGATATACAGTAGATGATGTTCCTTTTTCTATCCAAGCTACCTCTGAAGTTGCTGACCTCAGTAACATTATCAACAAATTGTTGGAAGCCAAAAATGGTATGTTTATGTTTGAGATGTGGTTCCATTAATATTGATTCTAACTATCTGGGGTATTGTAAAATCAGGAATCAAAAACATACAAACAATCACATTTATTTTGGATTTATAATTATGCAGATTTAACTTTTTTTATAACTAATTGCTTCACTATAGAGTCTTCAGATTCAGCATTTTTTAATTGAACAAATTAGAAATGATTATAATCTAATCCATGCACTAGATTATAATCTGTTTTTAACAGTTGATCTCTATATGCTTTCTTTCACCAATCCATCATATGGATATGGAGTTTCCCACAGTATAGAAAATTAGATTAGGATTAAGAGATAGTGATGTCAGGCTGGATACTCCATTATATAATAGAATTTACCTATGGTTCAATGTTCATTTGCTTGAAATGAGAGCAAACATTTAAAAAAATCTTTCCCTGGATGCTTCTTTGCATAGACAAATTTTTATCTCAGCAGCTTTGGAATGAAGCCAGATTGTCTACAATAGCAACTCAGTTTTGTTCTCATTGTTTTTACAAAGCAATCCAGAGCAAGTAATATATTTTGTAAAGGGGTCTAGCAAAACATTTGATTGGGAAAAAACCCAAGATTCTGCATTCCATTTTATGTATATTGGTAATATTACTAGTGGTCTGGAGAGCAAACTTGTTAAAGAAAACATGGCTGTTCAAGAACAATGAAAAAGAGACTAGATCTTAGAGACTATCCATTTTCCAAATTTGCTGTTAATGTAAGTTGTAACTTATGTAACTTGATACCTTTGATTCATTTCTAGATGACCACAAATATGTGGAATTTGACTTCCTTGTTAAAGGACAGTTCTTGCGTATGCCTATGGTCAAACACATGGAAATGGAAAATATTTCAACAGTAAGCCATTTTAATGTTTTTTGAAGAAAGAGGTTGAAATTATGAATTTTTAACATTTCTCAGAAATGTATTTTGTAAAATGCAGTGCAGTTTTCTTCCTAGAAGCTGTGTGGGAGACTAATGGGTATGCTGCCTACTTATTTTTAATCTCTGCTTCATGTATTGTAGGGTTTTGAGATACATGGTATCAAACAGTATTCACTTACATTAATAGGTACATTGGTAGCCACTTCTAATGCCTTTTTCTAATGATGACTTAAACTTATCAGACTTCTAAGTATATAGGTATAAGATTAATATACAGTACTACAGGTGGTCCTCAATTATTGACATCTCATTCAGTGACCACTTGGGGTTGTGATGGCATCGAATTAGTGGTACTTGTGATCAGTCCCCAAAGTTCCAGTTGTCCACAGTATCCCTGCAATCATGTGGTTGTGTTCCAGCTGCTTAGCAACCCGCCCAAATTTCAGAGCATTCCATGGTCATGTGATTGTGACTTGCAATCTTCCCTACTGGTGTTCCATAAGCAAAGTCAACAGGGAAGCCAACAGGAAGTCTAAAATGAGGTTTTTGCATAACAGTGCTAACTGGTACTGTTCCAGTGTCCTACCCATTTTAAGCAAAGACTACATGTATTTTATTTTTAAAGTATAAGATTCAGACTTATGTGAATAGGCTGAACATGCCCAGCATCAGAGTTCCTACGTGCCCATACTCAGCACCACCCGGACCTATACAAGTGTCCCCCAACTATCTGGAGCAGGGGTCGCCAACCTTTTGGACCTCAGGGACTACTAAACTCATAATTTTAGATTCCAGGGACCACTAACTGGTTCTGTGGGTGTGGCCTAATTTGTGGGTGTGGCTTGGTAGTCATGTGACTGACTGGGCATGGCTTGTATGTAAATATTATAAACATTTATATAAATATTGAATTTTTAATAAAAAAGAGCAACTTTTACCCCAAATCAGGCAAAGCAGGCAGGCAGATTGAGTTGCTTACAGAATCACAGATTCATTCAGAAATCTATCTGCCATTGGCTAGCTCAGTCTGTCACATAAAATTTGCTAGCAAGCAAACTCACAAAATTAATTCACAACACACCATGCATGTAAATATTGAATTTTTTATTTAAAAAAAGAGCAACTTTTATCCAAAATCAGGCAAAGCAGGCAGATTGAGTTGCTCTTTCTATCTGCCATCAGCTAGCTCAGCCTCTCAAATTTGCTTGCCGTGAGTCTGCAATGAATTTGCTTGCAAGCAAACCTTCAGTCCTAAGGGAGGTTCAGCTGTGCTTAGCTAGAAAGCAAGAAATCCAACCATTTCCTGCTTCCTAGCTAATCTAAATCTCCTAGCACAGCAGAACAGATGATGGTCGGAAAAAGGAAAAATAGCAACTTAAGCAGACAAGTTTGCCGGGTAAGGAGTGAGTGGGTGGGGAGGGTTTCCTCAGGCCATGTGGACTGTGCAGCCTTGTGTTTCTGCACAGCCTGGATTAATTGCTTTGGGGGCGTGCTCTGGGGGTGAGATTTCTCTGCGGCCCACCAACATTTTCTCATGGGCCACCAGTGGGCTGCAGCCCACCGGTTGGCAACCGCTGATCTGGAGCATATTTGGAAGGAAGAAAAAAATCAGATATATTCCTATGTAGCTGTTAATGCTGATGGAAGACCAGTTACTGTCCCTTGTTGCAGTTCAATGGAATCAAGGGACCATATTTACAAATCAACATGCCACTGCCCATTCACTCATCTATTGCATTTGAATTTTAGAACCTGTCAATTCCATGGTGGACATTACTGAATTAGAATCAGAATAGTAGTATGAAGTTTGTACTGGTCAAAAATACAGTTAAATGTATAACCTTAAAAACAAGAAGTTGTCATTTTCTAGATAGTGATGATAAAACCTCCCAGCGCTCCTAAGCACTGGCCATGTTGATTAGGATTGATGGGATATATTTAATACAGCAACATATTTTCCATTCCTAGGAAGTGGGATTATAGACTTAATCTCTTATCTCCTAGTTTTTGTTTTATAGTACAGTAGTTGATTTTTCTTTGTTTCTTCTGTGTACAGGAAAATGTAGTAGAAATTGAATATGTAGAGAAGTATACAGCACCCCAGCCTGAAGAATGCATGCTACATGATGACTGGATCAGTTCCATTGAAGCTACAGAAGAATGGCCAGATATTTTAAAATTTGCTTTTGGCTCTTTTTGATTTCTGATACAGCTTACTGTATCACATATAAGTTTGCTTTCCTTGTAAATAGGTTACTGTGCTTTACTGTTCTAGAAGTTTTCCTTGCCCCTTTCTCTCTTCTGTGTATCAATAGTTTAGGAATGAGATGCTCATTCCATAATAGTTATATTAGTATTGTCATTGTCCCTTGCCAAAAGTTTTTAAATCCATTTTAAGATTTAATTTCTCTGAGGCACTGATGCTTCTTTCAGAAATTGTTATAATCCATCTTCCTTCCCTAAATCGGGGTTTTAGGTAAGTGATGCATTCAATGCAGGTTTATCTTACGCTAATATAAGCCAGGCAAAATAAGAAAATTTATATTAATTCATTTTTCATAAACATATAAAGCAGTGAAATTGAGCAGTGCAGTGGCCTAGAGGTAGAGCTCTTGCTGCACACTGTGAGTTTGATCCTAGATAGCAGCAGATATTTCTCTCTCTGGATGCAGTGATTAATTGTCTGCTGCGAACTCCACATAGGCATCAGGAAGGGTATCCAGCTAGGAAACGTGTGAACTTCATTTAGTTGTCCGGACTCCACTCTGATGTAAAGATTACCAGGTCATTAAAAGAAAAAAAAATGAAGCCGTGAAATTAAATGGCATCACAAATAAAGTTAAGATGGTGTTTCCAGATATACAGTTGCTAGAAAAAGTTGAGGCCTCAAGAGTAAGGATAGAAAGCTTAAATTACAATATGCTCCTTCCATTTTTTCCAGACAAATTCCCCCAAATAACTATACTGTTGCTTTAAACTGAGTGGATGCATTGGGTATGCATGTTATGTTAGTGGCTCTTTTTCTCAGAAAAGGATTGGCAAGATAAAATATTACTTTTTTTGCCATGATTTTCTGTTTTCTTTTTTCTTTGTAAATTAATGGGAGAATGAATGAGTATGGGGTGGTGTTGGTAGTAAATTTTCAGATTTGTAATAGCCAAATTCTGGCCTGACTTAAATTGTTTTTGGTACAAACCACAAATACGGAATTTCTAAACAGTGCAAATGGTGTTTGAACATTATAAACACTTTGATATGCAATTTACATAATAAACTGTAATGGTTGCTTTATGGCTATATGAACAATAAGAATTATTGGGGAATAGATATATTTTTATAGAAAAAAATGGAATGCTGGTTGCTTTGAACTATGCACAGTGTTTATAACTCATTACCAGTCACATCTTGGTATTATATTTATAAAAATATGGCTTTGCATAGAATCTGAAAGTTCTATTCAGTGGATATAATTGAATTTTTTTGAGGCAAAACTACTGTGCACACCTTTAAAAATGTTCTCTACTTCTGACTTCCATAGGATCTTGACTGGTTCCTATGATCAGACTTCCCGGATTTGGTCAGTAGAAGGCAAACCTATCATGACACTTGCTGGGCATGTAGATGTGGTAAAAGATGTAGCTTGGATTAAAAAAGGTAAATAAAATTCATTGTCTGTAGTGAAAAATAGATTTTGTAAAAAATCTTATTACAGACTTTTATTATAGTCAGCTCAGGATTTTTTGGTTACTGTTTTGAATTCTAGGTAATGGCTGTCTCTATTGTTAAATCTTCAGGTTTTTTAAAAATGCTTTCACATTTGTTAACGGAGGGTTTTGTGTTTTTTTTTTTTGAAAAAGATCTGCAGCATTCATATCTTTCACAGATTTGACTGGTCTGTGTTACTTTTGTCCTGATGTTGTTTACGTGCAGGAACAATAGTGCAAGAGGCTTCAGACTTCTCCTTACCTGAAGTCATAACATTTCTCCTGGTCTCTTGTTTTTGAGAGACAATTCATGAAACTGGGGAAGGGGGGAGCGTTTATGTTATTTAAGGCTGAGCTACATGCTATTTTAAAATGCATTAAAATGTGGCTTAATTTTTACTGTATATTTAGTGAAAGGGACCCAGCTTTAGTATAAAAGAGGGTGTTTGACTGGCTTTTATCCTTCAGCGGTGCTTCTGTCATAGATGTGGATATGTGTCTCTTAATTTACAGTGCCAGAAAGTGTTGTGTTCTTAGTAGTATAAGTTTATGCAACATTGATCCATGTTGGCATTTCAGCTAGATGCAAAGGAATATAGCAGCTGGATTCCATTAGTTTATTGAAAAGTAAAATAGAAAACAACCAGATTTTAAAGCAATAGCTAGATTTCCCTTTTAGAAACTTAGGCAACCTCTGTCTTAACAGGTTGTACTTCAAAGGCTAAGAGGTGCTTATGACCTAACAGGCAGGTTAAATGATTCTCAGAATCCCATATATTCCTATTACTATTTCAGACAGATAATGCTTATATAGGATTATTGGCTCATACAATAGTAATCGGTACTTATGGATTACGACTGATCTTTATATTCCTTAAAATGTATGTATTATATTTCCTTTAGGTATAGTGCAGTGTCCCATTTTAAATACCCTGAATCTGATTGTGGTTTTGCTGTACGGTTTTGCTTTTTTTATCCTATTACCTGATTCTGGGGTAGAGTGAATTTGGATGATTGGTTTAGGAAATGTATACAGTATTTCCATTCTTGCCTGTATTCTTCAGACAGCTTGTCATGCTTCTTGCTCACTGCCTCTATGGACCAGACTATCTTACTCTGGGAATGGAACGTGGAAAGGAACAAAGTGAGGGCTCTTCATTGCTGCAGGGGACATGCAGGAAGTGTAGAATCTGTAGCTGTGGATAGTTCAAGGACCAAAGTAAGTTATATGCCTTCCTCCTCTGCTTTCATGTTCTAAAAAGTAGACAGGTGTGTTGTACTGTAAGTACTACTGCAGTTCTTTTGAACATTCAGATCAAAACTTCATGACATGGCCTTGTCAGGCTCTGAAAACTAAGAAAGACAGATTGTGATTCTTGTGAGCTGATTTCTTTATTGCTCCTCACTTATAGACAAGAAATCTTGCCAAACAAAAGCAGACTACTTCTACCATAAATCATATATCTCAAGAACTGTTAGGGAGGACTTATCTGCACCCACTTTCTCTCACATAAACTAACTAAACTGCATTGTCTCTTGGTCTTCTGGAATGTCTTCCTACCCTCCTGGGAATCTAGGTAACATTCCATCACAGGTCTTGTAAGATGATGGCTTTCACTGGTCCTCCAATTGTTTTTAAATAACATTAGTTATAATTGCCAAGGATTTGCTTCCGAGGTTTTAATGAAATACAGATGTTTAGAGTTTGCAAAAGGGTGTGGGTTCAGGTAGGGGAAAGGATGTGTGGGTTATATATATAGTGTGATGACCCAGGTGTGGCATAAAGGCAATACAGTTACATAAGTAAGAAAAGTCCCTTTAATACCTCCAACTTTGCTCCCAATGTCCAGTTACCTTTGGCTGGAGTAAAACCTCTCCCAAGAACAGTCTTTTAAGTGGAGAAAATTCAGTCCAAAACCAAAGTACATATAAACTGTAAATAAAAATCCACACAAACCATGCTGCAGCAATTAACTGGACAGGGCAGGATAAGGAATTGCAGACTTCAAAGGCCAACAAAACACACAGTTGGGAAGATGCCAGGAACCCAGATAAGTTTCGACAAAACAAGATAATACACAATTTGTTTTCAACAAGTTGCTGTGCGAAACTCCCCTTTTAAACCCTGTTCCCAGCTGCAGCTAATGAAGGGAATCAGGGAATCCTCCCCTGTAAGCCACACAACTCACATTGTTCCCTTCTCCGTTCCTCCCTGCGTGGGCAATGTCTGGAACTAATTGGAACATCATCTTCTCTGTTGCTGCAGCAACTCTACTAGGGCAAATTGGACAAATGGGGGAGAGCTGATGAGGAGGAACTTTCCCTGGATTCAGTGCAAATCTGGCTTGAACACAAGCATATGAATTTAGGCTGGAATCAGATCAGATCAGATATTTACCTTTTTATTCAAATGTTGTGCTTTTTATTAGTTTTGCAGTGGCTCCTGGGATAAAATGCTGAAGATATGGTCTGCAGGTAAGTTTTAGATTTTCCCACAGGTCACCCCTCCAACACACCAATCTTCCTAATAGTTGTGAATGTACTTCCATTGTGCAAACGTGTTTGTTGTCTACAGACAATTCAAATGCAACTTTTTAGTGATATATACACTGCTCAAAAAAATAAAGGGAACACTTAAACAACACAATGTAACTCCAAGTCAATCACACTTCTGTGAAATCAAACTGTCCCCTTAGGTAGCAACACTGATTGACAATCAATTTCACATGCTGTTGTGCAAATGGAATAGACAACAGGTGGAAAGCCTAGGCAGGTAGCAAGACATCCCCAATAAAGGAATGGCTCTGCAGGTGGTAACCACAGACCACTTCTCAGTTCCTATGCTTTCTGGCTGATGGTTTGGTCACTTTTGAATGCTGGCGGTGCTTTCACTCTAGTGGTAGCATGAGACGGAGTCTACAACCCACACAAGTGGCTCAGGTAGTGCAGCTCATCCAGGATCGCACATCAATGCGAGCTGTGGCAAGAAGGTTTGCTGTGTCTGTCAGCGTAGTGTCCAGAGCATGGAGGGGACTACCAGGAGAAAGGCCAGTACATCAGGAGACATGGAGGAGGCTGTAGGAGAGCAACAACCCAGCATCAGGACCGCTACTTCTGCCTTTGTGCAAGGAGGGACAGGAGGAGCACTGCCAGAGCTTTGCAAAATGACCTCCAGCAGGCCACAAATGTGCATGTGGCTGCTCAAACGGTCAGAAACAGACTCCATGAGGGTGGTATGAGGGCCCGACATCCACAGGTGGGGGTTGTGCTTACAGCCCAATACTGTTCCGGACATTTGGCATTTGCCAGAGAACGTCAAGATTGGCAAATTCGCCACTGGTGCCCTGTGCTCTTCACAGATGAAAGCAGGTTCACACTGAGCGCATGTGACAGACGTGACAAGGTCGGGAGATGCCGCGGAGAATGTTCTGCTGCTGGCAACATCCTCCAGCATGACCGGTTTGGCAGTGGGTCAGTAATCATGTGGGGTGGCATTTCTTTAGGGGGCCACACAGCCCTCCATGTGCTCGCCAGAGGTAGCCTGGCTGCCATTAGGTACCGAGATGAGATCCTCAGACCCCTTGTGAGACCATGTGCTGGTGCGGTTGGCCCTGGGTTCCTCCTAATGCAAGACAATGCTAGACCTCATGTGGCTGGAGTGTGTCAGCAGTTCCTGCAAGACGAAGGCATTGATGCTATGGACTGGCCCTCCCGTTCCCCAGACCTGAATCCAATTGAGCACATCTGACACATCATGTCTCGCTCCATCCACCAACGCCAAGTTGCACCACAGACTGTCCAGGAGTTGGGGGATGCGTTAGTCCAGGTGTGGGAGGAGATCCCTCAAGAGACCATCCGCCACCTCATCAGGAGCATGCCCAGTTATTGTAGGGAGGTCATACAAGCACATGGATGCCACACACACACTACTGAGCCTCGTTTTGACTTGTTTTAAGGACATTACATCAAAGTTGGATCAGCCTGTAGTGTTTTTTTCCACTTTAATTTTGAATGTAACTCCAAATCCAGACCTCCATGGGTTGCTAAATTTGATTTCCATTGATAATTTTTGTGTGAGTTTGTTGTCAGCACATTCAACTATGTAATGAACAAAGCATTTAATAAGAATATTTCATTCATTCAGATCTAGGATGTCTTATTTTTGTGTTCCCTTTATTTTTTTTTAGCAGTGTATATATAGGCACATGTTGTAAAGCATATAATAAGCCAATTTCATGCTGAGAAGCCTGAATAAATGAAATTCAACTTTAGTTCCATCCCATTTAATTTCATTTATACAATAAATAAATGAAGACTAAACTTTTTCATTACAGAAGGGTTGTTAGCAATGTGGATTTCATGATTAAATATTTTTTAATTATCTGGTTAAACTCAAGACATTAGAGATAGAACATTTCTGGGCAAAACAAGTTGGTCTTTTTCAAGAGGCTGGATTTGAATTATTCTCCACATTCCATAAAGTTGAGGACAATGCATAAGAAAATGATAATAGGTAGGTTAGGTAGGTAGAAGATAGGTAGGTAGATGGATGGATGGATGAATGGATAGATAGATAAGCAGGCAGGCAGCTTAATAACATCCAAGAAAAGATCCAGATCGTTTCTCTCCTTCCATTTCCTGCAATGAGCTTTGAAAATGTGTTGAACCCCAAGAGATAAATAATAACTCATAGCTAATTTAGGCTACTTATGTTTGTTTGAGATTATGAGTGTGTCATTATTGCCCTCCCTGTTTTTGTCTTATCTCCTTTTTCATTTCAGTGCCTACTGATGAAGAGGATGAAGCAGAGATGGAGGAAGTAGTAAACAGACCAAGGAAAAAGCAAAAAACTGAGCAGCTGGGACTAACAAGAGTAAGAAAGGAATGAGTGGAATCAGACTTGGCCTGGCCGTCTTTCTTATGGACAGTTGCCAGGATTGATGACTGACCCCTCCCCCGGCCTTTACTTCAAAATGAAATTTGCTGTAGCTGCCTATTATTTTAAGACTTCCCAAAAAGCTTTATATCAAAAGTTCAATTTTCTTCCACCAGTATTTCACATGGCATGCTTATTCACAATTCACTTAAATAACTGAACTCGCAAGTAATGTAACTATAACTGAGACATGCCAAGGTTCTACTCAGCTGCCCATATACCAATATGTTCTGCTAATGCTTTCTAAAGTAACATCTCTCTCAAGCTCTTAGAAAATTCCATGTTACTTGGCAACTAGGGAAATTGTTTGGAAGTTGTCTTCTACTGGGACATTCCAGTTCACTTCCCCAATCTAGTTTTTAATTGATAATCATATTTTTCCATTTATAAGAAACCCAGTGTTACCTATTTTTTTAGTGGTCTTTATTCCTCATGTCTAGACTCCTGTTGCAACCCTCTCTGGTCATACAGAATCTGTGTCTTCCGTACTTTGGTCAGATACAGATGAAATCTGCAGTGCTTCATGGGACCACACCATTAAAATTTGGGATGTTGAAACTGGAAGCTTTAAATCCACTTTGGTAAATGCCACTTTAACATGACTTTAATTCATTTAATTTAATGTATTTTTTCCCAAAAGGGGATTTCTATAAAATGCTACATCACATTTTTTATTGTATTGTAGACAGGAAACAAAGTGTTTAATTCTATAGCCTATTCGCCACTTTGTCGGCATATAGCCTCAGGGAGCACTGACAGACACATTCGGTTATGGGATCCTCGGAGCAAAGGTGAGTAGAAGTTCAGTGCCTTGATTATTCAAGTTTAAGGTCACTCATTTACTGAGCTGAGTAATTGACTTCGCATTGTACAGAGTTCATGTACTTTGCAATGTGCTTTCTAATAAGGCTTCCGAACCAGGAGTCGCTACTCACATGTCAACTGTGGAACTGAGAAACTCTGTAATGTCTCCCTACATTGGTTATTATTCCTTGAATAATAATGTGGCATTCTTGATGTGGCAGAAAAGTAATGGCCATGTCTCACCTTCTCGGCCCCTTCTTGCAAACACAATTATAGAGGACATATTTTACATGCAGAAGATCCTAGCATTTCCGGATCAAAGAGTCAGGGTTAGAGTTGGGATGATCGGAAAGATCTCTGCCTGATTCTTTGCTACATTTCTGCTAGTCATACCATGATATGGCAGCTTCCCCTATCTCTCCTGATGGCCAATAGGTGTCTTGTTTCCATAGTTGTATCAGTATCATGACACTTTAACAATATAGTTTACATTTTGAAGGAAATTATTCAGCTCATGAGTGGCTGAGTTCTGGAATGGTGATTGCAAACAGCACAGGTTCCCCTATCATTCTCTGTATAGCTGAGATGCCATCTGTCTTCTACCCTGTGTTAGTTACTTGGCTGTAAGAATAATTTTAGGAAACAGGAGAAAGAGTGCAACCTAGACAACCGTCTGATAAGCAAAATTTTAGTCCAAAGAAGGAAGGGGGCAGAGTAATGATCTCAAAAAGGTCCCTGCCTAGTTCTCTGGAAAGTAAAGGAAGAGAAGGGAGAAATGCTTTCATACTGCAAGCTTGCAACAAAGGTAGTATTATTACTTAACATTTTTGGTTTCCTGTCTGGGCTACCTTGAAGTGACAGTGGTCACTTCAAGTTAATGTTGGCTACTGGGGACTATTGACAGATCCCTGAAATTTTCTTGGCAACATTTTTGAAAATGGTTTGATGGAATGTCTTTGTAGGGCTGTGTGATGGTATGTGGGAAACACCTTGAGTAATAGGCCAAAAAGATGCTGCCTCGGGAATGGTCAGATCTGAAAAGGCATAGCCCACAGCTGGATAGTGGGCAGAGCAAAAGACTTCTTGGACTGTAAAAGAAATGATGGGAGAATTGTACCTCCAGGCTTGCCAGAGTGATATCAGTGATATAATGGAACATGAGAATGACCATAATAAAAGGGGGCTGGGGGAGGAGAGGAATGCTACCCAGGGAATGATCAGATAAAAGGATGAGTCGTCCATAACTAAGTAATGGGCAGAGAAAGAAATTTTAAAGAGATCCACTCTTAACTATTCAGGTGATAAAAAGTAACTGTAGGAGATGTATACTTTCAGGCTTTACTGTAGCCTTAAGATAAAGTAGTTTAGCTCATCATTGTTTTTCCCCCTGTTTGGTCTACTTGGGAGGCTAATAGCAGATAGGAAAGTAACCAGATAAGGTAATTCTGCTTTACTCTAAGGCTACAGTATAACAACTATGCAAGTCTGAATGTACAAATCTGCCATCTCCTTTACTGCTCAAGAAAAAGGAGGGCTTTCCAAGTCTCTTGTCCCACCCACTATCCAGCAATGCCTTCTGTTATCTGATGTTAGCTAGGCAGCATCTCTTCTCCTTCTCTCCCAAAGTCTTTCCCACATATCATTATAGGTTGAGAACAGATCACTCAACTGGCTGAGTGCCTAAGACTAGACTAGGACTCATTTTTCCCCATCCATAGTCCAGCATCACTACACTAAATTGTCTGTCAACTTCTGCCTTAGCAAACTAAAATCAGAAACCTACAAAGGAATAAGTGTTCATATTTCTGGCTTTTTTTCCCAAAAAGACCATTACAAGCTTCTGTATCAAGTATGCATTTATCTTGATTTCTTTTAGGTAACTATAAATTGTGTGCTATATTGTACCTTGTTGCTATTGAATCTGTCTTGTTTCAGATGGCTCTCTGGTATTACTTTCTCTCACCTCACATACTGGCTGGGTAACTTCAGTGAAATGGTCTCCTACTCATGAGCAGCAACTTATCTCTGGTTCTTTAGATAACATTGTCAAACTTTGGGATATAAGAAGGTAAGCTAAAATCTGAAGTTCTCATTTGTTGCATTTTATATATGACTTCAGATTACTACCGTGTTTACCCCAAATAAGACCGGGTCTTTTTTTGGGGGGGGGGGGGAGGCAAAATAAGCATCAGGTCTTATTTTCAGGAAATGTCTGACCCGCTTACCTTAAGATCACTGCCTCCCATGCCCCAACACCTGTTGCGCCACTGCCTGACTTCTTCTGCAGCCACTCTTGGCCATGAGCTGCATGGCTTGTTGCACCGGTGCTCACGGCAGGAGGCTGCATGTGTGTGGTGCCATTGCGACACAAGCAGCAGCACTGGGGCAGTGAGCCATACAGCGGCCTGCCATGAGCAGCAGCACTGGTGTGATGAACCACATGGCCTGCTGTGAGCGATGGCACTGGCACGATGTGCCACACAGCCTCCTGCCACAAGCAGCAACACTGGCATGATGTGCCACATGGCCTCCTGCCATGAGTGAGATGGTGCGATGAGCCATGCTGCAAGCAGAGGCACTGGTGCAACAAGCCACGCAGCATCTGGCCACCATAAGCAACCACAGAAGAAGTCAGGCAGCACGACAGGTGCCGGGGCATTGGGGGCTTGACTGTTGAGGTACTAAGGTAAGCGGGTGTGGGGTGCATGGGTCAGCCTCACCCCGCCCTATCTTGATTTTTACACATGCACCTTGTACAGCCAGGCAATGGGCAGGGTTTAACGAGGGCTTATTTTGGGTAGGGCTTATATTAGGGGCAGGCATGAAAATCAGGCTAGGGCTTGTTTTTGGGGTAGGTCATATTTTCAGAAAAACATGATATATGAGATGCAAAATGAAGAACTGCAGTTTTAGGGTTTTGAAAGTTCTTGCTTTAAAATATACTCATTAGTTGATAAATACAGATACTCTTGGTAGGCCATTAGTTCTGAACATGCCTCCAAATTCTCTACCAGAAAGCATTTGCAGTACATGACATTGTAAGTTGCTCAGAGTCCGGTGACTGAGATGGCCAGCGTATAAATAAAATAAAATAAAACAAAATAAGTAAAGTGATATATTCACTTTAGCTTCTGAATAGAGCCCAACATATTTTTTAATTTGAATTTTGTACTAAATCATTTGCAAGGCTATCATACCATGCCTGTTCTTGAAAAAGCTACATGGTACATTGGGAAATTGAAAAAAAAGATCATAGAAAAGAAAATGGAATACCTATATGGACCTATCAGGAATCAAGATTCATTTAAGTAAGATTTTTGTTTCATCTCAGATGGGTGGACAATATGTGTGTCCTAGTAGATATATATTTAAAGAAAAAGAAAATAGAGAAAGAGGAGTTGGAGACAAAATGGATTGAGAGGGAACTTTTCAACAAAGAACCATCAGAGTCACACCACATAATTAACAACACTAAAACTGGCTTTAATAATCTATATCTCATCAGTTGCAAAGCTCCTCTTTATGACCTGGCGGCTCATGAAGACAAAGTTTTCTGTGTGGAGTGGACTGAAGCTGGGGTAAGAATTGATATTTCAAGAAAGTATAGAATCTGATAAAAACTGAGAAGAGAGCTAATGTTTAACTCTGCATTATATAAAATATTCCAGGACTGTTGTCAGTATCCTCTGTTCACTTGAACATGTAAATTTGGGTGTGTAGAGAGACAGGTGACTGAACAAATATGAGACATGCAGGCACTGAATGTGGGCATTGAAAATCTTTAATTATGGAAATAGGTGCTTCTTACTTCTCTGAAGAAGGTATTACAGCCACTATCTAAACTCACAAAAGGACACTTAAAATTAATTGAACTTACTGTTAATGTTAAAAGGTACAGAAGTTAGTATTGCATATGAAAACCCACATGAATCTCACAGGAATGCATGCATATGTGTTGTGATTGGAAGGTCCAATCCTGTTAGGAACTTTGAATCTGATGACTGTTAGATCGTGGATTGACGTCAGAA
The DNA here is from genome assembly GCF_049901715.1 of Pseudonaja textilis. NCBI lineage: Eukaryota > Metazoa > Chordata > Lepidosauria > Squamata > Elapidae > Pseudonaja > Pseudonaja textilis. The sequence continues at coordinate 170,326,911 of NC_141990.1, forward strand.
CCAGGGAACGTTACTCCCTTTAGTTTGATTTGATTGTGAAATGACTGTTGAATTTCAAAAGGGAATCTTAACAGGTTTGCTTGCAGTTTTGAATGAGAACGTTACTCCCTGTAGTTTGATTTGATCGTGAAATGACTGTTTGAATTTCAAAAGGGAATCCTAACAGTTTTGCTTGCAGTTTTGAATGAGAATGTTACAAGGGAGGACATTTGATTTGCAGGACCGGTCTGAACCTTCAACCTCCTCGGCTTCTCAATCAGGTTATCAGCCGGGAAGTCTTCAGGTGAAAGTAATAATTTAGATAATCGCTGGGTGGATGTCAGAAGCAGGCGTCTCCTGACGAGAAGAAACCAACGGGAGCACAGGAGGAGGGCAGATCAGTAATTAGACTAATTAGCTGCTGCTCTATAAAAGGAAGAGGGATGACTCTTCACTCTTGTCGGGAACAAATTGTCTGCAAGGAGAGCTGAAGACTTTGACTTGGAGGATTTGGGTCTGAAGTATTTTTGTTTGAATTGGATTTGTTGGAACTATTATTTTGGATTGTTTTGTGGAGGCTGGCCACAGCTGTGATCGGTGGAGACTCCTGGTTGCTGCCTGTGTTTGCGAGGACTGCTGCTTTCAGCCTTATCTGTTTATTTTTGAAGGTGGGACATAACACATATGTATAAATACCACAAAAGGGTAAAATAGCCCAGGTAGTAAAGGGGTGGAGTCAATTTTCTTAGGGCTAGGATTCCACTTGTTTTTAAAGTCAAGTAACGTGATACCTCAGATGGTTGGATCAGACATTGCAATCTATTAGGAGTGATAGTTAGATGATTTAAATCTTCAAGGGACTTAAGGCATTCCTTTTTTTCTTAATGCCTCCAAACTAGGCAGAATAAATACAATTTGTTGTTTTAGAATGAAACAGCTCCTTAAATTCTCCAAGTTTACCTCAAAGGGCTAAGATAATTTAAACCCCAGGAATCTTCTATAAAAATGAGGGGCAGTTACCATGACAGAGAAGGCCAGCTTCCTGACTCCCATCAAATGACAGTGTTTGATAGTTGGGACATAGAATGTACTTACTTTATAGGATTGTACAGGATGGGTTTGAGATAGATAATTCCTCAAACAGCAAGGTCCTATGCCATGAAAGCCTTTTTTAAATACTATTTTTATGAGAGATTATGAAAGGTTGAAATTACATTGGTACCGTGTAAGTCTGCACAGGCAGTGACCATTTAAAGTTACAATGACATTGAAAAAAGTGACATGACCATTTTTCACACTTATGACCATTGCAGCATCCCTGTGGTCACGTGATCAGAATTTAGATGCCTGGCAACTGATTCATATTTATGACAGTTTTAGTGCCTTCTGCAACTGCAGTGCCATATGATCTTCTGACAAGCAAAGGCAATGTGGAAAACAGATTCATTTAACAACTGTGTTACAAACTTAACTACAGTGATTCACTTAACTGTGGCAAGAAAAGTTGTAAAATGGAGCACAATTGTGGTCATAAAGGAGCTGGTATCTGAAAATGAAGTAAGTGGTAAAGCTTGTGGAACAGCAGTGTTAAACGGGCATATCACAGCATCCTCAGCATCGTTCACATTCTCTATTTTGGACTAGCTGCATTTTCCAAATGGTTTCCTGGGGCAGTCCTGTCTACAGCGCATTGCAGTAGTCATCCTATGTGGTGATTGGGGTGTGAATGACCAGTGCAAAGGCCTCCATGGCCACAGCTGTCATCTGTTCTTTGAGCATAAATTGTGAGTCTAGAAAAATTCAGATTGCCCACAAGGCCCAAATGGGGATTTGTAACCCCACTCTTCAAATATTGAAGTCACTCAGTTTTGTTAGGGTTGTGCCTGAATCTGTTCCTCTCCATTCAATCTCTTACCAAACACTTAAACAAGATTTTGACAGCATTGTTGTCAACTCCAAACCAATGGATGACTCACACACAGAAGGGGTAAAAGTGTTAAGACTTAAAACACCCCACAAGTTAGGAGCTTCAGTTTCAACCCCTCTCATCCCAGTTGATTAGAACGGTACTGCCCACAAAGAAAGGAAGAGAAGCACTTCCACACCACACTGCCCCCTCCCAATCCTTACAGACAGTCCAGAAGGACACCATGATCAACTGAAAGCCACTGAGGGATCCAGGAGAATGAGGATGGCAGCACCACTCCATCCCAACTCTGGATAATCTTTTTTCCAAAAGGGCCATCTGGAGCCTTAGCCCAGCCACTTCTTTAAAAGGACAATTGAAGACAGGATAGACACTTTCCACACTGCTGGATCCAGCAATAGCTTTTTCAAGAGAAGGTGCACTGGGCTTCCTTCAAGGCAGACTGAACCACCCTTCCTTCAAAAAGGCTGACGCTGCTGCATGGATCCAATTGCATGCCACCTCCCTAACGGCCTTGACAAGCCAGGAGGGACATGGATATCATAAACAAACAGTTGAGTTTGCGGTCCCAAGGGCCCTGTCCTCCAATCTCATCCCAGCTATTAGACATAGAAATATGTAGAATGCATTTTTCTCCAAACCAAAACAATTGAACCAAGGGGAGAAGCTGTGTTAATAAAAACTGGCTGAAGAAAAATATAGCAAACTGGAAGTGAGTTTCAACAGATCCAAAGTATTTATTTCCTTCCTTCACATTCTTACATCCGGGTTTGGTGTTTTTGTTTTTGTTTTTTGAATTGAATTTGAATTGAACTGAATTGTAATTCAGCTAATTTTGTAGAAAGATCTCTTAGCAAAATTCCCAAGCAGCTGCAGCCCCTTCACTACCCACTCTAACAAAATAAACAACCTTTTATAGAACAATTAGATAACATTTTTACTTTATAGGTTAAGCTTTACCTTTCTCCAAACTTTGCATGAATTCTTATCTTTCTGGTATTTAGATAGACCAAAGGTTACACCTTAGAATGTCCTGATTAAAAGAACATAATGTGATTTTTTTCATTTTTGCTTAAATGTAATATTAATGTGGCCATTCTACATTGCAAACTACTGTTACTCGTGTATGCATTCATTTATTTCCCACTGAAACTCCCTTCTGTTTATGATTTAACATTTAGGAATCAAACCATGATGGTTTACTTAGCAAGTCTTGTTAAACAGTCACTTCTCATGTGAAGTGAGTATGGCACAAGTGATCGTTTAACAAGACTTGCTAAATAAACCATTGATGCCTAGATTGCAGTGCTCTCTCCACGAGGGTGCCCTTAAAGATACCTAGAAGCTCCAGCTGATCCAGAATGCAGCAGTGTGGGTGGTGATAGACATGCTTTGATATGCACCTGGAACATTTCTGCTTTGTCAATTGCACTGGTTATTGATATGCTTCTGGATCCAGTTCTCCCATGGTATCAGACTGGCTGGTTTGATATAAAAGAGGTGAGGCAGGCTGAGGCCCTTCAATTAAACAGTGTAATCTCCTATGAATCAGGAAGTGTACTTTATCTGTTGTCTGTGTGGCTGCTACTCTGATCTTCCTGTGCCATATCCATCATCAGACGTTGGCGATCATGTTATGGATCCTATTTTTATCAATAGCTGCACAAAAAAGTGCTACTGAGTTTTGTCTACTCTGATGGCATCTGGAAAGCCTTAAACACCTGGCTATTCTTCCAGACCTTGCTTGGGGTATTGGGGGGTTTCTCTCAGATTCTGTGGAGGTGTGGTTAGCTAGACTCACTGTTGGTCCTTGTTTTTATTTATTTCTTATTTCTTTTATAATTATTGTATTGTACTTTCTGCACAATACTTTCTGTACTGTACACTGCCCAGAATCAATTTGGAGTTGAGTGGTTTCTATGTTGTGTTAATTATTTTTATTAAATTAAATTGATGCATTTTGTTAAAGCATGGTTAATCTAGCCAAAGTCATGATACAAAATTGAGCTGGAGTTGCATGAACAAGAAACAGAACATGACAAGGCAATTATAAATATTATTGCTTATAAAGACACTTCTTTTTCAAGTACAGAAATAGAGATTTTCCAGGGATGTACTACATTTTGAATCATGTTACTGGTTTTTTTTATCTCAATGCTTTGAAGATTTTAATCTGATGATATAATAATCAAACATGTTAATATTTTTTTCTATGTTTTTTCCATATTAGGGATAATGCTATTAGAAGAATATTTCCTGCTATTTGGAAATTATTGAGAAACAAAAGTCATGGTGATTTTTTATTATTTAAATAATACAGTTTTCGTGGACTTTGTTACCTTGCATTTTATCCCCTTTGTTGGAAAGATAATTAGTTTATAATAGAGACTTATTATAATTTGATCCTCTCCTCCTCTGTTATAGTTGCTGCTGAGTGGTGGAGCAGACAACAAACTGTATTGCTACAGATACCAAGCAACCACTTCAGATATTGGAGCATGAAAGTGAGTGAAAGCGCAGTTGAAGCAAAAACTCTTCCCCTAGAATCTACAGCTACCTTGTTTACCACATATGTAGAAAATGGGTTGTTTAATAGCTAGTCAAATCATGGGCTAGATCCAGTGGTGGGATTCTTTTTTTTTTACTACCGGTTCTGTGGGTGTGGCTTGGTGGGCGTGGCAGGGGAAGGATACTGTAAAATCTCCAGTCTGGTTTTCTGAACTACTCAAAATTTCCGCTACCGGTTCTCTAGATCTGGTCAGAATGCCACATCTGGCTAGATCCCAAAGTTCTTGTGAGTTCAACACTGTCTTTTAAAGAGGTGATGTTTGTCCATTCCATCTTTCTTTTCTCATTAGACTCATTGCTAATTTCCCAGAACAGTGTGGGAAGTGACCTAAGGGTTATCAATGACGAATTGGTAAAATTTCATTTCTTCTCCCTCTAGGGAGGACTTTGCTGGATCTACATCACATATATGAACAGAAAGTGGCCTGCTATTTGTAGAAGGGATGTTCTGGAGCCAGTCAAATATGTATTCTTGTGGCATGCAGCAAAATTTATTACCTTGTCTTTCTTCAGGATTGAAATTGCTGTCCTTGTATTTAAAGCTTTTTTTAGTGTACATATATGAACTGTACAAAAGAAATTAACCACTTAAACATGATATTGGATTTTAGTATAGTATTTATGTCATTTAATCTTATTTTGTGCAACTGTATTTAAATGTTTCAGTTCATTATAATTTTCAGCTTTCCAAACCATTTGAGAAAAAATGTCCTTATATTGGAAATTTGTTTAAATTTGGCTAATGGTAATTCTATAAAATGTATGTTTTTGAGTATTTTTAATTAAATAAATACATTTACCTTTGAGAAGAGATTGTAAGATGCAATCCATGGTTATTTGGGGCAGGGGGAAGGAGAAGCCTCAGCTTCCATTTCAGCAGAGTTACGAGGAGCAACTGGAATCAGGACATTGTCAATCTTGTGTTGTAATGACAAGGCAGTCGAGTTATTTGATCATGAACAACTGAATCATGATAATCTTTATTGGAGTCTAGTCTTGCATTTATACACATTTTTAGTTATCCTCCATCACTGGTTAACTTTGGTTACTGCTTAACTTTGGTTACTGTTTAGCACAGTAATCCATACAATTAATTATCTCAAGTTAAAGTCTAACATATGTTTACTTCCTCTCTCTAATCCTCCTTTAGATTAGTGACTTTGTTTACCTGAGTTGTATTTGCTTGGAAACATTCTTTGTCTGAGGTTTGCCATCTGAGATTGGAACATTCCTGCAATTACAACTCTACAATCTTGCTCTTGGTTAAGACATTTCCTATTGATAGCTCCAAATTCTTCACTAGTATATTTGTTCTGTCTTTAGACTGCTGGCTGAATATAAAGACAGACAGACAACTCTACAAAGGCTTCCATACAAAGTTTCTTTATTGGGTCACCAGGCATCCTCAAATATAACTCATGGTTATGTTGAGAGCCATCTAATGTCCAATTCTTTGCATAGCTGACTTCATAGTGTAAAAGAATAGTGATCTTTCATCCCATAATGAAGGAGCAAGGGGATGAGGCACCAGGCAAGAGTGAAGGAACCTCCCCCAACCCAACCAAGCGTCAATTCAGTGACCAATCAGGATTACAGATGTGATCATATGACATGAAGTACATTTCCCAGGATGCATTAACTACATTTACCATGAGGCATTCCCTTAAGGGAACAGCTTCCAATTCTAACTTAACTATCTCAATTCCCATTACCTATATACTGTCTGGACAGCACACTCCTCACCTAGAATTATAAATTCCACTACTAACTAACTAACTATCAATTAACTATATAACTAAGATAAACAGTAATATAGCATCAAACAAAGCAAAGCATGCAAAGCTTGAGGTTCAATCTTCAAGTTCAGCCTTTCTCCGCAACATCACTAGGTCAGTGACCAGTCTGGTGTAGAGCTTCTTGGTGAAAGTCTGCTGGTTGCTTCTGGCGGCCTTGTAGGGTGGACAAGTACTCTTGCTTCCAACAGTTCCAAGGGGTGTTGGCAAGCTTTTGGGATAGATGTTGTGAAGACATTTGCCTGGGATGGGGCCTGCAGCTGATTGATGCAGACCATCCCTGTGATTCCCCATCCTAGCACTGTCTTGAAGGCAAATGGGGAGCCTTTGGGGCCTTTGACTACTTCATTGTGAATGAAAACATCAGGTACATCTACTCCCAACAAAAGCAGAATCTTGGCTACTGGATCTAGAGCAGGAAAGTGATGAGCCATGTGCTTCAGGTGAGGGATGTTGCTTGCTACCTCTGATGTTGCAATCTGGCTGTGGTCATCTGGTATCCCATCCCATTCTAACACAGGTGGCCGTGGGAACCGGGAACTTCCATCTAATGACGCCATACAGAGTCCAGTAGCTCTCCCCGCCATGCTTTGTGGTACGGTGTACATTAATATTGTGAAGAGCACTTCTTCCTTTTGAACAGCAAAGAGGTTGAAGAATGCGGATCTGGACAGCGTGCAAGTGCTCTGATTATCCACTATTACACACACCTTCACTGCTTCTTCTGGGCATCCATCAGGGTAGACGTTGCCTAACCAGATCTGATGACATGAATGAATGGATAGTGTGTTGTCGCACACTGCCATGCAATTGAAACTCATCACTGGCTTCGGGGTTGCCTCTGTAGCACGCTGGGGCTCCTTGGCTAAGGGAGGTTTATGAGTTGTCTGCTGTGGTGGCTCAGAGTCTGGATGCAGAGCAGCTGAGTGCTTGTTGCTGTCAGCATCCTCGTAGGCATGGAGTTCTGGCTCGATGGCATGTTGTACACAGTTCATGGTTCTCGGTACTTTATGAGGTCGTGATCTGTTTGTAAGGCATCCAGAAAGTATCCATGATATCAATCACTCCGAGACATTTTCTTTCCAATTGATTTATTTAGAAACAGATCTGGCATGTCAAAGGCAATTTCCCAAAGTGAAATTATTTTCGCGTGTTACACAGAATCCACCTCTCCTCCCACTTCTACATTTCATAAATCACGAGAACCAATTAACTGCAACTAGAATTTCTAAATACGACATACAGAATAACCTTGAACTTTTCAACTCCTCCACCCCCCCTCCATGAAATGTGACAGCTGAATTTTAAAAATGATAGATGTCCCCCCTTGAAAACTCCTAAAAGAAAAGGAAAAAAAACATACATGGGTTAACACATTGTCCTTAACCCCCTCTCCCCCCTCCACGAAGACCGTTTGGTTTGTGGGGAAAATTCTCATGGAATTGATTAACCAATTGTTCAGCATGAACATCCCAACTCTTTACCCAACTAGCATCTGAGAGGGGGTATCCTTTCCATAAGACCAAATATTGCAATCAGTCACGGTGTAATCTAGAATCGAGAATTTTTTGAATTTCATAATGTGTTTCCCCCTGTACCATTAATGGTTTAGGGGGAGCGATTGGCAGTGGTCTTATCATTGATGAAGTAGCTGGTTTCAGTAAACTACAGTGGAACACCGGATGAATTTTCCCCAACAGTTGAGGAAGACTTAATTGGACAGTGACTGGATTGATTATTTTTGAAATTGGAAACGGACCCAAGAATTTTGGACCCAGCTTCTTACTGGGCAGTTTCAACCTAAGATACTTGGTCAGCAAATATACTTTGTCCCCTACTTTAAAGGGAGGTTGAAGGGATCTACATTTATCCACCTGTTTTTTAATTTTTTGCAGCTTCGTTCAAAGCTTTTTTTTTGTATCTCCCCACCCTTTCTTTAATGAGTTCATCCATTCTGTTAGGGACATGGATGAGGAAGGTTGTCTAGGTAATTCTGGCATCGGGACAAAATCCATTCCGGTGCTGATTTGGAATGGAGTCAATCCCATGCTGCTATGTACTGCATTATTGTAAGCAACCTCTGCAAAAGGTAATAACTCAGTCCAATTTTCTTGTTGATTATTTACATAGCATCTAATGTGTTGTTCAATCATGGCGTTAGTCCTCTCCGCTGCTCCGTTTCAAGCAGGATGGAAAGCTGAGGATAACCCTTGAGAGGAACCAATGGATTTCAGAAATTCCCTCCAAAATTTTGCAGTAAATTGTACCCCTCTGTCTGATATTACTCTACGCGGTCCTCCATGTAGTCTATAGATATGTTTTGTAACAGCTTTGTAAATTTTGTGACAGCTTTGTAAATTTTTTCACAGATGGAAGTCCTTTGCAGGCTATAAAATGGGCCTGTTTAGAGAATAAATCAATTATAGTCCAAATGATCGTATTATTCCCTTCACTCTTGGGTAGTTCAACAATAAAGTCCATTGCGATTTCTTCCCAAGGTTGGGTTGGTTCAGCGACTTGTTGCAGGAGGCCAGGGGTTTTCCAGTTCTGTATTTCATTGTGGCACAAATTGAACAACTTTTTACATAGTCCTCAACATCAGATTTCATTTTTGGCCACCAGAACTGTCTTCTCAGTTAATGTAGGGTTTTTAGGAATCCGAAGTGGCCTCCCAGCCGGGAGTCGTGGCTATGCTTTAGTACCAGTAGTCTTAGGGTTGCTGGTACATAAAGCTTAGTCCCTTTCCAAGCTAGTCCATCATTCATTGTCAACTCGGTTTGATGGTCCAGGAACCAAGGATCGGTCAATAGGGCCATTTTCAATTCCACAGTCAGCTTATCTTCCAGGCATTTGGGGTTGCGGTTGGCTTGGGCTTGAGTGGTCATTTGGCCTGCCAATTGAGCTTCTGAAATTAAGGCTTGTACTATTTCCTCTCGGTGGCTGCCAAACTGAGGTTTTCTGGACAGAACGTCCACCAGTATGTTTTTCCCTCCAGGGATATATTTAATGTTGAAATTGAATTGCTTGAAATATTGGGCCCAGCGGACTTGTTTGGATGATAATCTCCTAGGGGTCTTTAGAGCCTCGAGGTTCTTATGATCAGTCCATACCTCAAAGGCCTCTGGCACCCCTTCTAGAAAATGCCTCCAAGTCAACAAAGCCCATCGTACAGCGAATGCTTCTTTCTCCCAGACCGCCCACCTTCGCTCTGTCTCTCAGCTTTTTAGACATATAAGCGCAAAAATAATTTCACTTTGGGAAATTACCTTTGACATGCCAGATCTATTTGTAAATAAATCAATTGGAGAGAAAATCTCTCGGAGTGATTGATATCATGGATATCATTTATTTTCCAAAGTCTTCTTTTATTTTTTGAAGGGGCTAATACCCCAGAGTTGATACCCCAGAGTTCTTTTCCCAGAGATGGAGAAAGATCAACAATTAGCAGAAGTTGGAGATGTGCCGGGGGGAGCTTGTGGGGACCCTCCCTCCAGAGCATTAATTGAACCTGCCAGCCCTTATTTGGAGGAGATGATGGATGCTTTCAGGATGGCAGTAGGAGAAAGAGATTTGGAGCTATACCGAAGTGTTTCAACTCAAGAAGTTGTTATAACCCAGATGTAACCCAGCTGTCTGGAGAGAAATCTTTTTCTAGCCCCAGGCATATTGCTATCCTGCCAGATTGGAGGGAAAAGAGACAATTGGGGTCGGAATTATCCCAAGAAGACACCCCCAAGATTTATCTTGGAAGTCCATCAAGGGCAGATTTACATCAACAGTTCCAGAATTTAAAGGTGACAGGTTTGGTCTCACAGTCTGTTTGGACGGGTGGAAGCTTGAGACCACCCATATTCACTTACCCAAGTATCATGAGGAACGAGGAGATTATACAGACGCCAGTAGGTGGAAGCCAGAAAGAAGCATCAACTGAAGAGGTATGTTGTAGCCTCCGAGGATATCCCCTCATTTTCCAGGACTTTTGCCCCCTGCAATTTTATCCAGGCCAGGGTGGATTCAATGCCAATGGCAGCCAGCACCAACACAGCCCTGGTCTGAAGGGGGGGTTGCCCAGACAGCAGATAGCAGCCACTTCCCCTCCACCCGACTAGGGAACCAGGCCACATCCATCTTCCTCCTGGCAACCACAATTGCAGCCCCAACTGACAGTAAGGCCACAGGGACCCCTATTCCAGAGAGGCACCACCCAGCCAGGATTCAGGGGGCCTACCCAGCCTACGTACACCACCCGGCCTGTTCCTTTCATTCCAGTACATCCTGCAGGGGGCTTGCATGTGCCACCTCCACAACCACAACCCAAGCCGGACCAAATACCCTTTGAGGCTGTATTCGATGGGCACCATGAACATTTCAATTATTTCCTCACTCGAATCTGATCCCATATAGAACAATTTGGAGATCAATACGCCACAGAGCACAATTTGGTTATGGCCTTAATAAATGGGATGAATGAAGGGGATGCTTCAGACTGGGTGGCCCAACTACACAATGAACAAGCCCCCTGAATTACATGATGTAAATGGATTTATTCAATTATTAAGACTCAGATTTGAAAATCTAGACAGGATAGCAGAGAATGAAGAGAAATTAATGGAAATGAGGCAAGGCAAGCGACCCTTGTCAGAATTTATTTGGGACTTTAGAAGGGTCACAAGCCACCTCATGGGTTGGCCTGAAATAATGACTTTACACTATTTTAAAAACGCCATTGATCAGAAGTAAAGAAGGCCTGTGAAATTAGGGGAATCCCAGAGACCTTACAATCATGGTATGTCACATCCCTCAGCTTAGACCGCAGCATCAACCTACACAGCAAACCCCTTCCGGCAGCCCCACCTAAGAGAATTGTGGCTAGGAGACTGCCAACTGGACCAACCGAACCTGCTCATATCCAACCTACCAGGGTGCTGAAATGTTACCGATGTGGCCAAGCCAGCCATAGAGCAGCAGGCTGTCTGGCCCCTGCTCCTGTACCACAAGCTCCACAGTCAAAGTCTAATCCAGTTGTTAGAGGTCGGAAGAATTAAGAAAGACTTCTGGCCAGGGGCGGGTTTGCCAAACACAGATGGGAAAGCCCCCTCTGCGCAGATGGGAGCAACGGATCACCAGAGCGACACCACGTCCCCGAGAACCCGACCTGTGAAGACGACCCAATGGTGAGTGATCCCATCATACCTTTTATGGTCAAGGTCAAGTTAGTGGTACCAAGCACGGGGGAGGCCAGGAGTTAGAAGCTGTCATTGATACTGGGTGTTCTAGATGTCTTATCAGACTCCCCATCATTGAACAATTGGGCATAAAGACTAACCCGCTAAAATTCCCAATCAGACTTGAGCAAGTGGATGGAACCTAAATTGGGGGCGGGGGCAGCCGCTCAGATGACTGAATTGATCAAGATGGAATTAGGGTCCCATCACGAACTCATACGCTTCATAGTGGCCCCCAAGATGTCAGAATCAATCATACTGGGACTTGCTTGGCTAAACAAATGGGCCCCGATGATCAAATGGGAGGATGGATCCAGAAAAATCCTCATTGGACCTGGCCCATTGCCCCCCTCTTCCACCCACTACAAAGGCACCAGTCAGCTTGAACCCAGAGCCTGAGCCAGCATCCATGGCATCCCACCTTCTTCCAGATAACCCCCGGTACCTGACCAATACAAAGACTTGGCTGAAGCATTCAGAGAAGAGTGTAATGTTTTACCTCCCCATCAAGCCACAGGCACCATAGAATTAGAGCCTGGGGCGAAATTACCAAAACCAAAGATGTATTCCATGACGTCTGCTGAAATGGCTGAATTAAGGAAATACATCGACAGCAATTTGGAACGAGGTTTTATTGAGCCTGCCAAATCAAGATTAACTGCCCTCGTGTTGTTCAAGGAGAAGAAAGATGGCGGGTTGAGATCGTGTGTTGACTTTAGAGGCATGAACGCCATATGCATCAAAAACATGTATCCTCTTCCTCTTATGAAGGACTTATTGAACCACCTGTCGAAGGGCAAAGCATTTACCAAGCTAGATCTCAAGGAAGCTTTCTACTGGGTCCACATCAAAGAGGGAGATGAGTAGAGAACTGCTTCTAACTGCCCTCTGGGTAGCTTCCAATTCAAAGTCATGCCTTTTGGACTTCAGGGGGCTCCTGCAGTGTTTATGCAACTCATCAGTGAGGTGCTACATCCGCATTTTACCGGGGGGTCCTCATGTACCTGGTTGACATCCTTATCTTCAGCAAAACCATGGAAGAACAGGTTCAATTAGTCTGACAAGTTCTAGAAAAACTTCTAGCCGCCAAATTATATGTGAAACTCTCAAAATGCGAATTCCACAAAGAGTCACTGGACTACTTAGGCTACTGAATATCTAACCTGGGGATTGAAATGGACCCCAGAAAGGTGAAAGTGGTGCTGGCCTGGCAACCCCCCAGAACCCAAAAACAACTTCAAAGTTTCTTGGGGTTTGCCATCTTCTATAGACAATTCATTCTGTCCTTTGTTGAAGTTGCCCTCCCATTGACTGAGCTATTAAAAATGTACCCGTCACCCACCAAACCAAAGCCGAGTCAATCCCTGGCTTGGACTATGGGCTTTCAGAAAGCTTTCAAGGCCTTAAAACGCCTCTTTGCAGCTTAGCCCATCCTCTAGCACCTAGACATGTCCAAGCCTTTTATTGTCCAAACTGATGCAAGTGGTGTAACGGAGGCAGCTGTTTTGCTGCAAAAGGATTCTCAAGGCCAACTGATGCCTTGCACCTATGTGTCCAAAAAGCTGACAGACACAGAGCGAAGGTGGGCAGTCTGGGAGAAAGAAGCATTCACTGTACGATGGGCTTTGTTGACTTGGAGGCATTTTCTAGAAGGGGCGCCAGAGGCCTTTGAGGTATGGACTGATCATAAGAACCTCGAGCCTAGGAGATTATCGCCCAAACAAGTCTGCTGGGCCCAATATTTCAAGCAATTCAATTTCAACATTAAATATATCCCCGGAGGGAAAAACATACTGGCGGACGTTCTGTCCAGAAAACCTCAGTTTGACAGCCACCGAGAGGAAATAGTACAAGCCTTAATTTCAGTAGCTCAATCGGCAGGCCAAATGACCCAAGCCAACCGCAACCCCAAATGCCTGGAAGATAAGCTGACTGTGGAATTGAAAATGGCCCTATTGACCGATCCTTGGTTCCTGGACCATCAAACCGAGTTGACAATGAATGATGGACTAGCTTGGAAAGGGACTAAGCTTTATGTACCAGCAACCCTAAGACTACTGGTACTAAAGCGTAGCCACGACTCCCGGCTGGGAGGCCACTTCGGATTCCTAAAAACCCTACATTAACTGAGAAGACAGTTCTGGTGGCCAAAAATGAAATCTGATGTTGAGGACTATGTAAAAAGTTGTTCAATTTGTGCCACAATGAAATACAGAACTGGAAAACCCCTGGCCTCCTGCAACAAGTCGCTGAACCAACCCAACCTTGGGAAGAAATCGCAATGGACTTTATTGTTGAACTACCCAAGAGTGAAGGGAATACGATCATTTGGACTATAATTGACTTATTCTCTAAACAGGCCCATTTTATAGCCTGCAAAGGACTTCCATCTGCGAAAAAACTTGCAAAGCTCTTCATGAAACATATCTATAGACTACATGTCTATAGATTCTAATTCTCGATTCTAGTTTACACCGTGACTGATTGCAATATTTGGTCTTATGGAAAGGATACCCTCTCTCAGATGCTAGTTGGGTAAAGAGTTGGGATGTTCATTCTGATCAATTGGTTAACCAATTCCACAAACCGAAGGGTCCTCGTGGAAGGGGGAGAGCGGTTTAAGGACAATGTATTAACCCCTGTATGTTTTTTTTCTTTTTATTTTGGAGGAGGAGTTTTCAAGGGGGGATGCCTGTCAGCTTTGAAATTCAGCTGCTACATTTTTTAAGAGAGTTGGAGGAGTTGAAAAGTTCAAGGTTTTTCTGTATGTCGTATTAAGAAATTCCAGTTGCAGTTAATTGGTTCTCGTGATTTATGAAGTGTAGAAGTGGGAGGAGAGAAAGGAGGAGAGAAGGTGTATTCTGTGTAACGTGTGAAAAATTTTCACTTTGGGAAATTGCCTTTGACATGCCAGATATGTTTCTAAATAAATCACTTGGAGAGAAAATGTCTCGGAGTGATTGATATCATGGATACTTTCTGGATGCCTTACAGCTGTCATTGTTGCTGATTCCTTTTGTCATTTGCTCAACTCCAATTTGGCCTCAGCTTTGGCCATTGCTACTTGTTGGCTGGCCTGGACTTTTGATACTGCCTCTTTCTGCCATGTCACCTCTTCTGTTGCACGTGGATCTGCGTCTGCTACTGCAGCTTCTATTTCAGATTCTGCAGCTCGGTTGGCATAACTTGCTGCTTTGGAGGCCTTATATGTGTCGCTGCAATGGGAGGATGCTCTGGAAGGATGGGAAGAGCTAGCAGCAGAGAATTGTTGTGAGACGCTGGAACCAGCTTGTGATCTAGCTGGCCTGGGATTGAGGGAAGAGGCTTTCTTAGAATAGTGGGAGGAGGCAACACATAACCAAGGGGCTATGTGAGATGTAGCCCTCTCCCTCACCATTTCTTCCAGCTGTAGCGCATCATGGAGTGCTGCCTGGAGGCAGTATTTGCCTTCCCGAATGCAGTGCTCACATTCCTTGTTTAGTTCCTCAAAACATTGAATGTGTTCTTGGAGTCACCCAGCTTTGACTGGATGGACTTGAGTTTATTTTCACTGTTTCTCCACTGTACGAGAAGGTCATCTAGATCATCTTGTAATGTGTGGATTCTCTTGAGGGACAGCTTGCGTTTTGGGGCTTCGCAAATCCTCATCAGATCCGACCATGAGTCTGCATAGTGGCAATTCTGCCTGTCCCAATCATCCCTCAGGCAAGACTCCATGTTTTCAGTAAGCTTCCTATGGTGTCTGAGCTCACAGGCTTTCTGAAGTCCCTCTGCCTCTTCAGAATTGTGGACCTCCGATTCTGGATTTGGGGAACCAAGCTCCATGTTTACATCAAGGGTGGGTGGAGGGTTCGAGTCCTCTGGTACATCAGAGACATCTGTCATGGCTGAAGTCATTGCCATGCTTCAAATTGGCAAAAGGTAAATTTTGGAAAATTTAACGGTTTTCCATGTAATTCCCCTTTTTCTGCTAGGGTGGCACTGCAGGCAGGTGGCTGAATTTAGAAACTTCTGTGAAATTCAGTACTTGACCATGTAGATGGCACTGCAGGTGTGTAGATGAATTTAGAAACTTCTGTAAAATTCTGTACTTTTGGTGACACTGCAGGCATGTGGCTAAATTTAGAAACTTCTGTAAAATTCAGTACTCTAGGTGGCGCTGCAGGCGTGTGGCTGAATTTAGAAACTTCTGTAAAATTCAATACTCTAGGTGGTGCTGCATGTTTCTAAATTCAGTGGTTGACCACTAGAGGTGTGCGTTGCAAGGTCTGGAAGACAATGGTGTGGTACACAGGTTGGCCTGCTAGTGGTGCTTGCTCGGTCTGGAAGACACTGGTGCAGTACACAGTTGGCCTCTTAGTGGTGCTTGCTAGGTCTGGAAGACACTGGTGCAGTACACAGGTTGGCCTCTTAGTGGTGCTTGACCCTTGGGGTTATGTTGCAAGGGTTGCTGAATTGCATGCATGTTTTGCTTTTTAAGTAATGTTTGGGCAAACTATAATTAGGCTATTTCCCTTTATTGATTAATATAGAGTGGTATCTTTGACTTTAGATTGCTTCTAATTTCAGTAAAGGAAAATGTTTTGGTTCTGTCAGCAAAGAGCAACGGCAAGCTTCATTCCTGTCTTTAAATTGCTTGTTGGATTTGGTTTCCCTCTTCAGGGGGGTATAGGGCCCATTGCTATGGAGATGGCTCACCACTAAAGAATTTATGACCCTGTTGCTTGGAGACCCCGTCGTAAACTGGCTAGAGGGGGCCTCTTTATTATCTTCTTCCTATTGAAGGCACAAGCAAAGAGGAATGTAAAGCCACTCCAGAGATAGAGAAAATGCATTTTCTTTGTTTTAAGGACACAAGAAAGGATTACTCCATCTCTTTCCACTGCATTCGTAAAGGGTCTGAAGACTCAGGAAATGCTACAGATTCTCTCTTTCATTTGCCAAACAGTCTTTGAGATAGCAGAGAGACAGAAATGCAAAGACCCAAAGAAGATTTTACTTGTTTGTCTCTTGTGAAATGGGGGATTTCTGCCCCCTCCCAGCAATTCAAACAGGCTTTGGTAACTTCAGTTGCACAGAAAGAGGAGAGATAAAGTCTTTCACAGGCAATCTGATTAATTTATATCTTTACTTTGGAAATGCAGATTAGCATTATACTTTCACTTGGGAGTTTCAATTTCAATATACCTTTACTCCTCTCACAGGAATTCAGATATAACAATATACTTTACTAAGGGAGTTATGATTAGCACTATTCCTTTACTGTGGGATTTCAGATCTCAATATTCTTTTACTGTTCTGTCTTTAGACTGCTCGTTGAACATAAAGATAGACAGACAACTCTACAAAGGCTTCCATACAAAGTTTCTTTATTGGATCACTAGGCATCCTCAAATATAATTCACGGTTATGTCGAGATCCATCTAACGTCCAATTCTTTGCGTAGCTGACTTCATAGTGTAAAAGAATAGTGATCTTTCATCCGATACCGAAGGAGCAAGGGGGTGAGTCACCAGCACGCTGCTGGGGTCCAGGCAAGAGTGAAGAAACCTCTCCCAACCCAACCAAGGGTCAATTCAGTGACCAATCAGGATTACAGATGTGACCACATGACATGAACTACATTTCTCAGGATGCATTAACTACATTTACCATGAGGCATTCCCTTAAGGGAACAGCTCCCAATTCTAACTTAACTATCTTAATTCCCATTACCTATATACTGTCTGGACAGCACAATATTACTGTATATTACTGTGTATCACTAGTATATTACTGTGTCTTGGATATCTATTTGAGGACTTCTTTGATGGATTGAATTTGAAACAAGCTGTGGAAGCACATGGTCCTCCAAGAACCAATTTGAAAATTTCTTCTTATTTCATGGACATTCTCTGAATGTCATCCTTAAGGGACTGGACAGTTAGCTGCAGAGGTTGGATGTGACAATACATACCTCTGCTCATATTTCTTTCTGATAGCGCCTTGAACTATATAGATGCCTTTTTCTCTTCTGGTCAAAACTGAATAAAGCCTTGAATTGTTTTAGACTGTTCCTTGATTACCTATGTAATATTCAGCAAAGTACCTCTCCTTCAAAATCAAGAGCAGTTACTTTGAAGAGATTTCTGTGATGTGTCAGTTGGGTCTTTCTAAAGTCTCTGGGCAACATTTAGCATGGATTCCTTAGCGTCTTGCCTTTGACTTTATAACCAGGTGCTGTTACTTTACCAGTGTAAATGCACCTTTAAAGGCTGCAGAAGCTTTCCATTTCGACCAAAAACTCTTTAACAACCAGCAGCTGTCAGCTTTGAAATTCAGCTGCCAGCAGCATTTGTACAAGACTCACACTTTGGGGCCATGGAGAAAGTGGTGGTGGCGGGGTGTTGAGTGTGCTTCTCATTGCTTTAAAAAATTTTTTTTTAAGAATAATAACATTGTTAAGGTATTGGAATTTAAGAGCTGACCAGTTCCTGTAAGCCTGATACAATGTGAGGCTGATGCAATAAGGATGAATCAGCATAGCATGGGTATTGCCCTTTCAAGACAAAGAATGGATCCACAGAAGTTTTACCTCTTTAAGAGGTGTCTATATAAAGGGAGCCATTAGAGGGCATGTTCTCTCTCCTTGTGTCCTGTATCCTTGGCAAAGTTCTCCATGTAGAGTTAAGAAGATTGATCGTTTGTCAGGTATTTGCCTACCATGTATATTTCTGTATATGTCTTGTATATAAACCACTGTTAAATGTCTAGATCTCTGTGTGCTGTGTTTTGCTCCTGGGTTGTCTCATAATAGTAGTCACGCTGCAAATGCTCTTATATTATTAATCAAAATATAAAATATGAAATACAAAGTAAAAGGTGAAAATAATGGTTAAAATAAGGCAGGGAAAGAGAAAGAGAGAAGCGTGTAGGATAGAGGGGAGAAACCAAAGAAAAAAAGAAAGAAAATTAAATAAGCAGTACGAAAGGGTACCAGGCAGCTCATAACATTCGTTTGTTAAATATACATCATATTTCATTCAAGAGCTTGTGCAGAGTGCTCCAGCCCAACTATTTTCCCTCATAATAAAGATGTAATTAAGCTGAGTTGAGAGAGCTGATCAGCCAAAGTCACGCACTAAGTATGCTTCCATGGCCTAGGATTAATTTGAAGCAGCATTTCCCTCATGTTAGTTCAGCACCTAATCACTCCATTATATTAGCTCTCAAGAGTTTTCCCTGTCCACATTTAGCACCCTAGCCTGATGTAAATACAGGTACAACCATTCATATACTGACCATTCAAAGTTATAATGGCACTGAAAGAGCTACAGTAATTTCCTCAATAACATTTATATTTGGTTTGCAACTGGATGCTTAGTCCTAGTCAGCATGATCTCTTTTTATATGTATTCTTTTTCTGTTTATAAGTTATTCAGGAGTTGGCCATATTTCAAATTGGATATAGGAAAAATAATTTATCCATGTAGATGTACTGGAATTCTCGGTTAAGAATGAAGTAATTATGTCAGTTTGGATATTGGTCTCAATATTGAGAAAAGGCTAGTTAATTACTTCGTACATATGCTGTGCTTATGGAGAAAGCACAGTGTCAGCCACTGTGCTTCCTATCTCTCTGCTATAAAATTTTCCTGCATGTTGGTTCAGGAGAACTTGTAGTCCCACTGCACAAAGAACACAGCCATTTTTGCTGCATTGAAGACTAACCCCCACTTAATGTAGGGCTTTTGCTTAATCCTCCATGCCTTCTTGCAGTAGATTTATATACAACGTAATTCAATTGAGGTCTCCTTCAGCAAGTGTATATTATGTAGAATTATTCCTAGTCACTGGGTATGGCAGCAAGAGGTCCAGTCCTAGTTGGGTATATAGCATGGAATCATCCAGCTAAGCATATTTCTTGGTTAGAGTACAAAAATTTATTTTCACACGTATCAGGATAATTCCTTTTCTACAGTGGGTGGGGAGCATCTACAGTTAATCCAATGTGCCTTTCATTTTCAGCAGCCTATTTTTATTCCATCTAGTGACTGAAACTTGAGATTCATCAGTAGTCACACTTTACAATTACATGGAATGGAATAAAAGGCTATTTTAAAGCCTTTTTTGCATTTTTTTCCAAGGAATTGTGCAATTCCTTTGCACAATATATTGGAATGGGAGAAAAAGGGAGCAGTTAGGGTTCAAAATTGTTTCTACTTTTTTTCCAATTTCTAGAGCAAAGTTTTCTGAATATTGGGGCGGAATGGCATTGTCTTGACAGATTGGTGAGGCTGACTCAGGTTGTAACTGTTGGGCATATTTCATGTTCCAAATAGTATTAAGCAAAAAGTATGATATGATGTTTAGATTTGGTATATATAACTTCCATTATACTTTTTGGATATATAATATGGTTTACCTGATTTGATTCTTTGAGTTACATATTTGCAATACATAATTCTTCCAAGAATGACGACTTTTTCGCTATGTGCAGAATCAGATAAGCAAAGGAATTGAAAATGTTTGGGAAAAATAATTTTAGGGAAAATAATTTTAACTGCAGATATTCTAGCAC
Organism: Pseudonaja textilis; assembly: GCF_049901715.1. Taxonomy (NCBI): domain Eukaryota; kingdom Metazoa; phylum Chordata; class Lepidosauria; order Squamata; family Elapidae; genus Pseudonaja; species Pseudonaja textilis. The sequence continues at coordinate 170,346,963 of NC_141990.1, forward strand.
ATGCCATGCTGAAGTAGAATTTTAAATTCTTTTCTGCTGTCACAAAAGAAAGTCATAATTACAGGTGAAACTCAAAAAATTAAAATATCGTGCAAAAGTTCATTTATTTCAGTAATGCAACTTAAAAGGTGAAACGAAATATGAGATAAACTCATTACATGCAAAGCAAGATAGTTCAAGCCATGATGCGTCATAATTGAGATGATTATGGCTTACAGCTTATGAAAACCCCAAATCCACAATCTCAGAAAATTAGAATATTGTGAAAAGGTTCAATATTCTAGGCTCTTATCAGCTAATTAAGCCATAACACCTGCAAAGGGTTCCTGAGCCTTTAAATGGTCTCTCAGTCTGGTTCAGTAGGAATCACAATCATGGGAAAGACTCCTGACCTGAGTTGTGCAGAAAACCATCACTGACACCCTCCATAAGGAGGGAAAGCCTCAAAAGGTAATTGCAAACAAAGTTGGATGTTCCCAAAGTGCTGTATCAAAGCACATTAATAGAAAGTTATGTGGAAGAGAAAAGTCTGGAAGAAAAAGGTGCACAAGCAGCAGGGATGACCGCAGCCTGGAGAGGATTGTCAGGAAAAGGCCATTCAAAAGTGTTGGGGACTTTCAGAAGGAGTGGACTGAGGCTGGAGTCAGTGCATCAAGAGCCACCACATACAGACGGATCCTGGACATGGGCTTCAAATGTCATATTCCTCTTGTCAAGCCGCTCCTGAACAACAAACAACGTCAGAAGCGTCTTACCTGGGCTAAAGAAAAACAGACCTGGTCTGTTGCTCAGTGGTCCAAAGGCCTCTTTTCTGATGACAGCAACTTTTGCATCTCATCTGGAAACCAAGGGCCCAGAGTCTGGAGGAAGAATGGAGAGGCACACACGGCAAGATGCTTGAAGTCCAGGGTGAAGTCTCCACAGTCTGTGTTGATTTGGGGAGCCATGTCATCTGCTGGTGTTAGTCCACTGTGCTTCATTAAGTCCAGGGTCAATGCAGCCGTCTACCAGGAGATTTTGGAGCACTTCATGCTTCCTTCCGCAGATGAGCTTTATGGGGATGCTGACTTCATTTTCCAGCAGGACTTGGCACATGCTGTCAGCTGGTGCTCTGTTCAAAATCCAAGAAAGAAATACTTAGACTCTTGTAATTAGAAAAAAGATATTTTTTACTGGAAGTCAGTGGTAGCAACAAGAAAATTCTGAATCTGGGGAAATAGGCACGTACATCACATATATCAAGGGAGTGAAATGTTCCCACCCCCAATAGTTCAAACGGTTCTTCCAATTAAAAGTTGTGAACTTCATCATGTGGACATCTCCAGGTGGTGATGATTAGTTGACCTTGGCTTACTCAGATAAAGGTTTGCAGTTGCGCAGAGAAGAGAAAGCTAAGCAGGAATTAGAAACCCTCCCCAGTTTATACAATATCAGTTAGTAACACTTTCAGCTCACGTCCCATTCCTTTCCCCCTTCCATCCACCGTTACTCATGACAGCCAGAAAGAAGCAAAGCAAAGGAAGAAGATCTTGAAGGCTAACATTCGGCCCTCCTAGAAAAAAGATGTTAGTCCTATAAAAGAGGGAAATATAAAAGGGACGACTTAATAACCAGTTAACATAAAAGAGACACGTATCTAGGGCTTATCAGGATAATTAAAACGAAATGCTCTGACAAGCCTAGGGGCTCTAACATCTTTTTCATTGACCCACTCAGCCTGGGACAAAGGAAAATGCTTCCAAGCAACCAAATATTGGAGCCAACCCCTCTGTCGTCGAGAGTCTAGAATTTCTTTAACTTCAAAATGTTATTCGCCGTCAATAAGCAATGGTACAGGAGGGTCGGTCTGGGTCGGTCTCAAATCGGAAGTATGTTCATGTTTTAACAAACTAATATGGAAAACCGGGTGAATTCGTTGAAGGCTTTTAGGTAATTTCAATTGGACTGTCACAGGGTTTACAATTCGTTCAATCGAGAAAGGACCAACATACTTAGGACCAAGTTTCTTTGACTTTTGAGTGGTTTGTAGATATCTGGTGGACAAAAAGACTTTATTGCCCACTTGATATGGGTTTTGTGGAGTCCTCTTTTTATCTGCAAATTTCTTATGAGCCCGATGTGCATCTTCCAAAGCGACTGGCCAATTAAGCTGGAGTTGTGTTTTCCATTCATCTAATGACTGAATACTAGGCCTCTCATGAGGGAGTTCAGGTATGGGTACAAAGTCTTGTCCCGATGCCATCTTGAAGGGGGTAAATCCAGTACTACTATGGATAGAATTGTTATATGCCACTTCAGCGAATGGCAATAGGTCAGTCCAATGATCTTGCTGATAATTTATGTAAATCTAAGGTATTGCTCCAATACCATGTTAGTTCTCTCACAGGCCCCATTGGTTTGGGATGGTGGGCAGAGCTTAATCCCTGGGCAGAGCCCAATAACTTCGGGAACTCCCTCCAAAAGTTCGAGGTAAATTGAACACCCCTGTCAGAGATTATATGTTCAGGAACTCCATGTAATCTATAGATATGCAATATAAACAGTTTAGCCAATGTTTTTGCAGATGGAATCTTCAAACAAGGTATGAAATGTACTTGCTTGGAAAACAAATCAGTTACCACCCAAATAACCGTGTTTCCCCCGCTTTCTGGTAAATTCCACTATAAAGTCCATAGAGATTTCCTTCCACAGAGCCGTTGGTCTAGCCACATTTTGTAACAATCCTGCTGGCTTACCAGGAGGTCTCTTGGCTGATGCACAAATAGAACAGCTAGCCACATAAGTTTCAATGTCCTTCTTCAAAGTAGGCCACCAGAATTGCCGCTTAACTAGGTGTAAGGTTTTCATGAATCCAAAGTGATCAGCAGCTTTAGAATCATGAGCTTGTTGTAAGATTTGGCTCCTCAGTTTCTCTGGCACATACAACTTGGCTCCCACCCAGGCCATTCCATCTCTAACTGTACAGTTATTTGAATGAGCCAGGAACCAATCATCCAGTTTTAGAGCAGCCTTTAATTGTGCAGTCAAATCATTCGATAGATCCACTTCTTTCTTCTTCCTTTGGGCTCTAGTAACTACTGGAGCTGCCAACTGTTCGATTGGGACAATCGGCTGTACTATTTCCTGGCAAGCACTATTATATTGAGGTAGTCTAGATAGAGCATCCGCCATGAAGTTCCTCCCCCCTGGAATGTACTTCAATGAAAAATTAAACCGCTTGAAGTACTGAGCCCAGTGAACTTGTTTGGGGGACAGCTTCCGAGGTGTTTTTAAAGCCTCCAAGTTCTTATGGTCAGTCCACACCTCAAATGGGTGTTTTGCTCCTTCCAAGAAATGTCTCCAAGTCAGTAGGGCCCAATGAACTGCAAAAGCTTCTTTTTCCCACATGGCCCACCTTCTTTCGGTTTCAGATAATTTACGGGAGGTTGTAAAATCCCCTTCTCATTGATTTGCAGCAATACCACTCCAACTGCCACATCACTCGCATCGGCTTGGATTATGAAAGGAGCATCCATGTCTGGGTGCTTTAGCACTGGTTCTGCAGCAAACAGTCGTTTCAGCTTTTCAAAGGCCACCTGACATTCCATAGACCACTCCAGTGGTTTACTAGGCTTTGGTTTCGCCCCCCCTTTGGTTTTTAGGAGGTTTGTGATAGGCAGTGCTATCTTTGCAAAAGCCAGGGTAAATTGTCAGTAAAAATTGGTGAATCTCAAGAAACTCTGAAGTTGTTTTCTGGTGCATGGGGGGGCCCATTCCAACACAGCACACACCTTCCCTGGATCCATTTCTATGCCCTCATGTGAGATACGATACCCCAAATAGTCAATTTTCTCCTGATGGAACTCACATTTGGACAATTTATCATACAATTTAGCTGCTCGGAGTTTCTCTAAGACTGACCTCTCTAGTTTCACATGTTCACTCCAAGTCTCCATGTAGATAAGGATATCATCGAGGTAGACCAAAAACCTCTTGCATAAATGTTCCTGTAAGACCTGATTAATCATCTGCATGAATACTGCTGGGGCCCCCTGTAGGCCAAATGAAAGAACACGGAATTGGAAACAACCTATCGGGCAGTTAAAAGCGGTTTTCCATTTGTCCCCTTCTTTAATTAGAACCCGGTAGTACGCTTCTCTCAAGTCAAGCTTCGTAAAAATTTTCCCCATGGCCAGGTGGGCCAGCATGTCCTTCATCAGGGGGAGGGGGTACACGTTTTCCATGGAAATGGCGTTCAGGTTTCTGTAATCAACACATAAGCGAAAGGAACCATCTTTCTTTTCACAGAACAGTACTGGGGCCGCTACCTGGGGTCTAGCAGGCTGGATGAAACCACATTTCAAATTTTTATAGATAAACAACCGCAGCTCTTCTAATTTCCGCGGTGTCATCGAGTACAGCTTCAGTTTCGGGAGTTTCACCCCAGGTAAAAATTCAATACTACAATCTGTTGAACGATGAGGGGGAAGTTCATCTGAGGCCTTCTCACTGAATACTTCCTTTAAGTCCCAATATTCCTCCAGAATTTTGTCCTCCCCCTTCAGTTCCTCGGTGCCCGTGGAAGCTAGGTCAATAGGATTCTCGAGTTTCGGTTGAGATCACCCGTCCCCTTTCGGGGGCTAGTCGGTACATATACGCAATGACCCTCTTCTCCAATTTACGTGGGGGTTCCATTTCCAAAGGCAAGGAAATCCCAGTATTAGTGGCTGTTCCATCCCAGGGGCCACAAAAAAACACAGTCTCTCTATGCTTCCCCATCATCATTTCTATGGGTTCCATTATGAAATGTGCAGGCCCGCCCCCCACCACTGATCCATCCAATTGGCAAAAGGCTATGGGCGTTTTTAAAGTTTTTAGTCTTAAGCCCATCTTCTGTACTACTTCCGGGCTGATCACACACCTTGTGCACCCAGAGTCTAGCAAGGCCGGCATTTCCCCCTTGGCCCCTGATGCAGGTACCGTTAACTGCACTGTAATAGTCATAGGGCCCTTGTTTGAACTTACCAAGGAGTCGTCTTCCAAATCCACCTCACTCTCTTCAGAGGAGGTCGGAGATCCCAGCCCGTCTCCCTTCAGATAGGCGACCTCTACAACCTCCCCCGTCTTAAGTGCTGTTTTGCGAGGCTTCGCTGGGTTTTTTTCTGGGGGGTTCCTCTTGGTGCCCCCTTTGGTTCCAACTTGACCTAGCAGTCTGCAGCCCGGTGACCTTCCTTCCCACATCGGAAGCAGACTTGAGTCTCCCCGCCATCCCTCCCTTTTTGGGGTTGAAGGCTTCTTGAAGACATGTGGGGGAGGGCTTGCTCCAACCAGAGCCTCCCCGGCGTCTGTTTCGGGTTAAATCAATTTCCACCTCTGCTGCCAGCACGTACCACATCTGCAGATCATTGGGGTCTCTTCTGGCAATGCAGCTCTGGTATACATCTTCATTTAACCCATCTTTGAACACTTCTATCAGGGCTACTTGGGACCAGCCTCGAATATGACATGCCAGCTCTCTAAATTCCTGGGTGTAGTCAGTCACTGATCTCCGCCCTGATTTATGGTCTTCATCCTAATCCTGGCCTTATGTTCCGCCAGTGGGTCCTCAAACCTTGCCCGCAGCGCAGTCATGAACAGGTCATAATTCAACAGCTGGGGAGCACCATCCACTTTGCAGCTGTTCCCTCCAGAGCCCTGGTAACACATCTAACCTTGGCTGCTTCTGAGGAAAAATCCCCTCCGTATTCCTCCATATAACTCCAAACCTGTGCTAGGAAAAATCCCCTCCGTATTCCTCCATATAACTCCAAACCTGTGCTAGGAAAAATCCCAACTCTTTGGGATCCTCCCCATATTTTACTTCCAACGGAGGCAACTTTGGAGTTCTACGTCTTCTGGCAATTACTCCTCCCACTGAGGCGCCAGGGCTGCTGCTTGCTGTTGCGCTAGCCCAGGTTGATTTATGGGGATGGCTGCTCTGCTTCTTCTGGCTGGGGCTGCCTCCCACTCCTCTCCCTCATACCTTTGTTCAGCGTGAGGCTCTCTGAGGGCTTCATCTATGAGGTGTCTGGCTTGATTTAGTAAAAAGTCTTTCCTTTCTTGCCATGGCTCCTCTCTTCCACACCAACGGGTAGTGGTGACTCCTAGGGGGTGCTCCTCAGGATCCTTCCAACCTACTCTCAATGACCATTTGGGTTTTACAGCTGGTTTTTCTCCAAGGTTGAGCTCTGCTAACAAGTCAGCTTCCCTTGCTTCCTCTAGCAGCAGCGAATCTTGCCCTCCAATGGCACCCAGGTCCTCTTAGTCGCTGGCTGAAGTTGACATGATGTTCAGACCCCCTCGGAAGAAATTGTATTATCTCTCTGGGCGGGCTGGTAGGGTGAGATTCAGAATAATGTCAGCTGGTGCTCCATTCAAAATCCAAGAAAGAAATACTTAAGACTCTTGTAATTAGAGAAAAGATATTTTTTACTGGAAGTCAGTGGTAGCAACAAGAAAATTCTGAATCTGGGGAAATAGGCACGTACATCACATATATCAAGGGAGTGAAATGTTCCCACCCCCAATAGTTCAAATGGTTCTTCCAATTAAAAGTTGTGAACTTCATCATGTGGACATCTCCAGGTGGTGATGATTAGTTGACCTTGGCTTACTCAGATAAAGGTTTGCAGTTGCACAGAGAAGAGAAAGCTAAGCAGGAATTAGAAACCCTCCCCAGTTTATACAATATCAGTTAGTAACACTTTCAGCTCACGTCCCAAACCTTTCCCCCTTCCACCCCCCCACCCCCCCGTTACTCATGACATCCAGAAAGAAGCAAAGGAAAGGAGGAAGATCTTGAAGGCTGACACCTGCCCACACTGCCAAAAGCACCAAAACTTGGTTCAATGACTGTGGGATTACTGTACTTGATTGGCCAGCAAACTTGCCAAACTTGCCAAGAGAAAGAGAAACATGAGACCAAACAGTGCAGAAGAGCTGAAGGCCGCTATTGAAGCATCCTGGTCTTCCATAACACCTCAGCAGTGCCACAGGCTGATAGCTTCCATGCCACGCCGCATTGAGGCAGTAATTGCTGAAAAAGGGGCCCAAACCAAATACCGAGTACATATGCATGCTTATACTTTTCAGAGGTACAATAGTGTTCTATGTACGATCCTTGTTTTATTGATTGCATGTAATATTCTAATGTTCTGAGATTGTGGATTTGGGGTTTTCATGGGCTGTAAGCCATCATCATCACAATTATGACAAATCACGGCTTGAACTATCCTGCTTTGCATGTAATGAGTCTATCTCATATATTAGTTTCACTTTTTAAGTTGTATTACTGAAATAAATGAACTTTTGCACAATATTCTAATTTTTTTGAGTTTCACCTGTATATTTCCTTCTTTGTTTTCTGTCTTTTGTAATCCCCCAGGAACGTCATCCACCTGGACTAATAAAATTTGGCTGATTCTTGAAGCTGTTTCTGTAATTCAATTAATATTAATTATTGACTAACATTAATATATTGACTAATTAATTGGTGACCTTATTTATTCAAATGATGCATTTATGATCAGCCTGAAGCCATGTCTGCCAATTTCATCCCAGCATGCCACAGACAGTATCTCCCTACTTACAGTACAGTAGCTCAATACTTGCTAGCATGAATCACACAGAAGTGGAGTGATGTGGAATGCTATTTCACATATGAAAGTCCCTTAGGTGACATCCTTACTGTGGATTTGCAAGAGCCCTGGAAAAGTCGTGTACCCCAGATTTTTATTGCCAGGACTTCTCTTTGCTCTTAATATGGTTGACATATTTTTATTTACAGTACAAACGATTTAATTTGTAAGCTATGCTAGGGATTTAATTCCTCCCTAAGATACAAACCAGCTTTTTTTCTACTAAGTTTACGTGTATCCCACTGTGTTAATGATTTCTTGTAGCAAATGGGAAGCAGAACACCCAGGCAACAAGAGTTCCTGCTCACAGGCCTTCTGGAAACTTGTAACAATTTCAATATGGTAGGCTTCCAGGGGCCAGTAATATAATGTTAATAATAATTATGTAGTTAGTCCTGTTGACTGCCTGGCTTAATTCCTTCCAGTTTTCTTGGCAAGGTTTTTCAGAAGTGACTTGCTATTGCTTTCTTCCTAAGGCAGAGAGTGAGTGACTGGCCCAGGTCAACCAACTGGTTTCAGATCTAAGGCAGGACTAAAGTTTACAGCCTGGTGTCTTAATCACTACACCAAAGTGGCTCTCACAGACAAAATTATCATCACTATTGCCATCGTGATCTAGTGTAGTGGTTCTCAACCTGTGGTTCCGTGGACTCCTTGAAGCAGTGATGTCACAGGCAGTCCATGAAGGCTTGGAGAAATGTTGGGATTTAAATATTGAATTAACTCTTGGTGACCTGTGACCATGGACCATGGCCACAAAAGGTATTTAAAGGGTGTGCTACCTGAACCTGGTCTATTATTTGGTTAATGTACCTTAGTTGAGATGGGCAGTAATGTAATATAATAAATGAAAAGATTATATGAATCTAGAAAATGAGTTAATTCAGTAACTAGGTTGCTTGTAGGACAGCAATTGCAAACTTGCTTTCCCTTTACAATTTAAGTACATTTTGATGGAAAGTCAATGCAATTTTCACAAACTTTTTACATTTATGGTGCAGCTGTGCCATAATAGAAAATTATGGCTAAACTATTAAAATATTAATAGAATTGCAAACTTTGTGTAAGCACTGGACTTTTTCCTTCAACCAAAAAGAATGAACTTCTGAAAGTGAGATATTTGAAAAGGAATCCTTTATTGAAAGGGAGTGAATCCCAGCACTAGTCAGAGAAGAGTCTAAGATGTTTCCAGGCATACAGTAATAGATAAAGGGAGTTAGAATCCCTCCCCTTATTGTGATATGGATTTAGTCAAACAAAGAACCAACATGTTAATTCCACCCCCCTTCTCTGGGAACCTATCTTAGGAGAGTTGCCAGGGGTATCTTCCAGAGCTGGAATTTTTATGGTCCGTTCTCATCTTGTTATCTCTTCAAGAGGTGACAAGTTTCTAGACATCTGGCTCGAGTCCTCTAGTTGTATATCATGTGCAAGTTATACAGAATCAATATGAGATTTAATATATTTAGGTTACATCAAAAAGGATTGCTTGTACCAACTCCCCCCCCCCTCTTCCATTGAAGAATGGCAGATACACGGATCTGACATCATGCCCTCCTCAAAAGTTTGATAAATCCACCTGGAAAACATAAAACATGTGTTATATTTACAACTTAGGATGGTTTGTGAGGGTATTTCAGGTGGAACTTCTGTAGTAATGCGGTGCTTTTCCATGTCATTTTGCTACCCACTCATTGTCTGAGGAAGGAAGGTGTTTCCAAGCTGCTAAATATTGTGTGGATCCACGGTGAGTATGTGAATCAAGGATATATTTAATTTCAAAATGTTGTTCCCCATGTACCATAATGGGAGTTCGAGGTGTGGGAAGTGGGGGGTCTAAGGTTTGAAGTGATCTCTGGTTTGAGTAGGCTACAGTGAAATACTGGATGAACCTGTCTAAGTGTTTTGGGAAGTAGAAGCTCTTACCATAACAGGTTTAATAATTCTGGAGATGAAAAATGGCCCAATGAATTTTGGTCCCAGTTTCTTAGAGGATTGCAATGATTTTAGGAATTTTGTGGACAAATATACATGGTCTCCAACACTGAACGGTTTAGGATCACAGTGTTTTTTGTCTGCATGAGCTTTAAAACCTGCTCTAACCTCTTGTAAGGCTAGTCTGACCATTGGCCATGTAACTTGCAAATTATTAATCCACTCCTTAAGGGAGGGAATTTCAGGTTCCTTGGTGGGTAATTCTGGCATGGGGTTGAATTCTTGGCGTGCACTTATTCTTCTGTTAGTTTGTCCAATGTATGTGGTAGGGCAGGCAGTGCAGGGGATTTCGTACCACATACATTGGACAAACTAACAGAAGAATAAGTGCACGCATTGAAGAACATAAGAACTCAATCAAAAAAGAAGAAACGACCTCTTCCCTGGTCCAAAACCTCAAAGCCACAAGACATGAAATTGACTTTAAAAATACCAGAACCATCGCCAAAACCGAACACTTCAACAGCAGAATAATCAGAGAAGCCATAGAGATAGAAAAACGCCCACACAGCATGAACAAACAAGATGACACCTCCCGCCTTCCAGCCATTTGGAAACCTGCCCTCATGAACAGACGAGTACCTAACATGAAGAATGACACCAGACCCACACCCATGAGAGCCACACAAGATGCCACCACCACACTTCCATGTAGAAAACAGACTCACACCCACTCAGAAGATGAGACACGACCATGGACCAGAAGCTGCACTGCACTTCAAACCCCTCCGAGCCATACATGAAGCAAACCGACACCCACTATGAAGATGCAGCATGACCACGAACTCGAAGCCAAACAGCAAGATCACAGCTCACCAACTCAAATCCCTCAGCAACTAAGACTAACCTGAGCACAACCAAGCCCCCACCTGAACAGAACATGCCTCCAACCAATCAGAACACGGCCAACCCCCAACCAATCAGAACACAGCCAAAACCCCTACCAATGAGAACACACCCCCACCCAATCAGAATACAGCCAAGCCCCCACCCAGTGAAGTCCCACCCCCACTAGCAGTTAAAAGGAAGAAGCAGCTGCAATCTCACATCACTCTGAGAAGCACAGAGCCGGAGACAGAAGCCTGAAGATGATGAATGAGACTTCATCGAACGTTGCCTAGATATAATCTTACGCGGAGAAAACCGAACAACCAAAGATCCATATATATATATATATATATATATATATATATATATATATATATATATATATATATATATATTTTTACTCTGAGAAGCACAGAGCCGAAGACAGAAGCCTGAAGATGATGAATGAGACTTCATCGAAACGTTGCCTAGATACTTGAATCTTACGCGGAGAAAACCCGAACAACCAAAGACCTACACACACACACACACACACACAACACACACACACACACACACACACACACACACACACACACACACACACATATATATATATATATATATATATATATATATATATATATATATATATATATATATATATGAGCCCACCTTGCTTGTTTTTCTAAGAGTTTCCGTGGAGTTTTCAGGGCTTCTAGATTTTTATGATCAGTCCAGACTTCAAAGGGGATTTGGTTCCCTTCTATGAAATGTCTCCATATGAGGAGTGCCCATCGCATAGAATATGCCTCTTTCTCCCATATGGCCCATCTTTGCTGGGTTTCTGTCAGTTTCTTGGAAGTATAAGCACATGGTTGTAACTGTCCATGTCCATTCTTTTGGAGTAGAACTGCTCCAACTGCTACATAGCTAGCATCTGCTTGGATGACAAATGGTTGTTCAAGGTCTGGATGTTTCAGGATTGGTTCTGCTGAGAACAGTTGTTTAAGTTTTTTGAATGCCTCTTGGCATTCCATTGTCCAGGTAAGGGGTTGCCTTGGTTTGGGTTTCTCTTTCATTTTTAACAAGTTCGTGGTGGGGAGGGTGATATTCACAAAAGCTGGAATGAACTGGCAGTAAAAGTTTGCAAACCCCAGGAAGCTTTGCAGTTGTTTGTGAGTAGGGGGCAGCTCCCAGTCAATGACAGCTTTTACTTTTTGTTGGTCCATCTCTATTCCCTCAGATATCCTATATCCCAGGTAGTCAATTTTTTCTTGGTGAAATTCACATTTAGAGAGTTTTGCATATAGTTTGGTGTTTAGGAGTTTTGTGAGAACTGCTCGGTGTAATTTGATGTGTTCTTTTTTTGTTTCGGTGTAGCTTAAAATAACATCAAGATAAACGAGAACCCCTTTGTACAAAAATTCATGAGTCTCATTAATTAATTGCATGAACACGGCAGGGGCTCCTTGTAATCCAAAAGGGAGCACTTTAAATTGATAATATCCCAGTGGGGTGTTAAAAGCTGTCTTCCAGTCATCCCCTTCCCTTATTCTAATGTGGTAGTATGCCTCTTGTAGGTCTAACTTTGAAAAAAAAATTCCTTTAGAGAGGTGGGCTAACATGTCCTTCATGAGGGGGAGTGGATATATATTATCCACACTGATGGCATTTAGGTTTTTATAATCCACACATAGACGCACCAAGCCATCTTTCTTTTCATGGAATAATACTGGGGCTGCTATTTTTGGTCAGGTAGGTTCAGTGAAACCCCTTTTTAGATTTTTATCGATAAATACCCTGAATTCTTTTAATTTTCTGGGGGACATGCAGTACATTTTTGGTTTTGGAAGTTTAGCCCCTGGTAGGATTTCAATGGCACAGTCTGCGGTGTGATGGGGTGGGAGTTCATCAGAAGCCTCCTCGCTAAATACTTGGGCTAAGTCCTGGTACTCGTTGGAGATGTTAATGGGTTCAGCCGGCTGACTGGCCATGGCTGATTCTCTGTTCTGTTCCCTTTCTTTTCTTTTCCTCTGGGCTGTTTGCAAATGCTACATGTTTCTGGAAATGTACGGTTCCTCTCTTCCAGTTTATTTTTGGATTCTATTTCCATAGCCACGTGAGTCCTAGTACTAGTGGCCCTTCCATTCCTGGTGCTACAATGAATGTGAGCATCTCACTATGGTTCCCTAGTCTTATTTTCAATGGTACTGTGGCAAAACTGGCTGGCTCCCCCCACCCACCCTATAGTTCCATCTAATTGGCAAAAAGCGATGGGATTTTCCATTTTCCTTAGTTGGATTCCCAATTTCTCTGCTAGGCAGGGGTTGATTAGGCACTGGGTGCATCCCGAATTCAGTAACGCTGCAACTTCCTCCCCCTCCCCTCAGCTGGGAATAAACAGTCTTTGGGGTAGAGTGATTGATTCAATTGGGTCGCGTACCAGTGAGTCATCTTCCGAATCACTTTCGGACTGGCTCAGGTCTCCTTGAGGCATTGGGGGTTCTTCCTCTGGGTTGGGGGGGACCAGAACCTCACAGCTTCTTGGCTTCCAGGCCAGTTTCTTTTCCTCAAGGGTTGGATTTTCCAGGTTTCCCCCCAATGGGTGGTCTGGCTTTTTGGCAGGGGTTTTCGAATGGCATTCTGCTGTGCAGTGCCCCTCTCTTCCACACTTAAAGCAGCCAGCTTGTCTTGGGGTCATGGTGGTTTGGGGTTTGAAAAATTCCCACTTTCCTTGGGTGGAGATCTTCTCCAGACTTTGTCACTGTGGTACTGGTTTCAGATCATGTCTCCACCTCCTCTGCCATCAGGTACCATTCATGCAGGAGGTTTGGGGCCCCATGAGCCAGGCAAGCAGCATGCAGGTCATTGAGTCCATCTTTGACCCAACACACTAGGATATCTTCTGGCCAGTCAACTTGGCCAGCCATGTCATGAAATTCCTCTGTGTACTTAGCTACTTAGCCTTGCTTTATGACTCTAATGTGGTCATGGGCTTTTCTATCAGCGAGGGGTCTTCGAAGTGGTGGCGTAGGGCTGTCATGAATCTATCAAGGTTCCTGAGTTCTGGGGCATTGACGTTGTGGAGAGTCACCATCCATTTGGCTGCTGCCCCTTCTAGGGCCAGGGTAACGACTTGCACTCAGGCCCCCTGGGTCGGGAAATTCTGCCTGTATTCTTGCATGTAGGTGAGGACTTGTGCCAGGAAAAATCCCAGTTTCTCTGGGTCCCCATCGAATTTTACCCCCAAGGGTGGGGACTTTCTCTGCAGTTTGGCCCAGGTTAATCCCCTGCTCTGGGGTGACAAGGGGTTGGGTACCTGGTATGGATGTTGGTCCTTCGGCTTGTTCCTCTGCCCAATCATTCTCAGCTGGTTAGCTCGGGTTCTTCCAATTTCTGATTCCCTCGCTCTCCGGTCCATCCCTCACAGGGTCCCTCATGAGGTGATTTATGTACCGTTTCAGTTGGTCATCTGCCAGTGGTTCCTTGACCCATTCTTCCTGATCAGAGAGGGCCTCCAGCTCCAATTTCCACCCGTGTTTACGGTTACCCCAGGTGAGGGTTACTTCCTTGGTTCTTCGGTCCCAGCTGTCTCTCTTTCCTATGCCTATAGACCACCAGGGGCTTTGTGGAATTTTCTCCGGCAGCATCACTGTCTTTGAAGGGGTACATAAAGTCAGTGTCTGGCTGGAGAGTTGTCGAAGTTTCTCCCCAGCATTTGGCTTCCCCTTGCTCTTGCTATATTCAGACATTTTTGTAGGGTCCCCTTGGTAGAGTGAAGTGTTCTTTTAAAAAATTCATCTCCAGGTTGACCTCTATTGCAAACTCTGCTTTATGTAAGCACTGGACTTTTTCCCTTCAACCGAAAAGAATGAACTTCTGAAAGCTAGATATTTGAAAAGGAATCCTTTATTGAAAGGGAGTGAATCCCAGCACTAGTCAAAGAAGAGTCTAAGATGTTTCCAGGCATACAGTAATAGATAAAGGGAGTTAGAATCCCTCCCCTTATTCTGATGTGGATTTAGTCAAACAAAGAACCAACATGTTAATTCCCACCTCCCCTTCTCTGGGAACCTATCTTAGGAGAGTTCCCAGGGGTATCTTCCAGAGCTGGAATGTTTTTTAAACAAGTTTTATTCAGTTTTCTACATTTTAACATCTCTTTTTAGTGAACAGCATGATTATAGGTTCCACATATACATACAAATATGACCATAGTTACATATTCAATTTCTAGTCTTAACAATATTTTTATGCATTTTCTATTTTGTTATATTATTCCAAGTGCTTATCTCATAATTTAATTCACATATATTAACTTCACAGTTATTATACTGTAATACTTTTATTTGTCACATTTGTATAATCCTCTTACGTTCTAATTAGTAACACTTCTTCTATAAATTGGTTTCCCGCCTTTAATATCAATGTAAGTGCGCCACCTCAAAGTTACATATTCATTATTTCCCCTTTTCAATCACATTTTTACCTACAACTTTAAAATTACTAATCCCCTTTAAAACTACATAACATGTATAAATCAGATTCTGCATGGTTTCCCCTTCTTAATTCTGTAAAATGTACCTCCAATTTCAGAGAAGAAAAAGGACGTATTTATCTACTCATTTAATCCTAAACCCTAATGCCAATTTCATTTCAGCTCTCCTCCTATATAATTTCATTTATTTCAATCTATTTATTAGACATATTCTATTAATTATTCTATTCATATTTAAACCAAAAGATATAAAAAGGAAAATCAGCATTCCAATCCTCAAAGTATTTCAATATAGTCGATAAACATATTCCATATATTTATTGAATTTACCTCTTAAACATAAAGACAGCATTGCCAAAAAATAACAATTCTATTATTCATCTTATATGTCCCCATTTCACAACTACAAATTTATCTATATTATTCCCCAGCACCTTGCAGAATCCCCTCTTCCTTATCATTCAGCCATTATCTCTGTGTAAGAAATTTACCCTCATTTTTTAAAAAATTCCCAAATTCCTTTGTTCCCAAATCCTGTTTCTTTTCCCTTCTTTGTCCCCTCTCTATCTTTAGCTACCTTCTGCCCTTCGAATTTCTGTTGATTCTTTCCCCCTTTTTTATTTTCCAGATATTTCCCTCTTTATTCAATTACCCAGACCTCCAATATTTATTTCCAATTCCTTTTTTCTTTCCTTCTGGATTCCTTTGTTGTTGATGGTGATTAAAGAAGGCCCCTTCTGAAATTTGCTCCACCTCTTCTTCTGTACTTTGTCTTTGTTGTTCATACCCTGCAATCACCTCTTCACAAAATTTAAAAACAAAGCCCAAAGTTTCACCTCTTTCTTGTAAAGTTTTCTTAATGTTTCCAAGTTCCATTTTTAGTGCCTGAAGAGATATCACCATTTTACAATTTTCTATTTAATCCAGTTAGTGTCTTTAAAGTTAATTTCCAACAGTCTGCTTTTGTTTCCTTCCTCTCAACTTTTAGTCCTCAGCTAGTCCAATACCAAGTCCATAACAGAACCAATAATTAATCCAAGGTCAAAATCTTCCTGTATCTTTCTTTACTTCAATATTTCAATTTGCAATTTTTGCAAAACTCTTATTTTATTGTATCAATTTTCCTTATATTTTTAAGAAACAGAGTCTTTTTAAAAAAAAGTCAAGTTGAATTTAGCTCAGATGGCACTCCTTGTTCTAACAAATCCACACCTCCTCTTTTCTTTTTCTTCCCAATTATTCAGAGCTTTTCAAACCACAATCTTCCAAAAAGATCAAATCCAATTTATATTAGTTTCCTCTTTAGTCATCTATAGTTCAGTTTGGATTAGTGCTTATATAAAATCAAGATATACTCATCCAATTTAGTTGTGTAATTCCTTCTGCAGCTTCTACCTCTCTCGGCTCGAAGCTCCATCACTGTCAAAGGCAATTCACACCTTTTTTAAAACTTCTTTCAATTCACCGCTTTGAGTCCTTCTTAAAGATACTTTGTAATGTTAATCCAGAGGGTAATTTCCATTTAATTATATCATCACATTCCTCCTGCTGTTCGCTTCTTCCACTCTCTCTCCTGCCCAATACTTATTCCAGTCTAATCTTCCCCTTCAGGGTGGCCATTTTAGACCACCGCTTCAGGCGTCTTTGGGAGGGAGCTTTGCCAAACTGGGGGAGAATTTTGGGCTCCCCTCTACCCGGCTGATGCCCCTTCCTCCACTGCCCCTACAAGGCAGCTTCTGCTCCAAATCTAAAAGATTGGGGCTCTCCGATGCCAAAGCATGGACCAAAGCCGCCCATGATCACAGTCAGTGGTCTGTCATCGGTGAGGCTCAAAACTGGGACCCCCAGAGCTGGAATTTTTATGGTCCCTTCTCATCTTGTTATCTCTTCAAGAGGTGACAAGTTTCTAGACATCTGGCTCCAGTCCTCCAGTTGTATATCATGTGCAAGTTATACAGAATCAATGTAAGATTTAATATATTCAGGTTACATCAAAAAGGTTTACTTGTACCAACTCCCCCACCCCTTCTTCTTCCATTGAAGAATGGCAGATACACGGATCTGACACTTTGATTTGTCCCTTGCCCCTGCAGACCAATTTGGGCTAAAAAATAACATTCTTTGAAAAATATAGAGGAATTTGATATTCATGCTATTAGTATTCACTGCTTTTTGATCCAGTGAGAGTGATACAATATGTTGTTGTTTTTATCTTGAAACTTACCATCTCCCAGTTTCTAGACCATTCACCATTCTTCACCATTCCCTCATACTGGCTCCCTTAACTGGGCTATAATTCATTGCATATTGCTATAGTAGAGTAATGTTTTTAAAATGAAATAGTTTTGGATTATTTTGAAAGCAGTATACTAAATTTAAGCAATTAAATCTCCTTTTTAAAATCTTTTTTAAGAAGCTAACCACTAATTCTACTAGATAACACAATTAGATAACACAACTCTCAAGGTAGGTAATTAAATTGTGCTTAGGCAATCACTTGCTAACTCTGGCAGAGGGAATTGTACCAGAAACTCTGCTAACTATAGAACAGAGTAACTGCTTGGTTAGAGAACTTTGGAGCTGGTGCTTGGACAAATTAAATGTGAAAGCAGTGAATTGGGTCAGGCAGTCAAACCAGAAGACAAATGAATTGAATTTCCCTTTGTTTAAAACTTGAAGTGAGATGATAAACATGGTTGCTCAGATGTAAGTCTTACTGAATAGTTCAGGGAGAATTATTGCAAACTAAGCAAGCTATTATATTCCACTGAGTATATTAGGCCAATTTGATTATGGTTATGGTTTACCCATGTTTATAATTTACATTCCACAATTTTATGTTTCAGGAAAAAATAAAATAGTTTTAAATACTTTTAGTTTTAGTAACAATTTTCTTTTGAAAGAATATTGGAAAAGATCAGTATGCAAAGTAATTTATTTTGATGTCAGCTGATTTGAATATAGACTTTATTTTAGTTTGAGCTATGCTTCTTTAAATATAGCTGAGAAAAAAATCTGATTTTTTCTAAAACAGATTTACATAAATGTAGATGTCAGGCTACAGAACTTTTTCCCATTCAATTAACAAGAATGAACTTCTGAACACCAAATGTATCAAAAGGAATCCTTTATTGAGATGAGACAATTCATATAGGAGTTCAAAGCAGCATCTGAGGTCCCTCAGGCATACAGGCATAGATAAGGGAGTTTAGAAACCCCTCCTCTTATCTCGATGTGTATTTGGTAAAACAAAAGCCAGTACTGTTATGTCCTGAGAACTCTAGGAGTTCTCACTCAGGTCCACTCACTTTGTGTGGGCGTTATTCCCCCATTCCTATTGGTTGGTTCTCTCCAGCAGCCAGCTATAAAAGCAGGCTGCGGGGTCCAACCAGCTGCTGATTGCTGCGAGCCAGTTCCAGGCGTGGCAAGCACGGTCAGCCCTTTATTGTAAAATAAAGTATTGTTGCACTCATGCTCTGGTTCAGCCTCTCATTGCTCAAACTTAACACTGGCGACGAGGATGGGATGGCTACCAGAAGCACCATGCAACCGCTGAGTCACTAGCCACCGATCCGCAGCCCAGAGAGAGCGATCGGCTGGCGATAAGGGAAGCGCTGGTCCGCAGCCAGAGAGAGCGGTCAGCCAACAAAACGCAGCGATCAAAAAGAGCAAACGCTGGTCCGCAGCCAGAGAAAGCGGTCTGGTTCAAAAAGTTAGAAGCATCTGTAGCCGCTTGTTAGCCCGCTACGGGGAAAGTGAAGCGCTGCGAGCCGCAGCCGCTCTGTATTTGGCGCGAAATTCAAGCGGGTGTCATTTGAATTTCGAGCCAGTAGGAGACACAGCACAGCGCTGTAGGAAGTCACTAACGCCCACTTTTGGCGCGAATCAAGACACCTCCAACGGCTAGCAGCCAACGTGGTAACCCAGAGAGAAAAGAGAGGGTAGCAAAAAACCTCTCCAGAGCTGATATCACTTGTAACTCACGGCGCCCGTCGTCCCAGAGAGATTTTTCCGCAGGTAGCCCAGCCGTTCCAGCACCATGAGTTCCAACCCAGTATTCCGGCGTTTAAACCAGACGAAGAGAAGTGGGAATCGTATAAGAACCGCTTCAATCATTACATAGATGCGGTCGGCCTGGCGGATGCGGGAGAGCATCGGAAAAATCCTATTTCCTAATCTACTGCGGAGCCACCGTTTACGATACCGCCGCAGCACTCGTGGCGCCGAGAGAATTGAAAAACGTTCCGTGGTCCGAGTTGCTTGAGATCCTCACTAACCACTACGCTCCCAGGCCTTCACAAATCGCCAGGAGGTTCATGTTCCGTATGAGGAAGCAATCAAGTAAGAAGACCATCAATCAATATATGGCCGCCCTCAGAACAGCAGCCCTGCACTGCGGGTTTGGAACATACCTGGAGGACATGCTCCTCGATCAATTAGTTTGTGGGGTCAAGGATCTCAACCTACAGAGGCGCCTGCTAGCAAAAAAGACCTCAACCTCGCAGCAAGCGGTCGAGGAGGCCCTAGCAGCCGAGCTAGCACGAACTCAGCCACCGAAATTCAGGGCCCAAGTGCCAAGTTGGCATCATTCCCAGTCCATTCCGAAGAGGTGGAAGCGGAGGAAACCCACAATGATGAAAGCAGACGTCCACCGCCTCGCCAA
Source organism: Pseudonaja textilis (assembly GCF_049901715.1). Classification (NCBI taxonomy): domain Eukaryota; kingdom Metazoa; phylum Chordata; class Lepidosauria; order Squamata; family Elapidae; genus Pseudonaja; species Pseudonaja textilis. The sequence continues at coordinate 170,366,584 of NC_141990.1, forward strand.
CGACAGACGGTCGCAGGTAGGGGCCAAATGAGAATACACCGGTCCACCCAAGCACATCACACTGTGCCTAGCCTGTGGGGATCGCATCAAAGGGCCACCTGCAAGTTTAAAGGAGCCACTTGCAACAACTGCCATAAGAGGGGGCACATCGCGAGAGTCTGCCAAGCCCCTCAAAGCGCTGCACACAGACCCCGTCCGCACTCGGGACCACAGAGGCAAGTATTAAACTGTCGCACGCACCGCCTTGCCAGGCGTACTTGCCACACTGTTAGTAAAATTTCTCTCTCCGTTTCCCTAGAAGGTAAACCGTGCCACATGGAGGTTGACACAGGGTCAGCGCTCTCAATAATCTCGTGGAGCACCTCAAGAGACTCCATCCCAGCCTATCTACTACCCGGCTTCAGAGATGCCAGTTCGGTCTGAAGGACTACCAGGGAAGGCCATTACCGTGATCGGCAGAGGCAAGTTCTTTGTCAGTTTTAGAGCTTTTAAAGGCCACCTACCTCTAGTGGTAGTTAACGGCAATCTACCCACCTTATTGGGGCTCGATTGGTTTCCCCACCTCGGCCTAGGGCTAACAGGAGTCCATGCTGTCTCAACCTCAGACACTGACTCCTTATTCGCTGACTACGCATATGTGTTCAGCGAGGAGCTGAGGGTGTTATAATGGAACCCCATCTCATTCACCGTTGACCCCAGGCAGTCCCAATTAGATTAAAACCACGTAGAGTTCCATTTGCTATTCGACCAAAACTAGACGCTGAATTGGATAAACTACTAAAACAAGGGGTCATTGAGCCAACAGATTTCGCCAAGTGGGAGACGCCCATTGTCACACCCCTTAAAAAAGATGGTAGCCTGAGAATTTGCTCGGACTACAAGACAACAATATTTATATATTTACAAGTTAGCGCCTACCCTGTGCCCGTCATTCAGCACTTATTACACACATTCGAGCCGGGCAGTATTTTTGCTAAATTGGACATGTCTCAAGCATATCAGCAGTTCCCTGTTGATAACCAAACAGCAGAACTTCAGACCATCGTCACTCACAGGGGTGCCTTCCGATGCAAGCGTCTCCAATTTGGCGTAAGTGTTGCCCCGGATATTTTCAATCCCTCATGGAGCCGGATTTTACAGGGCCTCCCTGGTGTAGTACCCTACTTCGACGACATCTTGGTCTCGGCCAGGGACAGACCCCAACTCTTCCAGAGAGTGCGAGCAGTGTTAGAGAGGTTCAGACAGCATGGCCTCAAGTTAAAAAAGAAAAATGCGCCATTGCCACTAGACAGGTGGACTTTCTGGGCTATAAAATTGACGCCTCTGGCATTCACCCCTGGAGTCCAAGGTTAGGGCAATCCACGAAGCTCCCACACCAACCTCCAAAACGGAGCTACAAGCTTTCTTGGGGCTGCTGAACTTTTATGCATCCTTCTTGCCCCATAAAGCCTCAGTAGCCGAACCCCTACACAGATTACTAGACAAAAAGTCACCGTGGCACTGGGGGCACAAAGAAGACCAGGCGTTTAACGCCATCAAATCACTACTTACGTCAGAGGCAGTGCTCATCCAATTCGACCCCAACCTTCCTTTAGTACTGGCAGCAGACGCATCCCCTTTTGGAATTGGGGTGGTCCTTAGTCACAGACTCCCCAATGGCGCCGAGGCCCCCATCGCCTTTTTCTCCAGGACGCTCTCGGCCACGGAGCGAAACTACAGCCAAATAGACAAGGAAGCCCTAGCAGCTGTTGCGGCCGTGAAAAAGTTTCACGAATTCCTTTTTGGCCACTTTTTCGAACTGGTCACCGACCATAAGCCCCTCCTGGGCCTACTGGCCGGCGACAAACAGACACCTCAAGTCCTTTCCCCTAGGATGACAAGGTGGACACTTTTCCTAGCGGCCTACTCATACAAACTTATTCACCGCCCGGGCAAAACTCTATCCCACGCCGACGCTCTCAGTTGCTGCCCCTTACCCGCTCCGGCTGAAGACCCAGCTCCTGTCAACGCCATTTTCGAAATCACCCAGTTGGACCTGCCCATCACCGCCCTTGACATCGCCGCTAAAACAAAGGCAGACCAAGCGCTCGCCCAGGTGCTCGACTGGGTGAGGAGGTGGCCGGGAGGCAACGTTGATAACAAATTCGCACCCTTTAAGACTCGCATGCAGGAGCTGTCCAGTTTGCAGGGTTGTCTACTGTGGGGCACTCGAGTGGTCATTCCGACCTCGCTGCGTACCCGAGTCCTGGAGGCGTTGCACGAGGACACCCGGCATCGTGAGAATGAAGTCATTAGCACGCAGCTACGTGTGGTGGCCGGGTCTAGACGAGGACATTGTCAATTGGGTAAGTTCCTGCAGCATTTGCCAGGAATCCCGTCCTGCTCCCCCCATCGCCACCCCTACCAGATGGGAGAGCGCCAGCGTCCCTTGGTCTAGAATCCATATTGATCTGGCCGGCCCGTGCATGGAAAGATGTTCCTAGTGGTCGTGGACGCTTATTCCAAATGGATAGACGTGGCACAGCTATCCACGACCACCACACTAGCAATCACCAACGTGTTAACGCGCCTGTTCATTACACATGGACTACCCGACTCCATTGTCTCCGATAATGGCCCACAGTTCGCATCAGTAGAATTCAGCCGTTTTGCTGCCAACCTGGGCATTCGCCACATTTTCACAGCCCCATTTCACCCTGCCAGTAATGGGTTGGCTGAAAGGGCCGTCAGGACCACCAAAGAGGCCCTCGCTAGGTTTGGCAGGGATGACTGGCACCACAAACTCGCACGGTTCCTGATGAGCCAGCACTCAACCCCCTGTACAGTCACCAATAAGTCCCCAGCGGAACTTCTGATGGGCCGGCGCCTGAGGACTGTATTGGACAGACTGCACCCCAATACTGCCCTGACTCTCCCCTCGCTTCTACTTGGGGTTAGACATTTTATGTTACAGGAGCCAGTATTCGCAAGGAATTTCGCTGGGGACCCACTTTGGATTCCAGGCGAGGTCATCGCCGTCACCGGGCCAAGATCGTATAGGGTCAGGCTGGAGGATGGTCGCGTCTGGAGGAGACACATAGACCAGCTTAGAAGGCGCCCCAGCACCCTTGCCAACAAGAATCCAGAGTCTCCAGTCGGAGAGGAACCACCACATCCGTCGCCCAGCCACATCGCACCCAGCGACCAGTCTGCACCAGCGGTCGCTCCGGTCAACCCAAACTCGGACAACAGCGCCCAGAGAGTTGACCAGCCTGATCCAATCCACGAGAGCTCGACCCCAGTAACCAACCCGGTGGTTTCCGAGGATGCCCAGTCCGGAGGAGTGTTGGCGACACTATGCCGGCTCAACCGTCACAGACTGATACCGAACAGACAGACAATGTTCCCGAGCTGCGCCTTTCCGGGCGCCAACACAACCCCCGTCTACCTCAAGGACTATGCATGTTCGCATCTGGGAGTTCTCACTCAGGTCCACTCACTTTGTGTGGGCGTTATTCCCCCATTCCCATTGGTTGGTTCTCTCCAGCAGCCAGCTATAAAAGCAGGCTGCGGGGTCCAACCAGCTGCTGATTGCTGCGAGCCAGTTCCAGGCGTGGCAAGCATGGTCAGCCCTTTATTGTAAAATAAAGTATTGTTGCACTCATGCTCTGGTTCAGCCTCTCATTGCTCAAACTTAACAAGTACGTTAATTCCCGCCTCCACCCCTTCTGTAGAAACGATCTTTTTCACAGTTTCCCAGGGTATACCTAATTTTCCCCCACCCCCTTTTTAGAACAAACTTTTCCAGAGATTCCCAGGATACATCTCACTCTGGAATTTTTATGATCTTCTCATCTCCTGGCTGTGCCTCTCAGAGGTGATAGGTTCCAGCCATCTGGCTTTTTTCCCTCCATCATAATCATGTGTGGGTTATACAAATTCGATATAAGATTAACTATATTCAGGTTACATCAAGAAAGGATTTCTTTATCACTCCCCCCCCCCCCCTTTTTTTTCTTCCACTGAAGAAATGACAGATACACGGATCTGACAGTAGACATGTATACACATGTTTATTAAATTTGTTTTCTATTTAACTGGGATGTACCGATTTGTTTTCTGGATTCCTTTTATATAAATATAACAAAGATTGCTAAGGATTTGTAGAATCATGGAATAAGAATGTTCTTACAGATGACTACTTAAGTATTAAGCCTTTGCTTCTCTTAATCCATACTGGCATAATAAATCTCTTACTTGCAGATGGTAAATAAATTAGTAAACTAGCATTAGCCTCATTTTTGTGTTTGGATACAGATATACATTTATACACATGCATGTATGCACAAATACATAATATAGTTCATGAACAGGAGTCCTTTTTTTCTCAGCTAATGGCTCATGCTTCCACTCCACGAAATATGATGGTGATTAGTAGTGGTGCAGGCTGGGAACAGAGAAGGGGAAAAAACCATAATTTACATAAATGTAAAACATCAGACACTTTTTTCCAGGAATTATTTCAAGTGGCAACTAATCAGAGGCTTTGCTGACAGCACCACTGATTTCAATGATATGTTCCTAGCAGAAACCCTTAGTAAATAATAGGCAGCATCGGGATACAGTATGATCTCTTCAACCACTAGCTTAAGGGCATACCAGAAGAGCCAACCACCACTGTTTCCAAATTTTAATGATCTTGACTGCAGAACTTGAAAGCAGGAAGCAGAGACATCTCCCTTCCTCCTGAAGGAAGGGAGAGACATGCCTAGTCATCGTATTATTTTACAGAAAACAACTACCATCATAGAATTATGCCAAGCATTTCCTGAGTCACCTGGCAACCAAAGCAGCAGGCAACAATTAGACACATTCATGAATATTTTGACCATCTTTCTCAGAAGAACTATAATTTGCAGGTGCTGCAGAAAATCTATTCAATTGGAATAGTGTGGGTTTTGTGCTTTTTTTCTCCTGAAAGGATCCTCCAATGCCAGATTAAAATTGAAAAAATCACACCCAATAAATGGAGAAGAGATCCTGCATTCAGGTACATCTGACAAAATCAGGAACAAAACTGCTTGGCTCCTAGAGGACCGATCAATCATTGTACTCCAGCCCCTTTACAAGGGGATCTCTCTTTGCATTCTTATAAATGCAACAATAGGAGGTAATTTGGGCTGAAACGATGACTAGCTATGGGTGACCTTGAACCTGGATGTTCCTACTCATAACCAACATCTTAATCATTATAGCATGGAGGCCTATATTTATTGGGCCAACTGAGAAGTCACAAGGGTAAGCAAAGTTTCCTTATATGGTTTCAATGACCTGTAAAGTCATGGAATCAATTATTAACCAATCCATCATCCTCCACTTAGAAACAAACAACATACTCTCTAATAAACAATTTGGTTTTAGGAAAAAACTATCATGTAATCTGCAACTCTTACACTGCTAAAACATATGGACTACACAACTCGATCAGGGCAAAGCAATAGACACAATCTACATCAGGGGTGTCCAACCTTTCACCTTCCCTGGGCCACATTAGAAGATGAAAATTTGGTTTGGGCCGCACATAAAATAAAATAACAGTAACGATACCTGATCATCCAAAAAAACCATAGAAAACATAGTTAACCTATTAAATTTATTTGGAAATGAAGTTAGTGAGATGTTTTTATTATTTGTTATTTATTAAAAATTATTTATTTTTTATCACAGTTTTTTTGTCACAGTTTTTTTATCACAGTTTATTTTCCGGCCAAATTTTGCGGGGGGGGGGAGAAAGCTCGCTGCCTCGTGCCTACCTCTCCTCCTGCAAATGGCCCAGCTGGATGAGGCAGGACTGGAAGGCAGAAGCAGCAGCAGCGGCGGGGGCAGAAGCCTTCCCCCGCCACCACTGCTGCTTCTGCCCCTGCCGCTGCTGCCCCCGCCGCTGCTGCCCCCGCCCCCGCTGCTTCTTCCCCCGCCGCCGCCGCCGCGGGCTGGACAAGCCTGATCTACATAGACTTCTGTAAAGCCTTTGATTCAGTGGTACACGACAAACTATTCCTAAAACTAAAATCTTACAGTATCTCTGGACACTTGCATTACTGGATAGAAGCATTCCTGTCAAACAGACAACAAATGGTCAAAATTGGGAGTGTCCTATCAAATTCTGTACCTGTCAACAGTGGTGTCCCCCAAGACAGTGTTCTAGGACCAACTCTTTTCATACTCTAAATAAATGACCTCTGTAATCATATCAAGAGCAACTGTGTTCTCTTCGCTGATGATGTAAAGCTATTCTACACCACAGGCAATACTGCTACCCTTCAAAAAGACCTTGACTATGTATCAGAATGGTCAAACAAATGGCAACTTCAAATCTCAACAAATAAATGCTCTGTCCTACATATTGGCAAAAAAAATCAGAAAATAAAATACAGGCTGAATACTCAAGACCTTGTTGATGATCCAAACTCTGTCAAGGACCTTGGAGTACTCATCTCAAATGACCTAGGTGCTAGAGCCCATTGTAACTATATAGCCAAAAAGGCGTTAAGAGTTGTTAACCTAATCTTATGTAGCTTTTTCTCTGGTAATATTACACTAATAACTAGAGCATACAAAACCTTTGCTAGATCAATACTCGAATACAGCTCATCAGTCTGGAACCCACATTACGTATCTGATATTAACACAGTTGAGAAAGTCCAGAAATATTTCACAAGAAGAGTTCTCCACTCCTCTACTCGTTGCAGAATACCTTATGCCATCACTCGAAATTCTAGACCTAGAAAACCTAGAACTACGCTGCCTTCGGTCCAATCTAAGTATAATATATAAAATCATACATTGCAATGTCCTACCAGTCAATGAATACTTCAGCTTCAACCATAACAACACTAGAGCAAACAATAGATACAAACTCAAGGTTAATCTCACCAAACTTGATTGCAGGAAATACGACTTCAGCAACAGAGTGGTCAATGTCTGGAATACTCTACCTGACTCTGTGGTTTTTTTCCCCAAACCCCAAAAACTTTAACCTTAAACTGTCTATTATTGACCTCACCCCTTTCCTAAGAGATCTGTAGGGGGCGTGCATAAGCGCACCAACATGTCTACCGTCCCTGTCCTATTGTTTCTTTTATATATTTTTTATTTTTCTTGTATGTATCCATTAATTCATAACTATGTTTTTACTTATACCTATTATCTTGTAAGCAATTGACAAATAAAAATAAAATAAAATAAATGCTTAAACCTGAAGACTCTTTGCAGCTAGTGACTTCATATATAAATCCACCACTCTCTCATAATGTCCTCCACTATTGCACTTTTTGAATGTTCCACTTTTCCCTACAATCATAAGTTGGGCAAATCATGATGTCTTCTAATGAATTCTCAATGTGGCACCCAAAGTTTTATCGATCACTTTTAGGAAAGGTTGCTGCCAGCCAAACGTGGGGGTTTTTCAGCACCAGGTAAAGGGAACAAGGATGAATGGTGTATGCATCACATGTATACACCTTTGGATGATAACGGGTATCTCTAGCAGAGCAAACTTTAGAAATCTCCTTTTGATCAGCTGCACACTGCAACATGTAGAGTGATACCTTCTTCTAATAAAGTTTAAGATCTTTGAAGTTAACAAGCAAAGTAGGCATTCAACATATAGGGTATATAAATTCCCTGGAAACATCACCTAGCTAAAAGGAAGGATTTAACTCCAGTTGTGGGGTGAGCTCTACTAGGATTTAAGAAGGAATCTAATGCATCCTGATCTCTAGCTGGTAATCAAACAGATTACATTACATTATTCATTCATTTACACCTGCTCCTCATACTTTTTATCCACGAGAATAAGAGAGCTGAAAAAGACCTTAGAGATCTTCTAATCCAGGGATGTCAAACTCAGTTTCATTGAGGGCTGCATCAGGGTTGTGTTTGACCTCAGGGGGCTGGAGTGGGTGTGGCCAACTCATGTTGGGGGCATCTATATTGGCCTGAGCACTCTGCCAGTGAAAATGGGCTCCCAAGCTCCGTTCTGGACCGCGACAGCCTCCTGCAACCTTCTGCCAGTGAAAATGGAGCTCAGGAGGGCCACCAAGCTCCATTTTCACTGGTAGAGGCACCATGGGCCAGTCCTTCGCTGTTTCCAGGGCAGCCTCACAGGCCATATCTAAGCAACCTGCAGGGCTGGATCCAGCCCCCAGACCTTGGGTTTGACAACCCTGTTCTAATCCAACCCCCTGCTCAAGCAGGAGCCCTTACAGTCATTTCAGACAAATGGCTATCCAACCTCTTCTTAAAAACCTCCAATGTTAGAGCATCCACAACTTCTGAAGGCAAGCCATTCTACTGATTGTTTTCACTGTCAAGAATTTTTTCCTTAGTTCTAGGTTGGATCTCACTTTATTTGTTATTTTTTTGTCTCGGCCTCAGATGCTTTTGAGAATAGGTTGTCCCCCTCTTCTTTGTGACAGCCAAATTGGAAGACTTCTATCATGTCACCCCAGTCCTTCTTTTCACTAGACATATCCAGTTCCTGAAACCAATCTTTACATGTTTTAGCTTCAGCTGAGTTTTCTTTGATGTTTTGTATTAAGCAGACATTGTGGATGTAAGACTTTATCTTAGATGGGGTGGTAATATGTCTCAGAAGGTCCAATAGGTTTTAGATTGTCACCAAATATTGAAGATACCTTGAGAGTTGCCAGGTAATAGAAAGAGGAAGGCTATTTTTCTCTCTGTCTTTGTTTCTATAACCCAGTTAAGGAGAAGAAACAAAACAGTGGAATAAACCTCAGTGTTGAAGGCCATAACTGTTGCTATTCTTGTTGGATAGAGTAGGTGAAAGAATAGCCTTACGAAAAACCTGTATTGTTTTAATGTGGATTTTCTATTTGTTTCCACCCTCTGACTGCTGCTAAGTTGTATTCGTTCCTATTGCTTTAATGTTTTGATTATGGCAACTGGCTCCTACTTGAAAAGCAGGATACCTGCTCAGATAGTCCTTGACCATTCATTTAATGATGGTCAAAGTTGCAAAGGCCTTGGAAAAAGTAACTTATAATCTGTACTCACACTTATGACCATTGTACCACTCCAGCAGTCACATGATTGCAATTGGAGTGCTTGGCAAACAGCTGCATTTGCTACCTCCTGGTCAATTTGCCACTTTTTTTGCTGATTTCTGGCAAAAAAAAAATGCCCATTGGGGAGCTGGATTCACTTAGTGATTGTGATTTGTTCAATAACCACCACAAAAATTGTTGTAAAATCTGGTCTGCCTCGATTTACGACTACAATAATTTATGACAGAAATTCCTGTCCCAACTGTGCTCATAAGTTAAAGATATGCTATACATTTTTTACACTATTTTTCTCCAGTATTCTGACTGAGGAAGCAGCAGAGAACATATCTAACCACAACATTTCAACAGTCAGAAAATCAGTTCCAGCAACCAGAGAACATTTCTGGATCCCACCCTACTGCACACAGCTCATTAAGTAAACGTTAACATCCCAGCATGAAATGGCTGACATACTCATTTTCCAAAAACAGTTCCTTCACATTCAAAGAAATCTTGGATGCATTCCCAGTTTCTGGAAAATTCAAACTGCAGCTGCTTCAGGTTCAGACAACACAAATTACCACAAAGCTTGATTAAAATGCAGCACTAAATTGGAGTGGATTCTGGATTTGTCGTACTTGCATGTTAATTAACTTTTTAGCTCAACACATCTTGCCATGCAAAAACCTCCCTTAATAAGGAAACCAGAATCAGTTATGAAGTACTTTAACACATATTGGCACAGCAATCATCTTGAGTTTCAGTATATAATTGATCAAGTACTGTTGTTTTGTAATTTAATAAAGCCATTTCTGCCTTGGAAGATTTACATAAAAATGTTATTATACAAGCAGTGCAAGGTTATTTTTTTGGAAAAGATCGCAAATTTTTTGGGGGGGTAAAATTGTTTTGGCATACTTTTCTCTGAGATTCTTCCTCCTCACGTCTATGTGTGCATGCCCACACAATGTATTTACAGGACAAATGTGCCCTTTTTTTCTGCAGTCAATATGCTTGAGGAAAAACTCTGGAAACTCAGTTCTGAGGTATTCCTATTTCATTTCAGAGTAAAAAAAAAACCCTTTGGGTTCTTCCACATATTTGGAATTTTAAGTTAATCTACTTGTTTCACCAAATGACTTCATAAATAAGCTAAATAACGTACTTACATATATCTACACATATACATGTACATGAAAAAACCAACAGTTGAGATTGGGTGTTGGTACTTACCTGATACGCCCATTCTCCATGAGCTATGAAGAGCATCCAGTAGTGGGAGGTGCTTCAGTCTTCTCTTGGATAGGCTGGGCTTAATTTTCAGGACGCTCCTCCACGGGACTCCTCCTCAGCGTCCCCCAGTTTTGGCAAAGTTGAAGTGTGGAAACCTTCTATACTTCACCCTATCTAGCTTTTGGCTGGAATAGTGCCCCACCAGATGGATAAGGGTGGGGCTGGATGTTCTTCACAGCTCACAGAGAATGGGCGTATCAGGTAAGTACCAATGTCCATTCTCCCCTGAGCTGTTCAGAGCATCCAGTAGTGGGACATACCAAAGCTTGGACTGTCCTATGGGAGGGCCTCCATCTGGTTAGAAGTCCCTCCTTGGTCCCTGTGGACACTTTGTAAAACTCTCCTACCAAATGCAGCCTTGGCAGAGGCATAAATGTCAATCTTATAGTGTCTAATGAAGGGCGATGGAGAGGCCCAGGTTGCTGCCCTACAGATCTCATGTATTTGTGCCTGTGTGGCCCATGCTGCCAAAGTCACCGCACTCCTGGTAGAGTGGGCTGTTATACCCCTGGGAACTGGCAGTGATTGCATCTCATATGTTTTCGCAATCGTGGCCCTTAACCACCTGCCAATTGTTGAAGAGGAAATCTTACATCCTAGAGAGGTAGGTTGGAATGAAATAAAGAGGGCCTCTGATTTTCTAAAATTTGCGGTGCAGTTTATATAAAAGCATAATGTCGTCTCACAACCAGTCGGTGCCAATGACAGAAGGACCAACTCTTGTGCCCTATGGAAGGCCGAATTAACCTTTGGTATAAAGGTTGGGTCTAGTCGGAGGACAACTCTGTCAGGATGGAAAATGCAGAGGTCCTGTTTCACCGATAAGGCTGCTAGTTCGGAAGTTCTTCGGGCAGAAGTTATTGTGACTAAAAAGACCACCTTATAGATTAGGAAGTGAAGACTCGAAGTCCTTAGGGGCTCAAAGAGGCCCTTTGTGAAAGCTATTAAGACTTTGTCAAGGTCCCAGGTTGGGTATCAATGCATCACTGGGGGTCATAAGTTTGTGGGGGCCCCTAAGGAAACTGCGAATGCGTGGGTGATGAGAGATGGATCACCCCAAAAGATGACCGAAGCTAAGGCCTCCACTTGTCTGTGCAAGGTGTTAGGGGATAATCCCTTGTCTAGGCCATGTTGCAGGAACTCCAAAATCTGTGCCACTGATGGAGAAGTGGGATCAATGTGAGAGTTCGCGCACCAACCACAGAAGATGGACTAAGTTGCATTGTATATGTGATTTGTAGAAGGGCGCCTGGCCGCTTGGATGGTAGAAATAACTTTGGTGGAAATTTTTTCGCTCCTCAGACATCTCCACTCAATCTCCATAAGGCTAGGTGGAGCCATTGAGGCTCCGGGTGCTGAACTCGCTCTTGAGAGAGCGAGACCTTGTCTGGCGGTATTCTCCATGATGCTGCAGATGACAGATCCCTGAGGTCTGTGAACCAAGTCCACCTGGGCCAGTATGGCACCACTAGCAACACTAGCATTCTCCTGTAGAAGTTTCCAGACTACTTTGGGAATTATAGGATGTGGGGGAAATGCATACAACAGGTCCGGAGGCCAACTGCAGTGGAGTGCATTGATGTTCTCCGCTCCCTGAGAAGGGTAACGTGAGATGAACCTAGGTAGTTGTGTGTTGTTGGGGGATGCAAACAGATCGATGACTGGTTGGCCAAATCTCTGTGTTGCTTTCAGAAAAAGATCTGGATGTAGGCACCACGCTGCCTGATCTACTGTGGCTCTGTTGAGCCAGTTTGCCTGGGTATTTGACAGACCCAAGATGTACTCCGCTTTGATGGAAAGTAAGCTGATCTCGGCCCAGAGGCACAATCTCTCCACCTGTCTCATCAGCTGTCTGGAATGGGTGCCTCCTTGTTTGTTGATGTGGGCCTTTGTCATAACATTGTCTGTCAGAATGAGGATGTGCTTGGACCGCAGATGTGGGAGGAAGCTGTGAAGAGCCAGGTGAACTGCTCTGAGTTCCAGCCAATTTATACTGCACAATTGCTATGGTATGGTCCAACGCCCTTGTGCCATGTGAGACTGGTAGTGAGCCCCCCAGCCAAATAGACTGGCATCTGTGGTGATGGTGGCCCTGTGGGGGTCCTTGAAAAGACATCCCTTGTTGATAGATGGGATGGTCCACCAACAAAGTGATCTCAAGTCCTTTGGCAGAGGAGTGACACGGGCATTGGAGTTGCCTCTTCCTGACAGTTGGTACGGCAGCAGGTAACAATGCAGGGTTCTAGCGTGGACTTGCGCCCAGGGAACAATAGAAATGCAGGAGATCATTTTCCCTAATAACTTAGTTAAAAGAGCTAGGGGCACTCGTTTGATGGTTCTGATCTCCTGATAGTTGACTAATGCTCTCCTGCCTAGAGGAAGACCTTACCTTCCACTGTATCTATAATAACTCCCAGGTGAATTAGCCAGGTTGAGGGAGCTTGGCCCAATTTATAGAGAAACCATGTTGTTGTAGGGACTGCAAGGTAATAAGTGTATCTGCCCTGGCCTGTTGACAGGAAGATGACAAAATTAAAGTATCATCAAGATAACACTGTAGCCTGACCAGAGTATTTTGGAGATGAGTGGCCAGGGCTGCCAGAACCTTAATAAAGGTCCTGGGGGCAGAGGCTAGACAAAAAGGGAGGGCGACATACTCAAAATGCAAATTGTCGTAACAGAATCTGAGGAATTTGCTATGGGAAGGCCAAATTGGAACATGTAAATATGTCTCTGTGAGTTCCACATTAGGACATCACCCTGTCTGATGCTGAGTAAAATAGATTGTAGATTTGTCATTTTAAATTTTCTGTACACTAAGGAATGGTTGAGGCATTTGAGGTCTAAAATTGCCCTCCATCCCCCCAAACTTTTGGGTACCACAAGGAGGTTTGAGTAAAAAACTTTGTCCTGTTGGTCTGGTGCCACTGGTTGGATGGCCTGAATCTCCAATAGGTGGTTGATAGCAGTTTGCATAAGAGATCTTTTCTCAGGGTCCCTATACCTTGGGCATCTCATAAAAAAGTTTGGAGGGGTGGAGTGAAACTCCAGAGCCACTCCAGATCTAATCATGTCCCTGACCCAAGCATCAGATGTCGAGGCATCCCACTGATCAGCAAAAAACGTTAGCCTCCCGCCAATGGGGGCATCTAGGTAAGAGTTATTTGGGGCATCGGAAACCCCTGGTTCCTGCTCCCCTAAACTGTCTCTTGGATTGTCCTCTCCTTCTATTCCTGTCCCCAAATTCAGACCTCTCTGATTGCTGTCCCTGCCAAAATCCGGGGGACCTTTGAAACCTCAAGGAGAAGGGTCCCTGATAAAAGGAACGAAAGGAGCCCTTCTGAAATGGCTGGGATCTCTTGGAATCTGACTTCTGAAAAAGGGGAGGAAGGATTCTTTTTTTGTTCCTTGTTTCTATAAGGAGCAGATCCAGGGCATTGCCAAACAACGTTTCACCCGAAATATGCGCTGAGGCAAGCTTCCACTTGTTCTTGGTGTCAGCTTGCCAATGCTTGAGCCAAAGTAGTCACCTTGCTGATACTTGAGATGCGATGGCTCTAGAAGAAAACTTTACCACATTAAAGGTTGCATCCACTGAAAATTTCACCGCAGCAACAAGTTTGGCAATGTCCTGGTGCACCTGTATATTGAAGGATGGGATGGTTTCCCACAGGTGGCAAAGGGAAGACCGTGTGAAAAAAGATGTGGCTGTGGTCGCTCTTATAACCCATGTTTCACATTGATGAGCCCTACGAAGAGCTAGTTCTACCCTCTTATCCTCCGGCTTAAGGGCCTCCTCCAATTCACTAGGGATAGCGGAGGGGGAAGTCAAAGCCACGATCAGATCATCAACTGAAGGGTGTGTTTAGGAAATTGGAAAACTCAGGGGCAAGGTTATATAATTTCCAGTCAAATCCCATAGGATCACTGCTGTGGAAGCCCACTGTTTCTGCACTAAATCGGAAAACATCTGTGGGACTGGTATTACATCAGCCTCATTTACCGGCTGAGAAAAAAATTAAGTCGTCTGCCTCCTCCTGTGAATTTGGTTTCTAGGTGGTCCATCTGTTGTACTTGATTCCCCTCTCCCTGAAACCCTTGGGGAGGCATGTCGAGAAAGGTAGAAAATTCCCCTTAGGGATGTACCTGAGGAATTTGTGGGTCCATCTTGATGAGTGGCCTGCCTGAATGAGATTAGCATTCTGAGATAGTGGACTGTCTTCTGGCCCATACTGACTGCTGAACACCAGCTGCAATCCCCTGTCTTATCACTAGTTCCATCCATGCCCTCATCCCGGGTGGCACATCCTCAGGGAGGGAATCATCTTGGTGTAGGCCGGCCACTGTTGGAGTAAATGTGGCTGCAGTGGCCCACTGTGGTGTGGCTGCTGTGGATGAGGTACCAGGTGGAGGCTGCTTGGCAGAGCTCTGTCTGGATGGAAGGGAAAGATCCAGGGGAGGAGGCAGGTGTACATGGGCCTGGATGTTGCAAGTGGAAGATGTGGCTGGTGAAGTCCAGTCTGTCTATGCTTGTTCATTTGTTTCTCTATAGCCTCATGGCGTCTATGGGCGTCCTCCTCCTCAGCCTTTGAAGGCCTCTTGGAAGCTTTGGATTTGCCCAAGGCCCTGGTCATTGTTCTGGAGGTAAAGGTCTTTGACCCTTTGCACTTTCCATTTCCACTATAAATTTGTCAATGAGGCTTTAAAATATAGGGTGGTTGGCACACCCAGGGGCCTGCTCCTGAAGGTGCAGGATATCCTTATAAACTTCTTGTAATCCCCCTTCAAATTTGGTATTTGTAGAATTGATCTCCAATCCAATCAATTAGAATATAATTATCAACACCTCTTCAGGCCAGAACTGAATGGTAACAATGGCCTGTGACAGCTGCTCTGCACAGGTGGACTTTGGCCTTGGTGCCCACTGTGAAGCCGCTGGACTTATATTTTGTGAGGCTAGCCAACAAATTAGGGCCGCTGCTCTGATGCTTCGGGAGCAGGGAAGCCAATCCCCTGGTCTCTACAAGGGGAACCCAATAGGGAACAATAATCCTCTCACAGTTTTTTTTAATATGGTGAATGGGCACCACTGCTTGGTGTGGCCTTGAGAGTCCAGCAGCTACTTCCTGCCTGAATCGCTGTTCTGAACAGTGAAAAGAGACTATGAGGGAAAAGATAAGAAGCACTTATACTTCCAATCCCCTTCAGTGTTGTACAGGGGAAGAGCCTCAGCTGTTTAAGAGCTGAACACGAGGCGAGCTCGCTGTTCAGAATGGGAAATTAAGCGGCTGTAAAATACATTTGAACTGCTGCTACAATGGCTTTTCCTAAAGAGGAAGCGAGCCCCAACGCTCAATTTTGAGAGAAAACATTGGAGGCTGTAGAGGCTTTGAATTGCTAATCTTGAGGGAAAACGCTGGAGGCTGTAGAGGCTTTGAATTGCTAATTCGGTCTCCTTGGAAGTTTATTCCTCCTAGAAAAGCACTGCTAGCCTCAATGGTCAGAGTTTAAAGAGACTGTAGTAGGCTATTGGGACTCCTAGATGACAAGAAAGGGGTCCCTTAATTTAGTGAAAAAGCCAACCTGATGTTTTGTTCTCTTTCAGTTTTAGCTGCTATTCCGGCCAATCTGGAAAGCTCTCTATCTCAACGAAGGCTGAGCTAAAACTGGGGGATGCTGAGGAGTCCCGTGGAGGAGAAGGAGTGTCCTGCAAAATAAGCCCAGCCTATCCAAGAGGAGACTGAAGCACCTCCCACTACTGGATGCTCTGAACAGCTCAGGAGAGAACGTTCCTTACCTAAACAAAACATTGGTGGGGAGCCATTTTTATTTTTCAAAAATTGATTTAGGAATTACCTAGTCTAAGGAACATGCTCACATACAATAATCTACACTCAGAATAGCAAAATTAGCAAGCGACAAAAGTGAGAATACTTTCTGAATGCACTATAGATAATGCAAGGCAATGCAGATACTTCAAAGATGATTTTTCAACTTTTTCCCTTTAAAGGTATTAAAGATGAAGTAGAGTCTGATGGACACAGCAATATTTGAAGCTTCAGTAGTCCTTCCAGTACCATTTGAGAAATACATTTTCTTGTGCTTAAACATTTAACCTGGATTTCATGTCAGAGGTTATGTAGGGTTTTCTCTTTAAAATCTAACTATTTGATTTGCTTCCTGGCTGTGGTGCCATCCCTAAGAACAAGCTATTTACTGATAAACATTATTACCTTGTTAGTTATCTGTAACAATAAGTATCTGTCATGTTGTAAACTAAATCCACTTGAAAATACAAGCCATCTCTGCATTTTTAGTCTTTCTGCTGTTACTATAATCATGATCACATTGGAAATCTATAGCTTAATTTAGCATATGCTTTCTAACATACAATTACATGATACAGTTCTACAGAGGAATTATTTAGTCTGTCATCTGCACCTCTATAACTGTCTGGTTTGGTTCTGCAATCCATCAAGACAGACAGACTTCAGAGGATAATTAGGATTGCAGAAAAACAATTACTACCAACCCGCTGTTAATTGAGGACCTATGTACTGCACAAGTCAAAAGAGGGCTGTGAAAATATTTACAGATCCCTCACATCCCACACATAAACTGTTCCAGCTCCTACCCTCAAAATGACGCTATAGAGCACTGCACACCAGAACGACTAGATACAAATTTTTCCCGAAACACCATCACTCTGCTAAACAAATAATTCCCTCAACACTGTCCAAATAGTTTGTCTGCACTAGTACTATTAATTTTCTCACTCCTTATCACCCATCCCCTCCCACTTGTGACTGTATGACTGTAACTTTGTTGCTTGTATCCTTAGGATTTATATTGACTGTTTCCTAGTATGATTTGATTGCTTATTGTAGTCTATGACTATTATTAAATGTTGTACCTTATGATTCTTGACTCTTGATGAATATATATTTTCTTTTATGTACACTGAAACCATTTGCACCAAGACAAATTCCTCGTGTGTCCAATCACACTTGGACAATAAAGAATTCTATTCTATATCTATCTAACAAACATATTTTAAACGAATTGATGTTTTACTACATTTTAGGAAGAAACAAATTAAAAGATTTTTTTTAATTCTAAGAACCAACAATATTCAATATATTCAATATATTTATATATATTCAATATTTTCAGCAACTGAAAACAGAAATAACTACAACAATTCCTTTCACGTTTTAATATTTATAAATTACTACAGAACCAGTGATTTGTTGGGTCATTTCAGACATACTTCCTTACCTAAAAAGAGAAACAGAATGACCATAGACAGGGGAAAAAAGCAGAACTTCTGGATTCCTGCTGGCTTGCCCATTGATTTTCGTTGTAGGAAGCCAGCAAGGAGTATTGGAAATAATGACCTGACTGTGGCAGTGTGACAGTGCTGAAGTGGCCACAACTTTGCCAAATTTCAATCCCATAGGATTAATGGGTCCTGGATTTCAGACTCATTCTTTAAGTTAGTCCATTTAAAGGCATGTTGATTCAAAAACTGTTGCCATGTGATGCACTGTTTTGTCCAAGTGAAGGTTACAGACAGACAGGAACATTTTAGCAATATGGAGCTAGCATACATACATTCTGCATTCTTTATATTTCATCTTCAAAGCAAACAAATCTGAATTCAGAGAAGGCTGTTCACGGTTTTCATCAGGGAGAGCATGAATTCAGCTCACTTAATTCCATGACAAACAATACAATGTAACTTCTGAAAATTTTTAAATATTACCTTATTAACTGATTTTTAAAATAAACAATTTTACACCAGTGTTTCCGTGGGGATAAGGCAATTAGACATATATCCCTCAGTTTTTCAGTTGTTTTAAACCTTCTAGTAAGCGAAATCAGATTTATGTTGTGTTATGTTATAAACAAACAGAGGAAAAAACCAAGCAATACATAATTTTGTTGAAGTATTTATTGAAAGTGTACAAGTTCCATAAAGGTGAAGAAAACATTTTTTGTAAAAAAATTCAATAAAATTTTTTGTTGACATATTGTACATCAATCATTAAAAACAATAGCAAAACAAATGCCCAAACACACCAGTGTGCACTGAGAAGAAAATTTTAAAAAAATCTTACATATTCAAACATCATTGGCCTTTTGCAATTATAGCACATAGCTGTAACCTTTATCCCTAGTACTGGCTCTAGCAAGAGAAGATGAACCTGGAAGGGAAATAACACCCCATACCACTGGCAGTGAACTGCTGTAAGGAGGTTACTTATATAATATCTAGGTACAACTAGACTGGGACATAACTTCATATTTTATTGGCATTTGAACATATCTATAGCTAAACAATATGAGAAAACCAGAAATCATAAAAACATTCGTGTTCACTAACTCACCTTTGAAATTTAGCTATTCATGTGTGTGTATGAGAGAGACAGAAAGAGGCAGAAAGTCACAGAGAAGCCACAGAGAAATCTGACTTTTTTTACCATTTTTTAATATTCTATGTATGACCTCAATCAGCCACAACTGTAGTTGAATAGTTTTATGCTGAAGCACATACTACAAACATAAACATCTTCAAACTTGCTGTCTAGTCATTCGTGCAGCTACATTCACATGAAAGTCTATCACAAAATTTCTCTAAAGGGCCCATTTTCAGGACACTAATAGTTTAGGCAACCATTTCATCAGAAAGGGTTTTTTTTCTAATAAAGAGTTATGTGCAAACTGAAGGAAAAAAAGCATCTTATGCTGTAAGCATTAAACATACATGCAATTAGTTACAGGTAGCCCTCAACTTATAACCATTGTTTAGCGACCATTTGGTTACAACAGCACTGAGAAAAGGGTCTTATGATTGTTTTTCACGCTTATGACTGTTATAGTGTCTCCATGGTCATGTGACTGGCATTATATTTATGATGGCTGCAGTGTCATCAACCTTCTGACAAGGAGTCACTTAACAACAACTGCAGCAATTCATTCTTAACAACTGTGGCAAAAAAGCTCATAAATAGGGTAAAATGTACTTTAAGTCTTGCTTAGCAATGGAAATTTTGGGCTCAATTGGGTGATAAGTTGAGGAATAGCTGCATTATTCTCCAAGGCCTTGCAGGGCAGAAATTTGCTATCTGTCCCATTTAAAGTAATCCCCACCAAGGCAAAATTCAATGCTATCCTGCTACCCTTAAGATTTCTCATTATTTAGGTTTCCTCTTTTCTCTAAAAGCACTCCAAAAACATGAACAGAATATTATCAGAGTGTACAACAAAGCAGTATCAAGGAATTTTTGTTCTCCATACCATTATTTATTCTGTTGGTGATGGAAATAAACTATATACTACACTTCTGAGAAGATCTATTGATGAATTTTGATCTGGCAAGGTCCCTGTTTTTGTTACCTTTTATAACTAATGTGTAAAATATAGTCAGAAAATATATATTATAGAGTATTATCAGTTCTTAATAATGCATTTCCTGTTATAGGCTACACTGAACATGACTGCAAATCAGTTGACATTGGATTTTTAATATCTTCACATAAGAGTTACTTTACTATGTTGTAATTTCTATTTCCAAATACAGGATACAATAATCAATTTTGTTTTTGAGAGATTTCAGGAATCCTTGCCATATGACCACTTCTATTCAATTTGCATGTCAGCAGTCAACTTCTAACAATATTAAACAGGCCATTATTTTTCTGTCTCCTTTTTCTGGATTTTCATCTCCAAAAACTTGCAACTCATTTAGTATATATTTTAGCTAATTTCAACTTGCAAAGAGGCACAAGGTTAAAGAGAAGTCTTTCTTTCTTTATGGATTGTTCCTTGACTCTCATTTTGCCATCAGAAACCTGTCCTTTGGGTAATCTGTTTTGCTTTCTTTCATTTTCCCAGTTTTTCTTCTCCCCTTATCTCAATGTTGCTGCTTCTCTACATGTTGGGTGAAAATAAGATGTATTCCCCTCCTTTTAATGAAAGTAGGAAATATTGGTAGAACAATGGGCAAGAGTACATGAAGAATATCCAGTCCCACTTTGGTCACTGCCTTTAAAAATAAGAGGAATTATCCTTTCTTGTTTTTTCAAATATATAGCCCTTGTGTACTATTAACCATGAATCATAAAAGGCACAGAAATTATCTTCTTTCTCAAACCAACTCCTAGAAAATGCTTCTCAACAATCTCCCAAGTTCTTAGCTGCATTTGGAAGAAAGAGGAATGCTATAAATTCTCCATGTGACTTGGAAGTACAAAGCCTCTGACTCTGGAAAAGAGTCCAAGTTATCTGCCTTGTTTTTACAATTTTCTTGAACTTTATCATTCCTACCTCTCTTGAAATCATTAGCTTAAATGCTCACATACCACAGAAAGGTACCACACAGATAGCTAATCTGAGGTTTGAAGAAACAAAAAAACTGCCGTTCTAAATGAGAACTATGCTTACTATGAGCTAACATCTTGTGGCTGCAAATCAATTGAATCCTCTCACTGCATTAAAGTAGAAGTGTTTTAATTAAGCCCTTGCTGGTTATAATATACGAATCCTCAAATTATTACAATCACAGGGGCTAAATAAATTCTGTTCTCTTAATAAAAGTTGAAGTGTCAGTTTTTTAAATGTGCATTTGAAGGCCAGCCTCAAATGTCTTGAGAGTCATTTACTACTAACATTTGTTCTGGCATCAATGAGGACAGTGAAAATCATGTCTAAAAGATTTCACTCTTTTTCATTATTCCTAATGGAAATTTGGCCCTTTAATATTTCCACAAATCACCTGAAGGATTTGACACAGTCTATCAAATCAAAGCTGCTCTTTAACATGAAACAACAGGAATGGATTTAGATAAAGTACAGATATCCTTTTGCACAAATATAATCCAACTCTCGTTTCATAAAGCTGGAGCATTAAACATTTTGAGAATGCATACACGTGTCTAGAATATGTGGGGCTTCACATTGTTTGAGCAATGCCCTTTTTTGCATGATACTGTTCTCTCACACAACCTACATCTGCTTTAAACTAAAATTAAAATATCATTAAGTCAAATAAGAAATACTTAGCTCTCCCATTATGTTTCATACAGTAAATCTAGATGACCCACAAATTTAAGACTGTGGAATGGGTGTAAGACTATTTTGCTCTGCTAAAATATCTGAATACAGAATAAAACAGAAATAAAAATAAAGCAATACAATATAGGATCAAAATACAACAGCAATCAAATAATACTTTAAAAAGACTTCCAGAAGGATAGTGTTGTGTCTGTCCAGCCTCTTCATGCATTAGCTTGGACCGAGGGAGAGAAAACAGACCTAGGCATATAACATCATGTCCACTCTCACAAATCTCCATTATGTTCAGGAAAAAAGCTGAAGAGCTTTATTCTGGTACATTCATGTACCATAAAAACACATACTTCTCATTTGCTGTAGGAATGGATTACAGCAGAATGTAGAACCACAATAAACAACCTATGTGATCTTGCATGCAAGTCCAGATCTTTTAGAGCTTCTACTGGTATGTCAGGCTGGGGGCTATGTTAAGTGCAGTCTCCGCTCTCCCCTCCATGTTCATGCATCCAGGAAATACCAGAATGCGAAGAAGTGTTTTGGTACTTTAAAAACTAACAGCTACATAATAACATTAACATTCCTGCATCAGAACCTAGGTTGTTAAATGGACAAACCAACCACCTATCTGGGTAAATCAAAATGCAAGTTTTTACTCAGTTGATTAAATTTAGCAAGAACCAAGAATCCAAACAATGTAGGGGTAATTATTTAAAATATTGTATTACTAATGTAACAAAACAAATCGAAGATCCACTTGAGGTGGATGTGCTTCATTTCCAACTAACATTGCATCAAAAACATTACTGATGTTGCTATGTCCATTTACCTACCAGTCTGGAATAGGTTACACTGCTATGATACTTTTATTTACTTAAAGATACCAGAATATATTGTTTTCTAACTTCTCTCTAACTATCCCGCAACGGCTCTATCTTGTGCCATTTAATCAGCTTGGTAAATACACTTTTCTATCCATATTAGCTCAGACCCTTTCACAAGCAAACATAACAACAGAAATTTCTTATCTTTAATTCTTCCATAAGTATAGTTCATTTAAAAAAAGTACTAAAAATGAAATGGGCCACATCAATGAAAGCATAAAAAGATTCTTAGCTTAACACCCTAACAATATTGCTACTCCAAAAGGAGACATGTCCATTGAAATAAATTGCTTCAACAACATCATGCCCAACAAACTATTACCCTCAACAGACCCACAAAACAGTACTTTGACAAGCAAAAAAACCACCATGCATGCATGGCCCTTTTAAGATCATATGACCATAGGGTTTATATAGTATAGTGGCAAGACATGATAGAATCAGGTATATATGCCAAAGGCAATTCAAGATTTTGACAGTAACTTAAAAAACTAAGTAGTCCCAAGAGGCACCGTTGTGACAATTAATTGGCGTTCTGGGGAAAAAGGATGGAAATATGTCCTGAAATACAACATTAGGAATAAATCATGACATGATTAGCTGAAGTGCACTAAAATGCTATTTTCAGACAAGAAATTCCATGCATGCTTTTTCCCCTTTCTGAACCCTTTCAGGGTGTGACAATATTGCTTTTTTTTTTTTTGTCTGAATGATGTTACACTAATCTGGGGAAAGGAGCAAAATCAGCTGGTCTGATGACGGAATACTGAAAAAGTTTTAATCCATTGGTCCCAGTGAAAAAAATGTAGCAAGAAAAGTGCAATTATCCTGATGATGATGAAATTTCTTAAAAATGCACATTTGTAAATACTATCTTCATATGAATTAATGATTTCCTTTTTTTTCTCCAGAAAACAGATATTCTGCTAAGAAAAGTTGGGATGTCTTTTTCATTGTTCAAACTCAAAGTTTACACTGAAGCACAGAAGTATTAGAAAAAAAATTGGTCCCTCCAGTTGTCAGGAATTGTGGAGATCTTCTTTATGGTACCAAAGCAACATGCTCAGAGTCTGCACCTGAACCATCCCAAGACAAATACATTTGGCCCTCTGCTGCTCCTTTTTTCCTAGATCTCACCGGAGGCTGACATTCGTGGCATGGTGTGTAAGATACTACCTATGACCTGTTTATAGGACCATCAGCTGTTGTGATACAAAGAGATGTCATCTAGAAAGTTTAATCACAGTTGTTTCCATAAAATCCCCTTCCCCCT
Source organism: Pseudonaja textilis (assembly GCF_049901715.1). NCBI lineage: Eukaryota > Metazoa > Chordata > Lepidosauria > Squamata > Elapidae > Pseudonaja > Pseudonaja textilis. Next base: position 170,390,154 of record NC_141990.1, read on the forward strand.
CCATTAGCCACGTGGAGCTTATCCTTCAGTTTCTTCACTATGTCCTGACTGCTGGAGCACAGACATCTGTGATATTACTTTGCTCGTTCCACGAGAGAGGCGCTCTTGGTCTGTGTTTGCGGAAAGGGACGCCATGGAAAGAGGTTGCAGCAGCGTGGGTGTCATACCAGTCGTGACGGTCAGATTATGAGTAGCACCTTTGAGGGTAAGATCTTGTGTGGGAAGAAGGGGCTTGAGAATGCTGACAAGGCAGAAGGCAGAGCCACTTTTAGGAATAAAGTTAACTTTATTCTTGTCAGGACAATAAAAGGCTGGAATTTCATGCAAAGGTTTTGGCCTACAAACAAACAAAAAACACAATACCACAGGGTGTTAACTTTTGGAAGTTAAAGATTAACAAAGTTAAAGGCTGCAAGGAATTACCAAAAGTTTATGGTATGTTGTATAACATAGCATGAAATACTTTTCCCTTTTTGTCCCAAATAAATGAGAGTTGTTCACAAATAGGGGAGGAAATGCTGCTGCATATAGTAGCAATTTTATCTCCCAGTCTGATTATTTGCAAAGTAGTCAAAACATGTTGGCATGTCTATTATTTATTTATTTATTTGATTTGTCAATCGCTTACAAGATAACAGGTATAACATAGTTATGAATACATGAAATAGATACATATAAGAAAAATAAAAAGAAACAATAGGACAGGGACTGTAGGCACGTTGGTGCGCTTATGCATGCCCCCTACAAGTTACTTATACTATAAGTAGTCCTCCATTTAATACCACAATTGGGGCCAGAATTTTTGCTGCTAAGTGATGCAATTGTGCAGTGTAAAGTCAAATCTCAGGAAGCTCCAATAGTGTGGCACAAAGCTGCAGCACTCTGAGAAGTCCCAACAGCTCTGCTGCCCAAGCCAAGTTACCTTTGCCACCCTGCCTTTCGAAGACCCTGCCTGCCAAAGCCCCTGCCCGCCACCACCCCATCTAACCTTTGCTATATTCTTGCTCCTGCTACTGACAACATGGGCCCACCCTGGCTCTTTACAAGGCAGGTGCTGGCTATGTCAGGTCTCATAAGGAAGCTGCCATGCACAACCTTGGGAAGAATGCCTTGTGCAGCCTAGTAGCTGCCTTGTGGAAGGCCAGGCCAGGTCAGTAGCAGGAGCAAGATGGCGAAGGTCAGCTGGGCTGATAGAGGCTGAAGAATGTAGGAGCCAAAAAGGCATAAATGGGAGGGAGATAGGAAAGGATTGACTTGAAGCACTGCAATCATAAACATGGGAAGGCCGATTAAATTTTGATTACATGACCATGGGAACGCTGCAACGGCTGTATTTCAAGGACCAGTTGTAAATTCCTTCATTTAACACTGCTGTAACTTTGAACAGTTGCTGAATGAATTATCATTAAGTTGAGGACTACTTTTATCTTTTTCCTCTCTAACCCTAAAGAAATTAAAATTGACTACCCCTTGATTCTAACAGGGCCAGTACTGAATATCTTGTTCTTAGCTGTCACCTTTCTATTGGGTCACAGCCTCCCATAGAAAGTGCATGCAGAAAGCTCTGAATTGGCACTTTAAATCCAAAGGGGTATAGTTCCTTGGCAACTTCCAGGTGTGTCGATTTAAAAATCCCCCAAATCCATAGCTAACATGGCCACTGAGAATTTTGGGGGTTGATGTACACGTACCAGGAAGTTGCCAAGGATGGGAAACACTGGTTTAGGTTTTCAGCAGATATCAAAAAAAGGGGAAATGTTCAAAAGACATTTTTGTCAGTACATTTTTGCAAAATGCATATGAATAGCAGGGGGGAATGATTTCTGCTTTCTCAAAAGTGGTCTAGGAACTGCTTTAAATAATTATAACCACCCCCCAAAAAACAAACATAAAGTTAAACGTATAGATATGTTCGCCTTTACCCCCAAAAGTAAGAAATATTAAGTATAAAGCTATACCATCAAATTTAGAAATTTAGAAACTAGTTAAGATACTATGATTCAAAAAATTATGAAGTAACATAACAACTTACAAGCTTTCCTCAAACACTTTGACTTTCTCACAGCCTTCAGGAGGTTCACGTTTGAACATATAGCTATTGTTAGGTTTTGGTGATGTAGCATATTTGGGCAGAGGAGAATTGTTTCCATTCTCTGTGGTGAGCAAAGGGCCAGTTACATATACATATATCATAACATGGGTGGAATATTTTTTGCTTTTCTCATACTCCTTTATGAACAATGTTAAAAGGAAAACAAAAGCCTGATCAACTGTCTTAAAACAGTTTCTTACTGTCTGCATGGTTTTTGTTATACATAAAAAAGCAACCTGGTACTCTTCAGATGTTTTGGGTGATCACCTAAATAATTATTGATCATTAGTCAAGTTCAGACTGCTGAAAAGCACAGATCTATTGTACCTATGTAGGCATTTTGCTCATTAACATATAACAGCTAAACTATTACCTTTGGCAGCCTTTAACACTACAAAGGCATTGCTATCCAAGTGGCAGGCACTGACTCATTTGCTTTAAAAATGTGTTTTAAATTACAATTTTCTATGACCCCCTCCATCTCCCTTCCTCAGTTCCTTGAGTCTACCTAGATATGTATATGCATGTTAAATAAAAACAAATAAAAATGATCAACATCCTATATGAATTATTTTTAAACATTTATATACCTCCATTAAGTACAAAAAAGAAAATATAAAAATAAACTGGTGGGCAACAAAAGAATGATTGCCCCAAAAACCCAACCAAAATAATACATTTTTTCCCACTTGTAATAATGGAGAAGAAACTATTCCCCCATCTCCCTTTCCCCCCCACCCCCACCAAAATGAAAAAAGTAGTTTTATTAGCCCATTGCTTAAAATTCTCACTCAGCACAGGGTAACTGCAAACATTTTAAAAAGTGGTTTATGATATGACTCAAAGTTGAGCTTCCCTTTGGCAGGTGATAAATACCTTGCCTGAACTGACAAAAGATGCTGTGAATTTTGGCCTGTAACTCAAATATCTAGGAAACAATGTTTCTTAACTGAAAGGTGAATCCTAGAGGTTCCCCTCTAAGGAAAGCATTGGAATACTTTTCAGAAAATACCTTTATCTCTGGGATCCATAAGCAGGTCATCTGCAGAGCAAGGGCTCTCCTCACTGCCCTCATTGGAGATAGCAAGGAAGGAGCTTGGGGAAATAGACTGAGATCGGCTGCTGTTGTTACTGCCTTTGTCTGCTCCACCCGGAGTCTGTGTGTCAATGCTGCGAGTACTGCTGCTACGCTGCACTAAAGGAGGTGGTGCTCGATGCCCATCTGGAATATCTTGTGGCTATTGAACAAAAACATATTACATACATCTTACATGCTACACACTATTAATCTTGTCTGGTGACTTTAATAAATGAAAAATAAAGATGATTTTATTGCTTTGCCAATAAATCTCTTCAACTGAAAATCAGTTGTTCTTCAGGTTCCCAAGAAAAAAAAGGGAACCAAACTAAACGTAAGAAGGATACATAAAGAAGCCTTTCAGAGCTTTGGAGCTCCAGTTCATGCACATATGCAACCACTGTTCCTCCTTACGTTCCAGAAGAAAACAAGGCTCAATGTAAGTGTGTTAACTAGAAATAAAGACCTAATTCTGGTTTAAGATTATATTATTACTGACATTAATACAGTTCCTGAGTTTAGACAACTACGATTTCAGAGAAATCTGGATTAAAGGGTAAAGACAACATGAAGCAGGGGTAGTGATAAAAAACTGATATGCAGGCATGATGCTTTGTTTGTAGATGCTGAATGTCATAATTCTAAATATTATATTTTCCCCAGACAGATTTCAGTGTAACAGTTACAAGATGAAAGCTTATCTTTCATACTCCATATGCTCATGTATACAGAGTGTGCTTATATATGGGCATGACAGATTTGGCTCTCCTTATCTGAAGGCCTGTTTGACTACAAATATACTCACAATAAGCTGTTCCTCTTTCTCTCCAGTCTCTTTTATAATTATTTCAATCTCCTGATTCAGCCCTTCTATGCTATTACGGAAACGGGATCCACTTGACTTAGCTATTGGTATCACAGGAACCAGCATGCTCTTTGGGACTGGAGCCTGAAAACCCAACAGAGGCAACAGAAAATGAGGGTTATATCATATAATGTAGAAAGAAAATCAAATTATCTGTAAGATTTTATTATAATGACAAAATGCATCTGGTTTATTTGGAGAATTTTAGATGATATGTACTATTTTATAATTGCACATTTTTGTATTTATAATCCTTGTTCCTTGAATCCTGCATAGAAGTATAGATATATAACAGTATCCATACTTCATTCAATTGATCTATTGCAGGGCTGTCAAACTCGCGGCCCACAGGCTGGATGCATCACACACTGGCCACACCCATAACCAGTTTAATGAAAGAGAAAAAAGTTGTGTCATGTGACAACACCATGACAATGCAAGTTTGACACCCCCGATCTATTGTATTCAAGCTACCATTCTGACACAGACAGAACAGGAAGAACCCAAACAATTAAAATATTAAGTTTTAAAAACGCTGCTCAGCTGTTTTCCTGGATGTTTTTAGCTATTTTTTTAAAAAAGAACCAGAACTAGAAATGTGAAGAGGAAATGAAAATATCTCTTGATGTCAGTGTTCCAGCAAACCTCCATTCCAATCAGTAACCCAGAGACAAATGTATCTCAAAAATACCTTTATTAGAATAGCACCTGGCACATCTGTGGAATCCCGAATCTAACGTTTTTTGGGCTTTCCACAATTTCCCAAACTCCAAATCCACCCCGCCTTGGCCGCCATCACATCACATGGCCCAATCATCATCCGTCCAAAAGTAAGATCCTTATTTCATACTGTGCCATACTAAATGACCTTCAACTAACAAAATAATTTTGTCTATTACAGCTACTTAATTGAAATAACCCCCCTCCCACTTTCTCAGGCTATGTGGCAGCATGGAATATGGCTTCCAAAGCTGCCACTTGGATTAATACTTCAAAAAGCTTTGGAACAGATAAATCGCAAACATAACAGTCAATTTAGTTCAGAATTTCAGTTTAGTTTAATTTCAATTTAGTTTCAGTTTAATGAAATGAAAATGCTTGATCTCCATCAGCACTTTCATAGCATCTACAGTTCCAGATCTTTTATTATGGAGATGCAAGATACACATCATAATGAAGTGCATTATGAAGAATTAGAGTACAGAGTTTTGCTTTGGCATTTCAACCCAAATTTATATATTTCTGTCAAAGGTGTAAGTATCTGCTGGAGGCTCAAAGGAAGCATCGATCACTAAACAACCAGTTGTCAAGACTTAAAACATAATTATTCTACTTCTTTTACTTTAATACCACATATCAAGAAATGATAGCAAGGACAGTATTCAACTATTAACTTTTTCCCAAACTATAAAATACAGTGAGATCCCTGGTGCTTTGAGATTGGTTGCCACAAAGTCAAAACCAAGAAAAATAAAAATATCAGGAAAAAAAATAACAAAGCTTCAGGGAACTGTAAAAAGAGAGCAGAAGCAGTATTACAATTGCAACTTGAACAACTAATCAACAAGAGAACCAATCAGCTGCTCAGAATTTAAATACATCTCCAAACAAACAACCAATCACACAATCAACTGACCAAACTAGGCACACACAAGGCACACATAAACTAAGGAGAATAGGAGAAGAAAATCCTGCTGATGATGTTATCTAGTCTGGTAACATTCAGAAACTAAATTGAAATAAATCACTGCCAAAATCTAAAACCTGAGCTACAAGTATTTTCTATTAGTTTGAAGACTGCCTGAATACAAAACAGGAAACTACAATACATCATAGACAGAACATGGGAAACAGGCTGGGTTGGCCAAGAAGGAAGTTCAAGTTGTCTAGTCTCTTCTTCTTTAATCAAACTATATGGAGGATATATGTTAATGGAAATTGGATAAAAAGAAGATGAGTGAGGTTTTGAAAGTAGAGAAAAAATCATCAATAAGCACTATGCTTATGACACTACTCTTATAGCTGTAATACAAAGTATTTGCTGGCTCTGGTGATAAAAGTCATCAATGAATAGTAAAAAATGGGACTTAAAAGAAAACCAAACTAATGATAGCAACCACAGAACTGACAACAAATATATCAAAGTGGTGAACAGCTTCTACCTTTTAGAATCAACTATCAATAGAGAAAACAACAATCCAAAAATATACTCAGATTTGATTAAAGAGCCCTGAAGATATTAGAAAAGATATTAAATTTGATTTGCATTACAAACAAGAAGGTACCTTACAGTAGTTCCTGTCATAGTTGCCAAGATTTAGTTCCTCCAATGTAACTCACTGTGATACACCTTGTAGGTACAAATGGCACCACTGTAAAATAGCACTTTTTATTCCCAAATCACAGAAGTCTTCGTTAAATGGCAGCAAGAGCAACGAACCATTCATTTCCTAGTAAAGATCATTCATTTGTGCAAAAAAGAATCTATTTTCTCTAACTGTACCCAGAACTAGATATCAACCGCTCTCAAATACCTAAAGTAAAATATTTTAGAGGGGCTTTGTAACTATTTTCAAGTTGTTCAAATCAATTGAAGTGGAAACAATATTCCCTAGTATGTTCTCTTCCTCCTGTAATGCTAGCAGCTTTCAGACATTGTTTTTGGCAAGTCAGTGCCTGAAATACATTGAACTTCCTTGGCAATAACTTTTACAAATCTTACATTTAGAGCTCATCTTACCTGGCACTGGTTAATAGCTGCATGATTACCATGAAATGGAGACTGTCTTTCTTTATCACGATGGTGTCTGCTGCTGTGTTTGCTTCTTTGCAGTTGCTGACGTAACTTTGCAATCTGCAAGGACAAATGTTTTTAACTCTACAATAAAAATGCTGAATTTCTGAATCACAACTCACCATAAGGGCTCCTGGTAACATTATTATATTAGATGCTTATATATAAAACATTCTCACTTGTTACAACAAAGCAGAAAAGAATTTAAAAATTAAATAAACAACTTTCTGAAGTTTTAAATTTTGTTTTTAAAAAATATTTTTAAAGGTCAACAAAGAAAGCAATTCCTCAAATGCTGAACAGCCACTGTGCCTCCAGCATTTCTGGATCAGACACAAAGACAACTCCCCAAAGAGGGTATTATATTAATGAAAATACCAACACAAGCACACCTGTCTCAGTCTGAGAAACCAGAGGAAGGATCACATTTAAAAGCATCCCCAAACTGTGAATGTGCTCCTTCTGGGATATGCAAACCCATGTAGAATAGGACTTTCAGTTTTGTGGAATTTTTTACTGACTTGGATCCAGAGCATATTCCAATAGTAGCAGCCTACCCTGTGCTCTGATACTATTGATGATTTGGGGGAATGATTTTTCCTGATTACCTCTTTGTTCATCATTCCTTTAGTTTTGTTTTTCAAAATTAAAATAAACTTTATTAAAGATTAAAAAGAAAAATATATACAATGTGTAAGATACAACGTTCCATTGCAAACGAAACCAATATACAAATACAAATATAAACATAAAACCTATATATTTCTAATCGGCTAAGACGGTGTGATCATTTATTGAAAACAATTTTATTATTATTCATTTTCTATTTTTGGTATATTTCTAATCGGCTAAGACGGTGTGATCATTTATTGAAAACAATTTTATTATTATTCATTTTCTATTTTTGGTATATGCTCTTAATCTAACCACTTCATTTTTCAGATCCTTATCTTTTAATTTCCTGGTTTTTCTCCTTAATCCAATTATACCATTTTTCCCAAGCTGTACTATATTTTGAGTCTACCTTATCCCTAAGTTTTTGTGTAAGTACATTTCAGCACAGTCAAGAACTTTCTGAATTATCAAGTTATTGGTTGGCATTTGGTCACCCTTCCAGCATTGTGCCAACGTAATTCTTGCTGCCGTGATTACAGAGGTCTTATTCTCGCTGCCCGCGGGCCAATTGCGGCCCGCAAGACGATATCCTGTGGCCCCCACCGTGATATGAAAGTATAATATTAGTGTATAATATAAAGTATAATATAAAGTATAATATTATGCGGCCCAGCCTCACCCAGACTCTGCCTCCAGCGGCCCCCAGGTAAATTGTGTTTTGAGACCCCTGCGTGATTATATGGAGAATTAGGTATTTCATTTCTTTTGCATAGTCCCCTTTTAACATTCCCAACAAAAATATTTCGGCCTTAAATTCCAATCAGATATTTGTAATTTCTTTTATCCAAATTCTAATTTTTTTCCAGTATTTTTTACTTTTTGGGCAAAGCCACCAAGTGTGGAAGAAGGTACCCCTTGTTTGCTTACATTTCCAGCAGGTCGGATTTAAGTTTGGATACACATTTCCTAACCTTGAAGATGCTAGATACCACCGGTAACACATTTTGTATTGGTTTTCTTTATAAACAACCGATTTTGTTAATTTATAATTTTGTTTCCAGACTTTTTCCCAATCTTCCAGATTAATGTTGTGCCCTACATTCCTTGCCCATGCAATCATTGGGCCTTTAACTATTTCTTCCTCCATTTCAAATTCTAATAGATAATTGTATGTTTTAGAAACTAATTTTTTATCTGTTCCCTCTAATATTTTATCTAATTGGTTCAGTTTCCCCTCAATTCCAAATTCTTCTATACCTCATCTTAAGTTATAAATACGGCCACCACTCTATTTTCATCCCTTGTTCTCTAAGTTCTTGGTTTGTCTTTAATCTGCCTTTTGAGTTTAGGACATCATATCATTCTTCCAATTTCTAAGGCATTGGGGTGGATCATTACCTCCATGACGGATACACACCTGGAATCTTCATATAATGTTTATGTTTAATCTCTTTCCACACTTTCAATAATGAACTTCAAATTACATGCCTATTCAAGTGTGTATATCTCTTATTTCCAGGATTCCACATGAAAGCATGCCACCCCGCCTCTAGGTCGTGCCCTTCTAGGATTAAGATTCTTTTGTTTCTCAGATTGGCCCATTCTTTAATCCTTGTTAAGACTGCTGCTTTGTAGTATATTTCCCAGGCGGGGAGTCCAAATTCACCTTTGCATCTGTTATCTTGTAGTGAGCTTAATTTTATTCTCGCTTTTTTTCCTGACCAAATAAATTTCATGGTAATTTTGTTTAATTCATTAAAGAATTTTTTTATCCAATTTAATTGGAATGGTTTGAAAGAGAAATAGTATTCTTGGCAAGATATTCATTTTGATAGTTGCAATTCTCCCTAACATTGATAATTGTAGTCTCCTCCATTTTTCTAAATCCATTTTTATTTCTAGTACCAGTTTTACATAATTATCTTCTTTTATTGTTGAACATCCTGCCGTGAGCCAAATTCCTAGATATTTAATTTTCTTACCAATTTGTATACCTATTGCTTCTACTATTTTTTTTGTTTCTGTTAAATTTTTTGTTATCATTTTGATTTTGTCCTTATTATTAAACCTGCCACTTCTCCGTATCTCTCTCTTTAATTAAATTTGGTCCTGATTTAATTGGTTCTTCTATGAAGAATACAAGGTCGTCTGCAAATGCTTGGGCCATGTATTCTTTTTTTTAAAAAAATTCTTAGTCCTTTTATTTCTGAATTCTGTCTGTCTCTCAACAAAATTTCTAGCGTCAGATAAAGAGCAGAGGTGAAAGTGGACATCCCTGCCTGACTCCTTTTCCTATTTCAAATGAATCTGTTGTTTCTCAGTTAATCATTATCCATGCTTTTTGGCTTGAATATATTGACATTTTTCAAATTTACCCAAAATTTCCCTTACTTGTTGTCTCATGAATTGCCAGTTCACTTTACTGAAGGCTTTTTGAGCATCCAGAAAAACTAGCCTTTTTTTCTGGATGTGCCTCATAGTACTCCAAGGTATCTAGTACTGTCCTAGTGTTGTTTTTTAGTTGTCTTGTTGGAATGGGCATTGGTATAATTACCTGAGAACGCCCTTTCTATCTACGCTGCAAGAGAGTCCAAGAATAGGAATGGGTTAAGCTCCTCCTTCTGACGTCATCGAGCTGAGTCTGCCACTATAAAAAGCCAGCCTTTGGCTGGCCCGCCCAACTTTTAGGCGAGGATACTTGACAGACGTAATGTGTCTCTGAAAGATAAAGAATAAATTAATTTCACCCCTCCCCAACCATCATAACCAGACGTATGGGGTGGGGCTGGACTCTCTTGCAGCGTAGAAAGGGCGTTCTCAGATAATTATACTGCCCATTCTCATTCACGCTGCCTTGAGAGTCCAGCAATGGGACATATCAAAGCCTGAATGTCCATGGGAGGCCAACATCTGGTTCACCTCCAACTGAGGAACCACCTGTTGAAGCACCCTCCAATCAAACGATGCCTGGGCTGAAGCAAATGAATCCAGGCAATAATGCCGTATAAACGGCAAAGCTGAAGCCCAGGTAGCCGCTCTGCAGATCTCCAGTGACGCCTGAGTAGACTAGGCAGCCGAAGTAACTGCATTCCTAGTGGAGTGGGCCGAGACGTGTCTGGGAACTGGCATGGACAAAGTTTAGTATGGCTTGGATATACCAGCTCTAATCTACCTACCAATTGTAGATGCAGTCATCTTGTTCCCCAGGGTAGAGGGATGGAACGACAAAAACATGGCTTCAGATTTTCAAAAGGCCACTGTCCGTTTGATGTAAATCCAAAGGGCCCACCTCACATCCAGCATATGCCACCTGTGTTCCAATTCATGTTGTGGTCTGGGGCAAAAGTCTGTCAACACAACATCTTGCGCCTGGTGAAACCAAATGTTTATCTTAGGGACAAACGTGGGGTCTAACCTAAGAACTACCTTGTTCTGATGGAAAAGACACAGGTCCTGTTGTACCAAGAGTGCCGCTAATTTGGACACTCTCCTGGCCAAGGTAAAGGCCACTAAAAATTGTACCCTGAGGGACAGCATTTGTAGAGATACAGATCTGAAGGGCTCAAAAGGGGGCCTCATTACAACAGGGGGTTGGAGGTTAGATGCCCCCGTTAGGAACCTGCGCACCAAAGGGTGATGGGACCAAGAAGCATATCCCTCCCAAATAGAACAGGGGAGAGAGCCGCTACCTGGTGGCGAAGCGTGTTAGGGGTAAGTCCCTTGTCTAAGCCCTCATTAGAACCTCTGCCACAGAAGCAGAAGAGGGGTCTCTGGCCAAAGGCATACACCAGGAGCAGAATACCCTCCAAGTTGCATCGTAGATGCGCGTGGGAGACAGCTTTCGTGAAGCTTGAATGGTGTCAATTACCCTTTCAGGAAACTTGGAAGCCCTCACAGATTGCCACTCAAGCACCAAATGATTAAGCTAAACCTCTGGGGGTTCAGATGAAGTAATGCTCCCTGATGCAGGGAGGTCTTGGATGCTGGGATCTTCCATGGCTGGGCCACAGATAGGTTCAGCAGATCTGTGAACTGGGGTCCCCTGGGCCACTGGGGTGCCAGGAGAATTAGCTCTGCCTTTTCCAACAACTTCTAGATTACAGCCGAAATAATGGGAAGAGGAGGAAAGGTGTAGAGGAGACCCGGAGGCCAGGCACTCCAAAGCGCATTGGTCCCCTCCACTCCCTGGGTTGGAAACCTGATGAAGAACCTGCCCAACTGGGTATTCTGGGGGGTGGCAAAGAGGTCTACGGTTGGAGGACCAAATCGGCATGACAAGTCCTGAAACAGAGAGGGGTGTAGACTCCACTGTGCCTGGTCTACTGTGGACCAACTCAACCAGTTGGTCTGGACATTGTCAACTCCCAATATATGGTCCACCCTGATTGAAAGGAGGTGTCTCTCCATCCACATCCCCAGGAGCTCTGCCTCTCTCATCAAGGCCCTTGACCTGGTCCCCCTTGCCTGTTGACATGGATCTTTGTGGCCACATTGTCCGTCATGACTAACACATAGTGACCAGCCACCCTGTTCCGGAAGTGTTTTAGGGCTAAGAAAATAGCCCTGAGTTCCAGCCAATTTATGGGGCACGTCCTTTCTGACTGTGACCAACATCCCTGGGCTATATTTCCCCCTCCAGATGGGCTCCCCCAGCCATGGAGACTGGCATCTATGGTGAGCTGGCTCCTGTCTGGCTCCTTGAAGGGAAGACCCCTCTCTAGAGCCTGGGACTGCCACCAAGCAAAGGACCGAAGGACCTGAGAAGGAACCTGTACCCTTATGGTAGAATGGCTTGTTCCTGCCTGTTGAAAGGGAAGCAAGAACCATTGGAGTTCCCGGGCATGGAGATGGGCCCACGGGACGATCCCAATGCAGGAGACCATCTTTCCCAGGATCTGGGACAGTAGAGACAATGGGACAGTGCTCTGACGCAGAATCTGACTAATGCCACTGTGAAGGCTCTCCCCTCGGTCCGGGGAGTGGAACACCTCGCAAAGTGACGTATCTATAATCGCCCCGAAGTGAAGCAACCTGGTCATCGGGGAAAGGTAACTTTTCCTTCAGTGGATCAAGAACCCGTGGTTTCTTTGGCTCTGCAATGTGATGTGAAGGTCGCGATGGGCCGAGTGGGTTGACTGCAGTTGGATGAGTATCTCGTCTAGGTAGCACTGGACCCTCACTGGTATGGTGCGAAGTGAAGCTGCCAAAGCTGCCAAGACTTTCGTGAAGACCCTTGGGGCTGACGAGAGACTGAAGGGTAAAGCCTGGTAATGGACATGGTCATTCTGATAACAAACATGGAGAAACTGGCAATGATGAGGCCAGATAGGTATGTGGAAATAAGCCTCTGTAAGGTTGACAAGATGTTGGAGTGCTAATTCTGTAAGGGCCCATTTAGAGCGGTCCCTGGAGGTGGGGCAGTGAACAAACCATCATGGAGGTGGGGAGAGAAAGTCCAGTTGGAGGCCCAACCTCACCATCTCAAGAACCCAGGTGTCTGATGTAGACTCCTCCCATCTGGAGGCAAAGAAAGCCAAACGGCCTCCAATGGGAGGGGGGGAGATGGGGCACTCATTTCGAGCGTCTGAATGAATGACCTCCTCCCCCTCGAAAGGGCCATTTATCAGGGGCCTGTTGCTGCCTGCTGGAAGTTTCAGGACGCTGTTCTTGGCGAGCAGGAAAGAACCTCTGACCTCTAGAGAACCGAGAGCTGGTTTCGGGTCTGAAAATGAGGGGTGAAAGTATGGCCCAGGGCGATACTCGGACCTTTTCCCCGCTGAAGAGAGGACCTTCCTCTTGTCCATGGTCTCTGTCAAGTATGGTTCAAGGATGTCACCAAATAGCTTATCGCCCGTGCATGGAGCTGATGCCAACTTCCATTTATGGCAGGAGTCGGATTGCCAGTTGCATAGCCAAAGTAGCCGCCTGGCTGCCACTGAAGAAGCCATGGCTCTGGAAGCGAACTTGGCCAAGCTCAGAGTGGCATCTGCTGTAAACTCCGACGCCGCAATTACCTTACTGATATCTTGGTGTGCTCTGAATTCGGTGGCCGGGAGCCTCTCCTGAAGCTGGTGAAGCCAGCGCAGTGAAGATCTCATAAAAAACAAGGCTGCCATTGATGCTCTAATCACCCAAGCTGCTGCCTGGTGAGTGCGCTTGAGGGTTTGCTCAGACTGTTTGTCCTCTGCCTTAAGCACATCCTCTGGTACGGTGGGGGTGCCTGAAGAAGAAACGATGCCACCACCAGAGCATCCACCAAAGGTACCAGCAGGGCATTGGCTAGGGATAGGCCGATGTTATAGAATCGTCTGTCATGAGCAGATGGGTGAGGCCACACCCCTGGAGAGATGCACTGTTCCTTCACTAGATCAAGGAAAATCAGTGGGGAGGGGAGGACCTCCATATGCCCCACTGGCTTGGAGAACAATGAATCAGGGTGGCCAGATGTGGTAGCCTGTGGTTCTGGGGCCACTTCCTCAGGGCTTAGCTGTGCAGTAACCAAAGCCTTGTGTAACAGAGGCTTGACTAAGGAAGGCCTGAAAACTCCTGTTGAGGGAGGCTCATCAACCTCCTGGCCACTGAGGAAGGAAGGGCCAGGCCCCCAGGTAGCCTGTCTAGAGGAAGGCCCTGATCTGCTTAGGTCCTGGGGAAACTGTTCTTCCTCCACTCTCTCTGGGGACCAAGCTAACAGGTGATTCTGGAGACCAAGCTAACAGGGGTCCCCCCTTGGAAGAAACTTCAGGGCTAACGTGCACCTCCCCAGAGTGAGAAGCATGTTGAATCTGGATCCGCATCTGAGCCTTTTCCAAATTGTTCCTTAAGTGCCGCATTTCAGCAGCCTCTCAGTTAGCAGAAAGGCCTCTTTGTCTTTTCTTTTTCCTCAAAGGGTCTTAGAATTCTTCCAATCCTTTGGGGCCAGGTTGGGGGGCTTCCCTCTCCATCTGCCTAACAGCAGACACCAAGGGTGCTGTGAGCTTCTCTCACGTAGGTGCTGCCCGTTGCCTAGGCCAGGCAAGTCAGGAGACTGTGAAGCCTTGGGGAGGCACTTTCCCCCCAAAATAAAATGGCCGCCTGCCATGTGAGGTGGCCCTGGGATGGCCTAGCCACCATCTTTGCTCCTTAGGCTCTTACCAGGCCCCGAGTGATTGAATTAAGCCGGAACAGCTGAGAAGTGGCAGGAATGAAGCTCCCAAGTCAGCTGTAAAGTGGTTTGGCCGGCGGCAGCAACAACAAGGTTGTGATCAGTGAGGCCGTGTGGGAGGTTCCTCCAAATGTTCCCTGGGTCCGCAGTCTCCTTGCTCAGCAGGGCCGAAGCCCAGGCACTGCAGGAGAGCGGATCCCCGCTCTCCTGGAGACAGAGCTCTATCGGACCCTCGGGAGCTGGATTTTAAATTTATTGCTGTTGCTTTGAGTTCAAACTTTTCCTTTAGCTGTTTAAAAGTACTTCTTCCAGAGACTATGCTCTCAGACAAGAAGCTGAGCCAAAGATGGGAGGGTCAGCCAGAGGCTGGCTTTTTATAGTGGATGACTCAGCTCTATGTCAGAAGGAGGAGCTTAACCCATTCCTATTCCTGAACTCTCAAGGCAGCGTGGATGAGAAGGAAACCATTTTGTTCTGTGTGTATATATATCTAGTTAATATTTTTTTTCAATCTCTCAGCCATTATATTCATAATTATTTTGTAATTGGCGTTCAATAAAGAAATTGGTCTATAATTTTTAATGTGGGTGGTATCTGCGCTCTTGGCAGATATCATTTCTTTTGAGATGTAAGGCTGCAGGGAAAAGTATTCACCGCCTTCAGTTTTATGAATAGGATCCACCCTATTGAAGCAATTCCTTTTCAATGGAAGTTCAAATTTTGTAATGCAGAAAGAGTATATTTCGCATTGTTCTAAACTGTAAACTGGTGGGCAGGTATAATTATTATACTGAATTATTATCAAGATGGTAAAAAACAGCATTTTTCACCTCTTTGAGTTGGTCTGTGCTGCCCCACGATGCCGAGCGCTTATGAGATCCCTTTTTCTTTTCCAAGTATTCTTCAGCCCAAGCACTCTCAGTCTTAAGAAAAAAGAAAAGATAGTAGATTTAGGCTATTGATGAGTAATTCGACAATTTTAATATTAGCATATTAAAATCAATTTTCTAAAGTTATTGACCAAGTTTTATTCTGTAATGTCCCTCAATATTCACAGAAAGCCAGTTTGGCATAGTGGTTAAGCTAAAAAAAGAAGGAACACCGTGAGTTCTAGTCCTGTCTCAGACATGAATCCAGCTAAGTGACCTTGGACCAGTCACTCTCTCAACCCTAGGAAGAAGGCGAAGGCAAAGGCAAGTCACTTTCAAAAATGTTGTTAAGCAAACTGCAGGGACTAGTCTATGCAATCACCAGGAGTCAACACTGACTTGAAAACATTCATACATACATACAAAAGGCATGAAAAAATCTGAAAAAAATTATCTATTTTTATAGTACACATATAGATTTGAATGATCACTATTCATTTGATAATCACATCATCCAATTAATTAATTAATTTGGTCATCAGAGTATTATGGAATACTTTGTCAAATTTTTTGTTAAAGATGTATTTCACCATAGCCTTACTAAGTAACCAATTTTAAAAAACATAAACAAAATAAGATTAATCTAATAAACCTGTTTTTGATAAATGCACCTTACTTCTAACAATCATGCATTTTTTTCAAGATATGTACAAACTGATCTTCATGATGTACAATATTCTCTAGCACTGGTGTCAAACTGATTGATTCATATTCTCTGCGTCTCCATGTTCTCTTTTGTATTGCTATGATCAATAGATTCCGTTCATTCTCAAAAAATTCTCAAATATGTACAAAAGTTCCAATATATACAAAGGCAATCAGCAAATTTCTCCCACAATTTAGTATGTAATTTTGGCCCAGAGGCAATAAATGAAGTCAAGAAATAAATATAATATATAATGTTAATATATATGAAATCAATTATTTATTACTAAATTCATGTTCCTCTTCATAAACAGTCTAATTTAACTTATGAAAGTTATGAAAATCATCTACTATATTAATACACATATATTGCCTATTTTGTTTATCATTCTACTTTAATTAGAACAGTTTTATAGTTTTCATCTTTAAAATATATAATTTTAATATTGGCATTTAGATTCTGCATATTCATAACTGCATTTCCTTTTCATCTATTTTCCTTTTCTTTTTTAATTACAACAGAATGTATATTTTATAATCTGCATGATTAAATCAAAAAAACATTTATTTAATAAAGTTTTATCTATACAGCTTCAAGAAACAATTAGAATAGTCTTTTCTTTCTTTTGCATTAATGTATGGAAACTGTCTTACCTGTGTGGCTTTATCCCTCATACAAGGTGTGACTTGCCCATGATTATCACGAGGCCATTGCCCTGCAAGATACGGAGCAGCAAGTATGTCTAATGAAGGAGTACGGCGGGAAATACTAGAAGGGCTTGATGATGGTGGCCGTGGTTTATCTACACATATGAGACACACATATGATTCCATCAGCAAAAATAATACATATTACAGACAGATTTCATTAAATTCATTATATTTTATGTTACTTTGTTAAATAATGCCTTTACAATATATTGTAACAGCATGTATTTTTTCCTTACAATTGTTCAGGTATCCTATGCTTAAACAACATACACAGAATACTAAAATGTAGACTATACACAAATGCATGAAGTGCACAATGTCTTCCTAATATGGACGATAGGGAGTGCATATCTGTGTCCAGAACTACCGTTAATCTAGCATGCAATGGCCTTGGACAGCTGCCATGGCCACATCACCCTAGCAGAGCTGTTTGCTAATGCTTACAAATCCTTTATTTTTTCCTAGTTCAGTACTCCAAACATAGTAAGTAAATAAAGCTGCCTGTTCAATTTTCTACATTAATCCTGATATAAGTCTTCAAGAGGTATTATGAGAAATTAATTCACTGCTTAATGGCCGTAGTCTATTAGGTAAGATTTCCAAGGTTCCAAAGGCATTTTTCCTAAGAATTACTGAAACCTGGAATTGTCCCTTGTTGACGTTATTTTTATTTAACATATATACTTCCATGCATTTTTGAACCCCAAGCCAAATGAATAATCATATGTTAATACAATGCAGACAAAATTTAGTAAGAATTTACTAAAATTTATACATATATAAATTACTAGATCATAATTTAGAGAACAGCAACAAGCAGGACGGGGAAACACTTTTATAACAATGCAATTTGAAATTATTCTTGCTAGCGTCAAATAGCATTTCAATTTTTACTAGACAAGCTGTGACCTATTGGGTCATCCTTTCAGAGATAGTTTTCTACCTAACCAGAGAATCAGAATGACCACCTACTGTTTTGGTTTTAAAATTAAAGAAAACATTTTATTTGGGAAGGATGCATAGCAAGCAAGTATAAATGCTTCTAAAGGATGCTTTTGATGACATCATTTGTGGCTGATCTGCCATTCTTCAAGTATACTATAATGTTTTCACTTCTTTTTCTTTGGCTAACCAGGCTAGAATACCGGTTTCTCCAGATAAATCAGCACATTTCCATTGTCCTTGGGCTTTATGTATAGTGAAAGCAAAGCATGACTGTACTGGGAACTGGATCCACTGAAAAGGGGTATCTTCAATTGATAAACTAAGTGAAATTCTTGGAATAATGACAATATCATTTTTGAACACACCAATGTTTATATCTGCTACAATGAGATTCTTGGGGGGTTCTTCCAAGTTCTTCCACATTCCATTACAAAGTCTTAGAAGATTGAAGTTTCTCATTAAAATGTTGGAAGATTCTATCTTTAATTCCAGTTTATGTTCTGACAATTCAGAGTTCAAATGAATCAAGGAATTCTGTTGGAGAATGTTTATTTTTTCACTGACAGCATTGAAAAAAACAGTATTTTTCATCATTCCAGGGAAGTATTTAATGCACATGAAATTTATTTTCTCATCATTTCATTTAGGGGAATTAAGATATTTGAGAACAGTTCTGCAAAGCCTGTTGAATGTTGGTTAGGTGAAATTTGCACATTATATTTTATATTTCTATTTCATCATTTTCATTTTGTCCAAATTTCATCTTCTGCAATATTCAATAAGAATTCAAAATATCTTCCTTTTCTTTCACCCAACAACATGTTGCTTTTCAACTGAAACTTCAAAAAATTTCTTCATAAGTATGATTTTTTTGATGCATGAATTATCAACATTAACATAATTTTCTCTTTTCACAACTAGAAGAAGTTGATCGAAATCACCACAGCAAATGGTTAAAATTCCCCCAAAGGCCTCATTCTTCCTATATATAACATAAACAGTATAGCTTTAACACCTTCCTTCCTAACCATTGGGTTCTCATCCCAGAAAATAAGCATGTTGAAGCAAATTTGTATGCAGTAGTGGTTTTTTTAAAAAAAAATTACAAAGAGTATTTTATACAACTTCTCACCACCTGGCATCAAAGTTGGTGCAATACCAGATGATGCTACAGCAAGAGCAACATCTCCATCTCCCCTAGCTTTAGCAAGGATTAAATTGTTGACAAATATATTTCCTTTTACCCCCAGTGCATCGATGAAAATTGTCCCAAAGGTGCTTTTTTAAGTGGCAACTGGACTTTTTGGTTTTTCTTTGAAGACATTTTGCTCTTACCCAAGAAGCTTCTTTAGCTTCTTCCATTCTTTTAAAAGAATGCAAATGACAAGCTGACTGCAAGTATAAATCCTTCCGTTCTCCACCATCCAGCCAGAGCTGAAGATGAGAAGCGAAATGACTTCAAAGAAAAAAATGAAGTCCAGTTGCCTCTTGAAAAAACACCTTTGGGACAACCATGACCTGGATGCCTGAGAATCTCCATAGACATTAATGAAAATTATTGAAAATTATTGAAAACTACTTGCTTTGCAAAGCAAGTAGTTACACCCATAGTTATAGATTGCTCTTTGCTCAATGTTCAATAGGTGCTCATTGTGTAATACAAATTCCTGCTGTCTGTTGTACTGCACTTCATGCAATAATTCCAGATTACCACATTTGAATTAATCATATTTGTTGGTTTTAACAAATTATATTCTTCTGGAGTTTTTTTCAAATTTTACAGGTTTATCTTAGAAAATACAGTACAGCATGTTCACAATGCCTCTCATTGATAATATTTGCTCTCTTGATTTGTAGGAAATCTTCAGATTTCTTGAACTGGTTCCACAATTGTTATGGGATTGTTGATTTCAGTGTTTGTTAATAAGACAACAAATTTTTCATTGCTCTGGGGATTCTTGTTATTTTGGCAACTTCTCTGGTTTGCTGCAAATGATCATCAACTTGAAACAATCCTTTCTCTTTGCAAACATCTTTGAATAATGGAAGGATATGTCCATTATGTGTCTTCAATTATTTGAAAGCAATTGGAACCTCAATGTGATGGAGAAGTAGAGGGAGACACAGTATACACTTCATCTAGAACAGGGGTGTCAAACTGCAGACCATGGACCAGATACATCATGCACAGGCCATGCCCACCCCAGCTCCGTGAAGGGAAACAGTGTGATTTTGTCTTCTATTTTCAGTGCAAAAATTGCCTGATCACTCCCCTTCATGGAATACTTGATATTTGACACATTTGACAGATGAGCATATTTCTATATTAAGATAACAATTTAACTTCTTCAATACCTGTAAATTAGCAGGTACCACCTACTGAGAAGTTATAGTTGGCTATCATCCTGCTTATCCTTCAAATTATCCTGTTTCTGAAGACTGTCATCTGTAGATAGGATATGAAACATGTACCATTTTCCCAACACACTGATTTTTTGCTGCAATATTGGTCATGTGCTTCAATACCAATTTATGCAGCTTTGGATCTTAATTTGGGTCTGCTTGCACAAATGTACCATAATCTTTATTTCTTGGCTTGGATTCTTTATCAAGCCGTAGTAGGTAGTGCAAATGAGACAGATGCCACTTTTGGTATTTCACACATAGTACATAAATGATACACCTACCAGGAACCATTTTTTAAAGGTAAGTGTCATACATTTCTTTCTCTCTTTTTACAAGTTAGAACAGAGATCTAATTCACTTGAAAAATCAATCCAGTCAGTACCACACTCAGATATCTAAGTTGAACTATAGAATGATGCATGTATTTGCTAACACCCAATTGTTTACCAAATATACATAGGAAAATTTATTAATACAATTTTAAAACAAATTTAGTTTTGAATCAGTTCTCTGTTAAAGTATTAATTATAGCAATTCAATCAAAGCCACTGCTTCTGAACATATACATTAAAAAATCCACAATACTGAAAAAAAAACTGATAAACAGAGACCTGATGTAGACGTATGCAACAAGACAATTAACATTTCCCCATTTCTCCAGTTGCTTCTAAAACTGACATTCATACTGGGTTTTAAAATAAACCCTTACTTTAACAAACATACATTTTTGAGACTTCCAATTGTTATATGCTTTTGTGTATGTACTAAATCCCATCTGCTAAACATACAAGTGTAAAATTTTATTTGGATTCAACAGATGTTTACATTTAATGGAATGCCCATTACATTAATCCATTAAAAGAAAGGTATATAAATAAGGTCAACTTAGAAACATAAAAGCATAGCAGAAATCTATTGTGTGGTTTCATATTAAATGCACAGATCTTGTCACATAATACTTCCGACCACTGTAACTAAACTGATAAATTTGTCATTATTATATAACCTTGAGGCTTGTTTGCTCAATTTACTACCTAGTATCCAGAAATATTTCACCTTTATGTGCCAGTACCTGTCCATTTTGATTGATTCTTAATTACAGATATAAAGATGTATTAATTAAGCAAATGCCAAAATATATGTG
This sequence comes from Pseudonaja textilis, assembly GCF_049901715.1. Classification (NCBI taxonomy): domain Eukaryota; kingdom Metazoa; phylum Chordata; class Lepidosauria; order Squamata; family Elapidae; genus Pseudonaja; species Pseudonaja textilis. The sequence continues at coordinate 170,411,519 of NC_141990.1, forward strand.
CAGTTTCAAGACTGCAAATATCAAGCCATATTTAATTAGGGCTACCAGATCTGAACTACAAAACTCCAAATAGTCTTTAGATGGCAACAATTTCTTTGCTCTTTTAATGGAGTGTGTGTGTCTGGATTGTTACTATCTAGATAGGGTAGCCCTACACTTACTACTACCAATGAAGTATTTTTAAACTTTTTTCTGAATCCATTTTCTTTCATATAATTTCCTGGGTTGTCTGAAAATATTTCATAAAATACAATCTGTCCCCATGCAGTATTTTCATTATCATTTCACCTTAGTTCTGCTATTCTTATCCTCCCCACAACTGCTCAGCTGCTAGCTTCACATGATGTGACCTACATAACAAGAGATGTACTTACTTCAAGATAGCAGTTACAACAGCTGGGCTGATGGCATTTGAGTAATGTCTTAATTTTATTGGGCCAAATTACACTATGCCCAATTGTTACAAAACTATTCAGTGTTCTTCAGTTTGATGTTCTCCTCTCAAAAGAGGAATATGATTATAAAATCCTATTTAACAAACACACAATATTCATGTACCATACAGATGAATATATGTAGATTATACAGTTACAAAGGCACTGAAATCAGAATCCATGTTACCTCCCTACACAATATTCCTGAATATTTTTCAATTAGACTCACTACACTACAGAAAAATATATATGGTAATATTTATTGACATCCTGTATGAACTAAAAATTAAATAGTATCAGCAAGTAACATGATCTGCTAAATGTATGTTTCATCACAACTCAATATGATATTTAAATTATACTCAAATATTAAAAGTGCAGTGGAAATCAATTAAAAATACATGTCATATGTTCACATGTAGAATCATTTTAATTCATCTAGAAAAAACAAATGCATCTTTTTATAGTTTTAGTTTTTGTTAACTAATATGAGCAGGGTCATTAAAATACATAAAAATTATTTCTCTGTTATTTTCTGGATTTCCCTGCTCCCATGCCTGGGAAAACTAAACTTGGATTGCATACAACCTGGCTTTTCACAAGAACCTAAAGAGATGGTTTTGCCAATGGGCATATGACGAGTGTGATGTAGCCAGAGCAGTGGCTACATTGACTGTTTCAATGAATGGGATTATTGGCTGTGAGTTTAGTGCATTTATGATGGTTTCTATATAATTTTATATTGCTTTACCTTGTTTTTTGTTGTTTTTATATTTGTTTTGTTTGTAAGCTGCACAAAGTCATACAGGTGAGATGAACATGTGGCTATTTAAATCTGAATACATGAATGAATAAACGACTAAATAAATAAAGATCTGCAATATTGACTGTATTTAAAGTAGGGAGGATTGATAATCCTGAAAATCCTGATATAGAAATAAAATTATCTGAGTTGCATCTCTGAAAAAATGAACAGAAAAGAATATGCTTCTAGTCCAAAGTTTCTCTGAAATCTATAAAAAGTTTATCAAAGATTACTTTTTACAATAAAATGCACACGATGTTTGCACTTTAAAAAAATAACAGCCCAGAAATAATTGATTTCTTTGTGCTAATAAAAGCCGGTAAAATACAAGTGTCTTGATCATCTCCATAAGAAAGTTGCCATGGTAGAGAAAGCTATTATAAAATAGAGCAGTCTATGGCTTTGCTATCATAAAACTATAGCAGAGTCCATTTCAGAATAGTTTTAAAACAGTCCACATTTGGCATGTTTTATTAATCATCTGCTTCATTAATCTTTATAATAAGCATTAAGACAAAACATTTCTCTGTTCTAAATATAATTTTATAAAATAGCATGTCAAGAAAAATATAAACTCCTGGCAGAAGAACGGAATGGCTTATGTCTCTCCTCATAGTAGCATCGATGCTTTTACTCCTACTCTTTCTTTGCATAGCATCTCGGCTACATGTTTTCAGATTCAACAATAACAGGGCAATGGATAAACTGGAGGCACAGTGGTTAAAACACTAGGCCTGGCAGCTGGAAAGCTGACAGCCCAGGTTCAAGGCCCAAGCACCATGCAATGGGATGAGCCCCCATCCCCACCCCAGTTCCTGCCAACCTAGCCATTTGAAAGCATGCAAATGTGAGTAGATAAATAGTATCACTTCAATAGGAAGGTAACAGTACTCCATGACGTCATGCTGCCACCACACGACCATGGAAATGTCTTCAGACAGTGCTGGCTTAATGGCCTTGAATCGGAGATGAGCACCATCCTTTATAGTCAGCAATGATTAGCCAAGTAAAATCTGCAGGGACTCCTTTACCTTTTAATGGATAAATCACTGCATGATAAACTTGAATTAAATCTAATCAGGTAAAATGCTAGCCTTTCCTTTATTCATCATGTCACATTTTTTATTTTTTCCTAAAGTTTTTCCCACAAGTGGAGGAACTATTGAATGTTGATTCATTGGTTGCAATAGGAATTAACTAACTAGCTTCTTTACCAGAACCTGAGGGAGACTGACAGGCCCTAAGTCATCTGGCCAGCTTTCATGCCTCAAGCAAGACTGGGTTTCCTGGTTTCTAGACTACTGCCTTAATTGTTAGCTGAACTGGTGCTCCATCATGTCACCATACTGCAGGCAACAATCCAGAGAGAACTTCAAGTAGCCAACTGCATGTCAGATTGCATAATATGCCAGGACATAAGTTCTGACACCATAATAGGCATAATAGCTAATGAACAGTTTGAATAATCTAAGTGTCAAATTGATATGAACAGCTGCTGCTTCTCTCACACCCCTACTAAATGGGTAGCTAACTCAGACTGGTAGTTTGGTAAAACAGGGATAAGAAAGTTAGCTGAAAAGTATTAGAATGTATGAATTTCTACAGCATTAGCATATATGGAAAAGTTCAACAAGATGCCCTGCAATTTTCATAAATTTATTATTTATTTATTTATTTATTTTGTCGCGCGATTATAAGATAACAGGTATAAGTATAAACATAGCTATGAATACCTGAAATGGATACATATAAGAAAAATAAAAAGAAACAATAGGACAGGACAGTAGGCACGTTGGTGCGCTTATGTCACAATAGAACCCTTGAAGATCCAGTCTTATATTTTTGTTGTCTTACATATCTGTTTAGCAATAGCAAAAGTGCATTCTTAACTGTCAATTTTATCAACCACATGATTTGTTGAAAGGCACAAAATATAAATCTTTGCACAAAGGCTCACAAACAAATTATATCTTTAAAAAATGAATGCTAAGCATGCCACCTAGACAACTAAATGAGTCCAAGATAGGATTCCATATTCAACAAAAGCTTCTGTGAATTATTTCAGCTTATTGGTTAATCCCTTCTCCATTTATTTTCCAGGCTCTAATACATACAATGGCATTTCTTTTTTCAAATTGTAAAATCCATATAAGTATTTGTAGATAAGGATCATTAATAAAATCTACCAAATCTTCGTACCTACGGCAAGCTAGTATTTCAGGAGACGAAAAGGATGACAAAACCCATTGTACACTATCTAGAGAGTCTGTAGTTGATAGTACACTATGTTAAATACTTTTTAGCATTTAAGAAAAAATGTTCTGTTTCTCTTCCCCCTAGTACATTTAGTGACTATTCAAAGTTATAATGATACTGATGACTTACAATCACCAGATCATGATTGTACAAAATTCCAAAAAAGTGACTTACAATCGCTCCTCACACTCGCAACTGTTCCAGCATCTCCACAGTCACATGATCAAGTATTGGGTGCTTGGCAACTGGCATGTATTTATGATGGTTGCAGCATCACACGGTCATGTGAGTGTCATCTGTGACTTTTCCAACTGGCTTTCTATAAGCAAAGTTTATGCTGGAAACTGGCTTTGCCTAACAAACGCATGATTCAGTTAACTGCAGTGGTTTGCTTAACTGTGGCAAAAAGACCATAAAATCGGACATAGCAATCACCTTGCTTAGCAATGGAAATTCTTGTCCCAATTGTGGCCGTAAATAAAAGAATACCTAATACCTCCTTGATGACAAGTTTGGAAAGACAAGAGGGATACATCCATTTCTCAGCAATAAGAAAACAATATAATTCAAGAAACCATTAAACCAAATCACATTACTGACTAAAACAGTTATAGAATATGGGGATCACTAATTAGTACACAAACTTCACACAGATCCTTTCAAAAAGTACAGAAGGCCTTCTCTCTCACAGAAGCAATTAATAGTTCTATATCATTAGGTTCATTGAGACAGTAATCAAGTCATGAGTTTTTAAACAGCAGCCAATTCAGAAATGATGAGAGCAATTTTATTCACAAAGTATTTCATAAAAAACTTCCATGTTGCCAAATGGAAGATATTTAGAAACATTGAACTGAAGACTCCATATTTTTGACAAATTTTCCAGTAATACCATATAATTTCCATCTTACAAATACCCCCCAATAATGTCAATTCTATTACACACCTTTGTGTCTTCAGCAAAAAGACCAACTGTCAGCCTCCAAGATCTTTTCTACTGCTTTGCATCTTTCGGCTGCCATGAGTAACAGGGGGAGGGGGTTGTGTCTGGAAAGAGAGCTGGAGGTGTTACATTCTTGGGTTGAAAAAATGAGGAGTGGGGGGGGGGGAGTATAAATTCCTGCTCTTAAGTTTCTATTTCCTTGTCAAGGTCAACGGACAGAGGCCTCATCACCATCTGAAGATGCCCACATGATCATATCCAGAACTTTTAATTGGAAGAATCTTTTGAACTTTGGGGGGTGGGAACAATTCCATCACTTTGTATATGTGATCTGCGCGCCTAATTTCTCAGATTCAGAATTCTACCTGTAGCTTCCACTTCAAATTCCAGTAAAAGATATCTTTCCTCTAATCTATGGAGTCTAAGTATTTCTTTCTTGGATTTTGAATGGAGCACAGACTGACATTATTCTGAATCTCCTCACCAGCCCACCCGGAGAAAATATCCAGTTTTCTTCCAAGGGGGTTTTACATCATGTCATCTCCAGCTAGTGATGAGGACGAACTGGGAGCTGTGCGGGGGCAGTCGTTGCTGATACCGGAGGTGCCAGCAGCCGAATTGCTAGCCGATCTTACTCTGGAGGAAGTTCCAGCTGAGAGGCCCAGATGGTCGTTGAGTGTTGGCTGGAGGGATCCCTAAGAGCCTCCCCCCACCCTGGAATCACCACGACCCGACGGTGTGGGAGAGACGAGCCATAGCAAGAGAAGGAAAGGAGAGAATTTTTGCTGGATCAAGCCAGGCAGCTCCTGAATGAAGCTTTTGGTCAGCCTCACATCGCTCCAAGGTATGAGGGGGAAGGGGGAGCAAGTTCAGCCAGAGACAGCCAGGCTGCCCCCACCCGCATAGCTCAGCCAGCGCCAGCGCAGCAACCGGCTGCAGCCCAGGGCCCCCAGCAGGAGGTGTGATCCCTAGAAGACACATAGCTCCCAAGCTGCCTCCGTTAGAGGTGAAATTTGGAGGAAATCCCAAAGACTTGGGTTTCTTCCTAGCACAAGTTTGGAGCTATATGGAGGAATATGGGGGGGAGTTAATCTCTGAAGCAGCCAAAGTGAGATGTGTCACCAAGGCCCTGGAGGGAATAGCGGCAGAATGGATGGTGACTTTGCATAATGATAACTCCCCCCAACTGCGGAATTACAACGCATTCATGACTGCGTTGCAAGCAAGATTTGAGGACCCACTGGCGGAGAGAAAGGCCAGGATCAGGATGAAAACCATAAATCAGGGGAGAAGGTCAGTGGCTGACTATACCCAAGAGTTTAGACAGCTGGTGTACCATATCCGAGGTTGGTCCCAGGGAGCCCTGATAGAAGCCTACAAAGATGGTCTAAATGAAGACGTATACCAGATGTGTATCTCCAGAAGAGATCCTAATGATTTGCAACTGTGGTACCTGCTGGCAGAGGAAGTGGAGATAGATCTGATCTGAAACAGATGCAGGGGGGGCTCTAGATGGAGTAAGCTGTCCCCCACACGCTTCCAAGAGGCCCTCAAGCCTCCGAAGGGAGGGATGATGACAAGACCCAAATCCACTGCCTGTTTTCGATGTGGGAAGGAGGGCCACCGCATTGCGGACTGCAGGGTCAAGCTGGATCCAAAGGGGGCGCAGAGAGGAGGGAGGAAATCGTTATCTTTCTGTTGTATCATCTGCAAACACACTGAACAGAACAAGATCTAGCACTGAATCTTGTGGTAGGTACACTGCTTGTGACTGGTCTCTGTTTAAACAGTGTCCCATTAACAATCACATACTGGAATCTATCCCTAAACAACTTCCTATGCACTGAACCACCACACAAGAAAGAAAAATTATAATGAAATGCTGTATTAGAGACAATGGAAGAAGATAGTAGATGAGCTTATATAGCAGCAAGATTTCACATTCTATTATACATATATTTATGTATGCTTAAATCTTGGCAGATTTCCAAAAGTCCAACAAAAAACAGAACTCCACTACTCTTGCAGATGTATTATGATCCATCTATTCTCCTGAGAAGATACTCTACAAATGTTCACCTAGATTGCTAAAGACAGCTTTGAATCCAGAGAGAATTATAGAAAGCACCATTCTCCCATTCAATTTTGTAGCAAGCTGCATTAAAGCAAAAAATTGACACTTAAAAAAAATCACTTTCCAAAACCGATTCAATATGCAATGACTAATTGTGCAATAATTATTTTGAGGGACAGTGAATAATATTAGTATTTTTAAAATTTAAGATTTCAGAGATGAATGACAAAGAATATGAATATAACAAGGATATTTAAGAACTTCAGTCTGCAAAATACAACAACGTCTAAGTGAATACTGTAAGCATTTTAACTTATATATAAACTTTACGACCCCTTGAACTTTGAATCTTGTTTCATTATCTTCCAGTATAACTTTGGACAATATTCAAGTTTAAAGAAACAAGGGATGGTATTACAAAGTCTTAAAGAACAAAAGGAAACACAAAAAAAACCCCAAAAAGTCAAAATTAACTTCCTGTTATATTTATATTCTGCATTATCTTCAAAGAGTCTGGAGGTTTACAGATAAGTTCCAGCTGATCTCTAATTGCTTTTTGTTTCTTCAAATTATGTACCTTATTATGGTTTTAAATTACTGCTTCTGTTCCTAGTTCTTATCTCTTTCAATATGTTTAGTTTCATCTGCAGTACAAATAGAAATCCTGATCCCATAGAATTATAATTTCCATTTTCAAAACTCAGCCTGAATGTGGCAGTGAATTTTATCAACAGACAAAACATATTTTTAAAAAGAATTTATTACTTATGCTCCTGAATATTTAAGATAGCTCTTTAAAAAAATTTCTTAACTCATCTTAAGAAAGATGGTATTTGAGCTACAATTATTTTATTTTCCAAGAATCCTCTTAAATTATACCACAGAAATATTCTTCAAAGATTATGCTCGATTGATGTTTTTACATCATACTATTTTATATTTTACAGAAACACAGGTATATGTGCACCTACTAGACTGGACATGGGATCTTAGAAATAAAATAGGATATCAAAATGTGAATTGGTCAATAGTTTGGGGTGATTTTATTCTAGAAATATAGCTACAGACATGACAGGTGAAAAATACGTGCATTTTTTTAAAAAAACCTATATATTTTCAAAAGGTAGGTATAATAAAATAAATATTACAGATTTTTCAAAATAGAATTTATATGTAGTAATTTTAACTTCTGTGACAAATGTCTCCTGGAAACCTATAGCTTTCCAGAAATAGTCAAGGAATTTTAAAATTGCATTTATCCATTTCTTTTCTTATCATGCTCAGTCTTGCCATACATAATGCTTATCTAGCCATTGTTTCACACATGACAGACCCAAAGAGTGTGAGTTTCAGCTTTCTGATAATCAGGTAATCTGTCTTTTATTTGTTCAGGACAGATTGAGAGATTCTTTTTGTAGTTCATAGTACTCCTTAGATAAGTCTGAATTATGGTTCCAGAGGTACTGGTAGCTACTGTCTTTCTTTTGTCTCTCATTCTTTCTCATTTTCCATTTTTCAAGGGAAAAACTACTGCTTTATGATTCTGATTTTTATCATACACTTTTCTTTATTGTTTATGTTCCTAAGTTTACTACTGCTTTCCTGTAAGATTAATCTTCCAGTGTCTGTTATATTTTGCAGAGTTCAAGAAAACAAAATACTTTGCCAAATTTGTTATCAACTATAAATCCATCAAAAACGTTAAATGTTTATTTTCCATTTTACTTGCATAAAGTCCTGTAAATCTTCTTTATTTGGAATAGAAATGTGACATTTTTGTATATTTCAATAGTTTAGTATTTCAGCCTCCAAATTTGATTTTTGCTGTCATCTCTTCCAATCTTGCCATTCTGCCATAATATAATCACTCTGAAAATTAAACAGAGATGTATTCTCATATTTTCCTAATTTGTATTATTCTCCAAACTATGTTCTTATGGTCCTGTCATGTTCATTTGTATAAGTTTCTCAAATAATAAAGTTACTCTGGCACCTCATTAGCTTTAATGCATGCCACATGCTGGGATCACCTACAAATAAAGACCACTGTCAAGAAAGCAAAGGTACACTTCTTCTCTTGCTCTATTAACAACTTATTTTCCCATCTGATCTGTTTCTGTGACCCACTGATTTTTTTCCCCAAAGCTCCTTTCATTTCACTTTTCCTCTCTCCAGGTATGGCTTTATTCTTTTGTGTAAAATCTTAAGCAAAATGTCACTATTGGCACAATAGTTCAGTAACTTGTGTATTATCTTCTTCAGTCTGGATAAATACATTATATTTCCCAATATTGTGGCCAAATATTCATATTCCATATTTGTTGATATAATATTGTTAGTCAGTTAGCTACCTGTTTGCCTGCAATTTTATAACAACCAGTTAGTATTTCATATAAACATGGGATCACAATCTATTACCCCTCATAGATCATTTTTCTATGGTAGTGCGGTCAGTTCCTGAATAAATTATCTCTACAAATGACTGCCATTTTGCAAGCTTGATTCTTTAAAGGCTCCAAAGTCTTTCCATTTTCCTTTAACTTCATTTGTCTCTATCTTTACTAATTCTTGAACAGTCCTATTTCCCTATAAATATTCTAGAGATTTATTTTCCTAAAACATTTTTCTCATTTTTATTTTCTCGTTATTTTCCTGAACCTATTGATGCTTTTAAGTGAAGTATCTGGGCACATCATCACCGCCATGTAGATTTGAAAAAATTATGTCCACTTTTCCAGTAACCAGAGGAATGTCTCCTGGCAGGGTTCCCAACATTGGAGAACCAAACTTATATGTTATTGCTATGCAAATACAGTTTTCTTGGCAGCATTATAGGAGTTTATAAGAAGTTATATTTAGATTATCTATAATCTGTGGGAAAGCTGTTTAGCAACATTACAGATGTCATCAGTTTAAGAATTCACTCCCAGGCTGCTTACACCAAATGCTCTCAACCATAAAACACTATACTTTGGCCTCTTCAAACCTGAATCTTCTCTTGTTTCCTGCCCAGCAAAGGCATTCTAATAGCCACATTGTTTCACTTGGAAAATTCAGATATCACTTTCTCTTCAAGAATGAAGAGGGGTTGAAAAGCAGTCACTGTTTCCAAAGACCATAGCAACTGACAATAACAAGTCAATTTAGTCACTTGTAGCATAGGGCAAAAAACTTTAGATACAATTCTGTACTGTTGAAATTACACAATTTATTTCTAAATAAATTTAAGATTGCACTGAATTAATCAAGGCATGCTTTTCAGCAAGGAACAGAAGATTGCCCAGTGTGTTTGAAATTCAGTGGAAATGGACTATGATGGCAACATAGGCCTCTTTAGTATTTAGCCTTAAAACATTAACACGCCATTTTAAAGTATGTTTAATATAGGCACAAAACATGGTTATTTATGGTATTTGTGGCAGGGGAGGAGTTGTAGAGTAAAAGCCAACTTTTCCTTTGTTTTCAGAAGCTGGCACTCTTGTCAGTCACCAAAAATAATGAGGTAGTCTACATTACTATTACTTACATTATACCAATTTCAAGCTAACCATTTAATCTCATTTTATAAAGAATCATCACCTACATATTCATTAATATATTAAACAGCTAGCTTTCAGGGCGCATATCAAGTTAAATGTGGAAGATGCATGTTAGCAAGATGTTATTATTGCCTGTAACCTTTTGTACTAAGCATTTTTACTCAGTGAAATTAAAGAAAGAACACTTACTTATATGTACTCCTGTTGCCAAAATTTGAAGATGAGAGTTATATTAATATTTTTTCCTGAAGCTAGTTTATTTACCTTTATTTGCATTTACCTCATCTTATCCCTGTTTCATACAAACCTACTTTCCTCCTGGACTGAGGACGAAATCTTACAGAGCTCCAAAGTAGCTATTGATTCTTTCTCCTTCTGCATAGCTGTCTTTTGTGTTCTCAGAGAGCAGACAAAATAAAGCTTAAAGAAATACCAATGTCATTCTTAGACATTAGAGAGAAATTCTTCAAGACTATTATCTCTAGGCTAGGATTTATTATTTAACCATCATAAGAAACTTTTGTACTTTATTTTATTGCAAGTCTTGTTGTTTATATAAACAAAAAAGCAGGGCATAAATTTAAAAATAGCTATAAATATCTGCCTTAAAAACAGACAAGTCGAGACATGTACTTGTAATCTCCCTTACTCTTTGTAGACTTAACATTTGTCGTTTCACAGCATTTTACTTCTGTCGGTTGTGGCATACCATCACCACTCTCCCAGGGACCATTAGAATTAGGAAGAAAAGATAGTCGAGCAGGGAGAAGACAGTTATGCAGGAGAACGTCAGAGGTCCGTCCAAAAACAAAACGAGAGGAAATAAGAGATTTCCCTCTCCGATTTTAATTTCCCTAAGACAGCGTCAGAAGGAGAACGAGAAGTGCCCAAAGTTAGCGCCTCGTGGTCAGCTCACGAGGCTGCAAAACTTGGGACTTAGAACTCCAGGATACAAAAGACAAGCGACTCTGTCCCATCCTGGAGACACATCCCCAGATCCGTTCGCCCGCTTAAAAGTGCACCGTTACCCCCATTTCTCTCACCTTTACAAACAGGCGAACTAGGGCTCTTTCTCTCCGGAGAGGCCCTGTTTTGCTCCGGCGAATGCCGTCGCTGGCGATGCCGGATTTTTCCTCCCGTTGAGACGGCGGCGGCACAGGCACTGCCTTCAGGCACCGGTGGCGAAACCGGGGACGAGCAAGGCGAGGGCGTCGAACCGGGTAGGGGCGGCGCCGGCAGGCGAGGGGGGCTGCTACGCGCCCCTCCCCCGCCCGTAGGGCTGCCGCGCGCGGAGCCGGAGGAAGAGGACAAGGAAGGTGTCCCTGTGGCGGAGACGCCCGCCCCGAGAAGCGTCTGCGTGCCCACGGCCGGACTACTGCTGCTGCTACTACTACTGCTGCTGCTGAGATTGGTGTTGCCCCCGCGCGCGCCAGCGTTGCTGCCGCTACCAAGCACCGATCGCGTGGGGCTGGTGGCACGCGCGGAAGGCAAGGGAGGCGGCGGCGGCGGCGGCGACGGTTGGAGTGGGGCGTTTGCTGCTACCGCCACCGCCGCCCCTCGTGGAATGCCGCCGCTGCCGCTCCTCGTGGGACTGCCGTGCTGCTTAAGCTGGAAAGGCACAGTGGCCCGCATAGGCTGTAGGCGGCTGTTGGTGCCGGCTGCCCCGCCTGCCGCCGCCACCGCCGTAGTCGCCGTCACGGCCGCAGCTCCCCCTCCCCCCGCGGAGGTGGCTGAAGTCGGGGAGCCGCTGCGCCTTACGCGCGGCTGGGAAGCCATCCTGCTCTTTTCCGGGCGCCCGCCCGAGGCCGAATCAGTAGTAACAGCGAAGCGAGGAAGCAAACAAAACCCCCTCCTTCCTCCCGGTCCCTCCCCCACACCAACACTGAATCCTCACACACGGGGAGACACTCGGGAGGCTTCTCCGGCCGCCTCATCAACAATAGTAGCCTCACTGGCCTCTCCCATTGGAGGCGCATCGGCTCCGTTCCTGCCGCTACAGCGTCCTGATTGGCTAAGGGGCGTGGTCTGGGGGGTGTGGGGAGGTGAGGCTTAAAGGGCCCGATCTGAGCAACGTAAGAGGAAGGTGCGTGAGTCGTATGACAGGCCGCTGTGTACGCCTGTGTGCCTACTACTCGATTAAGGCAGGGAGGGAGGGGACTGGTAATGCCATTGATGCAGCGCACCCGTAGTCTTACATTTCGTCTAGGTAGGAAATGCTGAGTGCTTGTTTACATTTCTATCCTAGGCACAATATCGCAGCTTTGAAGTTAAATATATGAAAGAGTCCCGTGCAGTTTCATCTTTTGGCCACATTAAAGCCGAATAAAGACCTATTCAGTAGGTCTGTAGCATGTTCCACTCCACCCGGCAGAAATCCCAGGGGAGTGTGTTGCTTCCTGTCCCACAGTCCACCAGCCCATCCACCACTGATCCTTAGCTTGTTCCAAAAAGAGTCATGGAACATCAGGTACTCTAAACCTCCCTTCCTCTGATAGGTTCCAAATGTTATCAAAGCCAGCAACTATAGAAATATATTGAATTATTGGTTTAATTAGCAAACAACTGAGTATTACAGTCAGGGTTCCTCCTCTAAGCTCCCAGGTAATCATCTTGCTTAGGAATAAAACAATGGTGGGTCTAAATTAATTCTAGTTCTCAGCAGCTGGCCAACTGCCTATCTTTGAAGAAAGCACTAGTATAGATTAACATATGTCATAGCCAGATTGTCATCAAGCAATGCACTGTGATGGCATGCTCCACTGAAGCGTAAATCAGGTAACAGACATCTAGTGTTTTATGAATCCAAATTTGTGATCAAATGTATCCAGAAAGCTGTGGCTTATCTTAACATGATCAAGCACATTGTGTGAATATAGCCATTTTTTCTAATAGCATATTTTCACAGACACATGCATATACGCATAAGAAATACACAAACCTGAATACAGGTGAAACTCAAAAAATTAGAATATCATGCAAAAGTTCATTTATTTCAGCAATGCAACTTAAAAGGTGAAACTAATATACGAGATAGACTCATTACATGCAAAGCAAGATAGTTCAAGTCGTGATGTGTGATAATTGAGATGATTATGGCTTACAGCTCATGAAAACCCCAAATCCACAATCTCAGAAAATTAGAATATTGTGAAAAGGTTCAATATTCTAGGCTCAAAGTGTCCCACTCTAATCTGCTAATTAAGCCATAACACCTGCAAAGGGTTCCTGAGCCTTTAAATGGTCTCTCAGTCTAGTTCAGTAGGAATCACAATCATGGGAAAGACTGCTGACCTGACAGTTGTGCCGAAAACCCTCATTGACATCCTCCATAAGGAGGGAAAGCCTCAAAAGGTAATTGCAAAAGAAATTGGATGTTCCCAAAGTGCTGTATCAAAGCACATTAATAGAAAGTTATGTGGGAGGGAAAAGTGTGGAAGAAAAAGGTGCACAAGCAGCAGGGATGACCGCAGCCTGGAGAGGATTGTCAGGAAAAGGCCATTCAAAAGTGTTGGGGACTTTCAGGAGGAGTGGATTGAGGCTGGAGTCAGTGCATCAAAAGCTACCACACACAGACGGATCCTGGACATGGGCTTCAAATGTCGTATTCCTCTTGTCAAGCTGCTTCTGAACAACAAACAATGTCAGAAGCGTCTTATCTGGGCTAAAGAAAAACAACTGGTCTGTTGCTCAGTGGTCCAAAGTCCTCTTTTCTGATGACAGCAACTTTTGCATCTCATTTGGAAACCAAGGGCCCAGAGTCTGGGGGAAGAATGGAGAGGCACACACTGCAAGATGCTTGAAGTCCAGTGTGAAGTTTCCACAGTCTGTGTTGATTTGGTGAGCCATGTCATCTGCTGGTGTTGGTCCACTGTGCTTCATTAAGTCCAGGGTCAACGCAGCCATCTACCAGGAGATTTTTGAGCACTTCATGCTTCCTTTCGCAGATGAGCTTTATGGGGATGCTGACTTCATTTTCCAGCAGGACTTGGCACCTGCCCACACTGCCAAAAGCACCAAAACCTGGTTCAATGACCATGGAATTACTGTGTTTGATTGGCCAGCAAACTCACCTGACCTGAACCCCATCGAGAAACTATGGGGCATTGCCAAGAGAAAGAGAAACATGAGACTGAACAGTGCAGAAGAGCTGAAGGCCGCTATTGAAGCATCCTGGTCGTCCATAACACCTTAGCAGTAATTGCTGAAAAAGGGGCCCAAACCAAGTACTGAGTACATATGCATGCTTATACTTTTCAGAGGTCTGATATTGTTCTATGTACAATCCTTGTTTTATTGATTGCATGTAATATTCTAATTTTCTGAGATTGTGGATTTGGGGTTTTCATGAGCTGTAAGCCATCATCATCACAATTATGACAAATCATGGCTTGAACTATCTTGCTTTGCATGTAATGAGTCTATCTCATATATTAGTTTCACCTTTTAAGTTGCATTACTGAAATAAATGAACTTTTGCATGATATTCTAATTTTTTGAGTTTCATCTGTATATACTGTAATAGTTTTGTATTATTATTCCTTTCAACCTTCACAGTTTTTGTTCTGTAATTCCTGGCCATCAGTCATATTGGTCTTTGGCTGATAAGGATCATAATCCAATATTTCTGGTGGCACCAGGTTGGCTTTACCTGATTCCTGCCACATTGAAAACAAAACCAAATTCCTCATCCCATGCTACAGCAATTCTTTGAATACCTGGAGCTGCAATATTGTCCCATATTAAATATCTACTGAGTCTGAGAAAAGGGTGTGGGGCTGCTTGAGGAATCAAATGAACAAGTTTAAACCTGATTAAGAAATAATATTCATTTCCCACACCCTGTGTAACCCACTCTACATCTTATTGCTGCATGAAAAAAAGGAAAACCTGTCCATCTGCTACTGCTGCAAGTTCTACTAAAATATTTATTTGCTGTATTTTCCATTCTTCTTAGCAAATATTTTAGCTATGCAGTAATAATTTGTGGTAGAGATTAAGGTAGTGTAAATTTTAGAGGCAAACAAAGGTTTCTACTAGGGCTGTGCAGTGCTTCAGTGGTAATTAGAATAGGGCATTTGGGAGCAACCTAGCACTTCTCTGCAACTCTTTCAAAATTGTATCTTTTTCCTAGAATTGCTCCTCAACCTCCTTGCAAGTACTGTATAATTCTTGGAAAAGACTAGACATTTGTACATAGATTGTTTATTTATTTAGCATAAGGCAAATACATGGACTTATAGTAGTTCAAATGTTAAACGCTCTTGATGGACATTCGGACACAAAGTGATTAATATTTTGTCGAGGAGCACCACAGTCACACTGAGGGGTAGAGACAAGACCACACTTAAACAATGAGTCCTGGCAGACACCGTGTTGGGTATGGATTCTATTCAGTGTACATAGATATTACATTTGTATTTCCTCTGTGCTCCAAGGCACCTTTTTGGAATTCAATCCAAAACTTACATATGTCAGTATGCCCAACTAAGCTTACCAGCACTATTTTCCTGTACAGTAGTAAATATTCTGTCCAAAGCTGCCTTATCAATCTAATCAGCAGTTAGATCCATCAACCATTTGAAATTATGGTCTATTTTCACCATTGTTTGAGTGGCAGTCATAGTGACTAGATTCACAGATTTTGAGTGTAACTTTAACCCAGTCATTTCTTTAATTATGAATTGTCAGTAAAACCTGTTCAACATTGTTATACTCTTCCATTATTAAAATAACAACAATAGACAACCATGACTATTGAGTCATAATTTCAGAGATATTTCTTTACCAGATTCCTCAGTGCCTTCAATAATGGCAGAGCTTCTGACAATCCTGTTTGTCATACATATTATGGCATAGAATACATGTTTTATATACATTTATACAATGTTTTCTATTTGTAATCATCCGTTCTGTTAACCCTACTTTCTTTTGATTCTAGATCCTTCCTTTTTTCCCACCATTGATAGAATTTATCCCATACTTCATAAGTATTCTGTCTCATCCTTATCTTTCATTTCCAAAGTTAATTTATCCATCTATCTTTCTTATTACCTCGCTTTCATTGGGAATTTCTTTATCTTTCCAATTTTGAGCAAAGGCTAACCTTGCTGCCATGATCACGTGTATTATTAAATAAATCTCTTTATTATATTTTTCTATTAAGATTCCAAGTAAGAAAAATTCCGGTTTATATTCCATTTTATGCTCTACCATCTCCTCAAGCCACCTCTGAATTCTATGACAAAACTCCTGAGTTTTTCTATATTTCCACCATGTGTGGTAATATGATCTGTATTCTTGGCTACATTTCCAGCAATTGGGTGATATATTTTGATACATTTGGGTCAGTTTTTCTGGAGGAAGATGCCACCTATCTATAAAACATTTTATATAGGTTTCCTTTATACAATGTGGACAATGTTATTTTTTTGTTTCTCTCCCATAAAGTTTGCCATTTATCCAAATTAATACCATGCCTGAAATTTTTAGGTCACAGCAACATTGTTTCTTTTACCTGCTTCTCCTCCAGCTTATAATCCAGTAAAATTGTCAGGACGATCACATCATGTCCAATGTTTTTAATAATTTACTCAATAAAACTTTTTTGTGAAAACCAGCAACAAAAAAAATGGCAGAGCTTCTAATCTACTGCCTTCCTGGAAAAGTTATTAAAAATTTAAGGTGATATTCAGAGATGTATCAGTCTTGAAATAGCACAGTTAAACTTTAAGAGTTGATCACAGGAAATATTTTATGACTTTTGTATTATATCATTAAATGTTTTATGATAATATTTATGTCATTAAAAGTTTTATAAAATTCTCCAAATTTCTTTTTTTTAAAAAACAATTTATTAGTTTTAACAGTTAAAAACAGCGAACAATACATATACAAATAAATGAAAGAAAAAGAAAAAAAAGAAAGTAGAAAAGAAAGAAAAGAAAAGATTGAAAAGAAAGGAAAAAGAAAGAAAAAGAAAGAAGGAAAATTAAAAAGATTCTTATTTATTTTACAGTTTGAGAAACTACAAAACAAAATATATGGGATACAATGAAGGCGGTAATAAGAGGTATAACAATCTCTTATAATGCCAAGAGAAATAAAGAAAAATATTCCCAGCAAAATAATCTACAACAAAGAATTAAGGAGCTAGAAACTCTACTACAGAATACTCCAAAAGATACAAAACTGCAAAATCAGATAAATATAGCTAAACATAAATTGAATTTAATCGAACAAGAGAAAATGATTACAAATTTGAATTTGACCAGACAAACCTATTTTGAACATGCCAATAAGCCAGGAAGATGGCTATCTTAAAAATTAAAAAGAAAGAAAGAAAAGAGAATGATATATCAGTTAATAGATAGCAAGGGAGATATATACCAGGAAATAGAACAGAAAAAAGAAATCATTCATAAATACTTTGAAGATTTATACAAAAAAGAAGAGGTTAGTGAAGATAGAATAAGGAATTATTTAGATGAAGTTAAAGATAAGGTAATTGGGGAAGAAATGGCAGAACTATTAAATAAAGACATTACTGAATCAGAATTGAAATCAGCAATAGATAACCAGAAAAATAACAAAACTCCAGGCCCAGATGGAATCCCAGGGGAGCTCTATAAGGGTATAGTAGAACAAATTGGACCATTTATGTTGGAAGTTTTTAATGATGTTTTACTAGCAGCCAGGATGCCGGACTCATGGAGCGGGGCGTTGATTTCGTTGATCTTGAAGGAGGATACAGATCCTAGATATATAAACAATTATAGGCCGATTTCACTTCTAAATACTGATTATAAAATATTTACTTCTATTATAGCAAACAGATTAAAAAGACTGCTAAACTTGTATATACATGAAGATCAAAACGGATTCCTCCCAGCTAGGCAAATAAAGAATAATCTAAGAATAGTATTAGATGTACTAGAATTTTATGAAGCCCACCCTGAGAGACAAGTAGCACTCATGTTTTTAGATGCAGAGAAAGCTTTTGATAATCTGAATTGGCAATTTTTAATTCAAAAAATTTATAATTTGAATCTGGGTACCAAATTTGAAAATATTATAACAACTATTTATGACACACAACAAGCTAATATAATAATAAACGGGGAACACACCCGCCCAATAAAGATAGAAAAAGGAGTGAGACAGGGCTGCCCACTATCCCCACTGCTCTTCATATTATCATTAGAAACATTATTAACGCGAATTAGGCAAAATTCAGATATAAAGGGATTAACGGTTAAGAAAGAGGAATTTAAATTGCAAGCATTTGCGGACGATATGATCTTCTTTATTGAAGAACCAATAGATAGGGGACTAAAATTGATGAAAGAACTGGAGAATTTTGGAGCAGTAGCAGGACTTAAAATAAATAAGAAAAAAACTAAATTAATGACCAAAAATTTAACAGAAAAACAGAAAATAGAATTAGAAGGAACAATGGAAATACAAGTGACAAAGAAAGTGAAATATCTAGGAATTTGGTTAACACCACACTGTAAGTCGCTTAAAGAAAATAATTATGACAAATTGTTACATCAGGTAAAGAAAGATTTAGAATCATGGAGTAAACTTCAAATTTCACTATTAGGCCGGATTGCCACCATTAAAATGAACATTCTCCCCAAATTTCTATATTTATTCCAAAGCGATTCCAATTAAATTACACAAAAGTTCTTGAAGAACTCAACAAAACAACCTTCAAATTTATTTGGCAAGGAAAAAACCCAGAATAAATGTTAAAGCAATGCAAGATACAAAGAGCAGAGGAGGGTTAGCAGTCCCAAACTGGGAGTTATATCATATGGGCACCTCATTAGTTTGGTTGAAGGACTGGGTGAAGTTAACTAATAAAAGAATATTATTTCTAGAAGGCCATGACTTACAAAGGGGGTGGCACGCATTCTTATGGGATATAGGGAAAACCAGTCAAAAATATTTTCATAGACATTTAATTAGAGACGCGCTACTAACAATTTGGAAGAAAATTCAGAAAAAACATTACATAAAAATACCAATATGGATTTCAACAATGGAGGCAATGATTTACCCAAACAATTTGGAAATTACTAAAATGATTAAATATAAAGACTTATTGGACTCACAAGGAAATTTGAAATCGAGGCAGGAAATTCAGGACCAGGAATTAAAAATTGATCAATGGGTTTATCTTCAGATTCAAAGTAGGTATAAACAAGATAAGAAAGAATTTGGAATTAACAACAAACTTCAACAATTAGATAAGATTTTATTAGGACCGGACAAAAAAAGCATAACAAAATTTTACAATTATTTACTAGAAACAGAATTAGAAGAAGAAATTGTAAAAGGGAATATGATTGCGTGGAGTCGGAATGTAGGACGTAGTATTACACTAGCAGAATGGGAAAAAGTTTGGGGCAGGAATAATAAGATCACAAAATCGGTAGCATACAAGGAAAATCTTTATAAAATGTTTTATAGATGGCATCTCCCTCCTTCGAGGCTAGCGAAGATGCACCCCAACATGAGTCCGTATTGTTGGAAATGTAAGAAAAAAGAAGGAACCTTTTTCCATATGTGGTGGACATGCACAGAAACCCAAAATTATTGGAAGAAAATCCAAACTTGGTTGGAAGAAATTACAAAAGAGCAGATTGAGTATAAACCAGAGTCCTTCCTACTAGGGATCTTTGACAAACAAATTTCCAAAAAAGCTAAATATATAACAATACATATATTAACTGCGGCCAGATTAGCCTTTGCACAATACTGGAAACAACATCAAATTCCATCAGATGAAGTGATTATTGATAAAATTTCAAAATGCGCAGAAATGGACAAACTGACTCTGGCACTAAAAAATAAAGATACTTCACAATATTATGATAGTTGGAATTGTTGGTATAATTGGATTAATCATAGATAAATTATATATCATAAGGCATAAGAGGAAAGTTTTAACTGATAATAATGAGATAGTGATATATGTATAGAATAGGTGTATATATGACATAAATCAAAGGCTATAAAAAAAAAATCTCCAAATTTCAACTCTATAAGAGTCATGAGTGCTGAATTTTGGATGCATTCTATAAGTTGGCCAGTTTAAATTACCTTAATTCAAAATATATTGCACCATTATCCTTAGTTAAAGGTTACACACAAACAGGAGGGTTTTAGTTGTAGATAGATAAAAAAATTTCTGCATAAAATTGTAAAAATCTTATTCAAATTGAGGTTGGATTTATTTATTTACGTTCATATGTCCCAAATCATTTTGATACTGGCTGCTTCCAGAAAGTGTCCATAAGAGCCATCATTTTCTGCATGCCCACAGTTAGTTATTGGTTGTCCTCTTTATACCACATGCTGTCCCTGACTTATATTCACCTCAGTGCCTTTCTGTCAGCCTTCCACAAAAATTCTGAGCTGATTGTTAGGAATCTGTCCGCCAATTAGTTGGGTTGGCAATATATAAACCAACAATGTATGTTTGTAGCTTTAAGACAAAATCACTGTATTGATTTATACTATATTCCGATTGGTTGATTATATTGCAAATCATCATAAGAGGGAGCTAGAGATCATAGCTTGCTCTCTCTGACATTCTGTCTCTCTGACATTCTGTCTTTCTGATATTTTGTTGCTATATAAGGTTCTCTGTTGTATTTATGCTGTGCTTATACTTTGATATTTTTGTTTACTGTAAATGACAAAGGCAACCGGTAAGAAGACTTTGTAATTGGATATTCTTTGGACTGTAAAACGTATATGACCTGGACCGTTTATTGGACTGTGCTATTTCTTAAAGTAAACTTTAACTCAGTTTAGTGTATCTGTGTGTGGCCGGATAATTATTCATAACTATTCTCATAAACGTTTCCATGGGCATATCCTTGTTACTCAAGGGTTATTCTGTACATATCATAACACTGATAACCTGGGGAGATAGCTGCATGGATGCAAACAGATATTTGTTGTTGTTAGCCAGCAGCAGGTGTGGACGGCTGAGGAGAGCGAGGGCTCAGATGAGGGGCCAGGACCATTAGGGAGTGGACTGCTGACTTCAGAGATTATGGGAGCTGGCAGCAGCGATGAGGTTCCCAAGGAAACTGTGCCAAGTGCGCATCCACAGAGGATTGCTCGCAGGAAAGAACAGCTACAACAGCATGGGCGACTTGGGAGTAAGGCTGCAAGGTAATGGGCCCTCCTTCAAGAAGTTAAAAGCCAGCTGTGAAGCGAACATTGTAGGAAGCAAAGAAGTTTTGAAACTCAGCCTCGTGGACATTACAGTTGATATTTGAAGACTCTTGTGTTGTAAACTATTTCTTATGTTTGTTGGCAGACTTGCAAAACCTTGGCAAGGCTCTTTCTTGTTAGAGCTAATAAGTTGGAAGCAGCCTTTTATCTGTGAAGAAACAGAATTCATAGATGAAACATTAAAAGGTTGGGCTGCTGCCTTTGTCTTGTGTTTGCTCTCTTGGAACCAGGTTTGGTCAGAACAATATTTCAGGATATCATACAAAAACAAAAATAATTATTTCCAGAAGTATACTTTTTGGTTTGGAGGGGAAGCAATATTAATTGCTTATTTGCCAATCATAAAGAAATATATTTATTCAGCCACTGATAATAGAATATTCATACTTGTTAGGAACACATGTCTTTGTGTTTTGTCTAATATAATTAAGAATTGCTATTGCTATGTCCAGAGGCTTAACTCATTTAAAGTAGTGAATTGTTGATTTATTCTTTGTTATAGAGTTGTTGTTGCCATATGCAGAAATACTGAATGGAATTAGAGAAGGTGTTAACCCCTGAGGTATACTTAAGAATGTGGCCTAAATCTATATATCAGTTTGAGCCAGTAAGATACATTGAAAATGGGTGTGAAACTAGGCTGCTTTTAGAACTAAGGCAGTTTAGGCCTCACTATTCTGCCTGCCCTGTATAAATACTGTACAAATATTGTACAAAGGCAGATAGATAAACTCCACAAAGCATCCATACAAAGTCTTTTTTATTAGTTCATCAGGCATCCTGTCAACTCACATTTATGATGAGGTTCTTAATGTCCAATCCTTTGCATATCTGAATTGTGGTGTAGGAAGATAATAAGGTCTCAACCCCATGATGATTGAAGCAGCCGCATGGTAATGGCTTCAGGCAAGACTGAAGGAGACTTCCCCTGACCCAGCAAGGGTCAATTTAGTGACCAATCTGGATTACAGATGTGACCACATGACATGGACTACATTTCCCAGGATACCTTAACTACATTTACCAAGATGCATTCCCTTAAGGGGACAGCTCACAATTCCTAACTAACTATCCCAAATCCCATTAACTCTATACTGAATGGAATTAGAGAAGGTGTTAACCCCTAAGGTATACTTAAGAATGTGGCCTAAATCTATATATCAGTTTGAGCCAATAAGATACATTGAAAATGGATGTGAAACTAGACTACTTTTAGAACTAAGGCAGTTTAGGCCTGACTGTTTTTACAAAAGATGTGAGAAACAAGGTAACAGATGCAATTATTATAGATTGTTTCATTTACAATGCAGTTCTGGCAGCCAAGACAGTTTAGTGACTTTCCTAGAGCAATAGCAATCTTGTGACACAGAAATTGGAAGAACTTCAAACTATTATTTATGGCAGTGTGCCAGTGTTTGTTTCTTTCATTACTTCATGATAAATTGGGGGAAGGGAAAGGGAAAGCAAAACTGAGTCCGAGAATAGACTAGAAATTCGGAAGCTTCTGGGTGTGCAGTTAATTTGCCTGGTGAGTATGACCAAACCAACCCAGCTGCCTTCCAATAAAGGTTTTACTGTCTGAGCAAAATATGAAATTCACATGATACAGCAAGCCATATGGCTTTATTAGCATAAAGTTGACTATTTGCCACTTCTTCCTGAACAGTGTGTTTATCAGAATATCCATTTATTTATTTTTTGAAGCTGTGTGTCATCTAAATGAAAGAATTGGGCAACATCTTCCTGAAAATAGCACCCCCCCCCCAAAGTCATTATGTTGTTGTTGTGCCAGCTAGAACTAGTATGCATTCTACATTCTGATGATATATTAAACCATGATTCAGTACTTCAGTCAATCACAAAGATTAGACCAAGTAGCTTTAGTTGAACTGAAAAACATTCTGAAAATATATTTTTATATCATTTATAGATCTAAAAAAACACATTGCTATTATAGTAGAAAAACAAATGAAGCTATTTAATAACATTAATTCTGAAATTTACATAGATTCAATATTTTTATTAACTTCCTGATAAGGTTTACATTTCTGATATTTCCAGGTCTCTCTAGCAGAAAAAATTGAAGTTTGGGACTTGGAAATTTGCATTTTGGGAAAGGAGATAATTTTGAGTTGAACTAATAAAAAATATCAGCCTAATTAGGAAATGGACAACCTATTGCTCAAAAATCTTTCTTGCATAGCTTCCTGATAGCTGTAGAGTAAACGAAACAGGCTTTATATTGCTTTTAAAAGGGCTTTAAAAAAAATGAAATGCAAATGATCTTCAGACTCAGGAAAAAAAATAGAAAATCCATACTAATTTATGTGAAATTGTCCTATCTATTTTGTATAATTGCCTGGTCATTCTTCTTTGAAAAGTATAAAAAAATATAAATTAGGCACCATAAGCTATTT
The DNA here is from genome assembly GCF_049901715.1 of Pseudonaja textilis. NCBI lineage: Eukaryota > Metazoa > Chordata > Lepidosauria > Squamata > Elapidae > Pseudonaja > Pseudonaja textilis. The sequence goes on from NC_141990.1 coordinate 170,435,240, forward strand.
CTCTGTTCTCATGAGAGTAAGAAAAGTTATCAGAAAATGCAGTTAGCAAAAAATCAAAAACAGCATATTTATAAAATATTTTTATTTACCACATTTTTCAGACTATAAGATGCACTGCACTGTAAGATGCACCTTGATTTAGAGGAAGAAAATAAAAAAATAGTTTTTTGCTCTGTGCGTCCCATTTTTGCCCTCCCCAGAGTCCAGAAGCACTCTACAGGCCAAAAATGTGCCTGTTTTTGGCCTCCAGAGGCCTCTGTGGGTCCTGTTTTCGACTTCCCTGACTCCAGGGAGGACAAAAACAGGACCAGCGGAGGCCTCCTGAGGGCACGTTTTTGGTCTGCAGAGTGCTTCTGGATGCTAGGGAGGGCAATAGCAGGACACACAGAGACTTTGGGAGGCCAAAAATGGGCCTGTATTTGCTGTATAGGACGCACAGACATTTCCACCCACTGTTTTCTTGGGAAAAGTGCATCTTATACTCCAAAAAATATGGTATTTACTTATTTAATGTTATTATTCACTTATATCCTTCCACAATCCAATGGGCACTTGGCTATCTTCTCTTTCAATATGTACTTCATGTCTCACCCACTCATGGAAAAAAAACCCCAAAGAGAACTGAAGAAATTACAAATTCCCCATTATGTATAATGTAAAATGAAAACAAGTAAGAGAGAGCCTATAGCTAGTGCAGTTTTTTTATAATATAGGTAATCCTGAACAGTTTATTTAGTACAACAGACTAACTGTGGGCGAAGAGATCACTGAAAGAGCAGAGAAAAATACCAGGAAGCAAGAAAGAAGAGAATCACAAAAGATTTGGAATAACAAGGTAACCTAACAAGGTAACCTGAAATTGCTATGTTGTTGTGGTCCAACAAAAGGAGCAGGACAGTGAACTAAATAGTTTTGACAGATTGGCATTTTTGGAGCTAAATCTTTGAATTAAAATGGACTCTTAAGAGACAATGACACAGCATCTGTACTACAGTGAAAGAGACTGAGAGACTGAGATTGAGAGACACCTGCTGGTCATTGAGAGAAAAACCAAGCTGCAACTGAAAAAGTGAGGGGGGGAAAGTGAGGGGAGGAATTAATACTATTTTCTCTCAAAACAGTTGTGGAATTATTAATATACTGAATTGCCTAGTGTTGTTATTATATTTGCTATTATTGTTTATTGTTAATATTTTTGCTTTTAGTCTTACCTATTAGAAATTAATGATCATATACTATTATCTATTACTATACTTTAATATCTATTATTGTCATTATTTCTGATTAATAGTTACATTAAATAAGATTACCAATAGTAATTGTATTATATTAAATTGACATTATAAGTAACTGATTAACCAATAATCAACTAATTAATTAAATAATTAATCAACAATCAATTAATGAATTAAGAATATTGTCAATAAGAAATATTATTGTTAAAGACATTATAGGATCATGATTGATATCAAGAGTGATAGGAACGTTTCTTGGTGAAACATAGCAATATCTATATATCAACATACAGAGTAGGAAGGAAACTTAAGATATAAAGCAATGAAGGGTCTAATAAATGAAGGAAAGAGATGGGAATATCTGAGAAAAAGTAACTTCATGAAAAGATTGTTAAACATCACTACTAAGCTAACAAAGATTGGAGTAGGAAGGAAAACAACTCCACAGGCGTTGGCAATGTCATCAAGCCCTTCTAATCAAAAATCGATTGAGAAAATGCTACAAAGGGAAAGATCAAACTTTTTCAAAGACCTGCAAACTATGTTACTAAATATGCAAGAATTAATGCAAGAAACAATTACCAAGAACCATGAAGAGCTAAAAAAGAGATAGGAGTGATGAGGAACAACATAGGTGAGCTTAAAGAAAAAATACAGACAATGGATGGAAAATTCAAAGCATTTCAGCAACAGATATTAAGAAACAAACAGAAACTAGAATGGAAAAGGAAGAAAAAAGAGTTGAACTAAATGAAAAGTTAATACAGACAAACTAAGAGCTTGAAACAACAGTGATCTTCCTAGAGGCAGAAAAAGCAGCCCACAGTTTGCGTTTCCAAAATGTAAAGGAAGAAAAGGGGGAAGACTTACTGGACTTGATGGCCAATTTAATTGCAAAAGTATTAGGAATGGAAAAAGACAAAATGATAATGGAGATAGATGAACTATACAGGGTACAGACCAATTACGTGAGGAGGCACAACCAAAAGAGATACATGTTAAATTTGTAAAAAAAAAAAAAATACGGGATGAGATACAACACAGAACAAGAGATGAGCTGATTGAACATAGAGGAAAATAGATATCGGTACTCAAACAAGTGCCAAGAAGGGTAAGGGATCTAAGAAGACCCTATAAATGTTTGACAACAAAACTGACCAGATACAATGGTTCAGGTGGTTGATTTCAGAGGGCATTATGGTCACTTGGCAAGAAAAAAGATATAGGCTGGACTCAGTTGATAAAGCAGAATTCCACAATCAACATTTTACCAATGAGGAAGAAACAGAAGAGAAAGAAGAAAGAGACATAACAGAAGCAACAGACGTAGAAAGACCGAATAAGGAAGGAAGCTCATTATATATTAAGGACAAAGGAAATGGAAGAAAAGGAAATACAGAGGATTATGAGAGAAGAGATAAAGAAACAAAGGAGACTAGAACAACAAGAAGCACAAGATGGCTAACTTTTTTGGCACCATGTGCCAAAACGGAGCGTGGGCTGGAAACTGAAAAAACACATGATCTTCCACTTTCTAGTGTGCCTGGTCTTCTGGTTTCTGGTGCGCATGCCCAGACCAGCTGGCCAGTGTACATGCACTGGATCCACCTGGCATTTTGGGGGTCCTTGCGCCTCACGCCCACCCCCTGTCGGGATGGTGGGACATCCCTACCAACGACCTGGTTCCACAGCCCTAGACAGGGAAAGAAAGTTGGGTGGGGAATGCAGCCTCCCTCCACTGGAAAGCTGGAGTCCCTTCCTGGCCTTGAAGGGAAGGGGCGTCAGTGTTCCTGGGGTTTGGGTTGTGGAGCCAGAAGGTGGGAGAGCTTTGCGCCAACTCTGGCCAGGATGAAGTGCCCCTCTCCAGCCCACCACTGAGAACAAGCCAGCAAAAACACATCCATGCTCTGGAGTGCCTGGCTGGTTTGGGTGCCCCAAAAGAGCTGGCCACCCCCACGCAGCCCCCTTCCCACCACTTTTGCCAAGGAGGTGTGACCATTTCTGTTCCTGGAGTTCCTCCCATGCAGCTTAGCTCCTGTGCTGCCCCAGAAGAGCCGCCCGCTCCCGCACAGCCCCCCTTCCCACCTGCCTCCTCCCTTCCCCCTCCCCTCCCTTCAGTGGGGCCCCTGCAGACTCTGAAGACAGAGCTCCGATGGGAAGGAAACAGTGTCGACTTGGCCTCTGGCTGGGAGGAAGCTCCTCGGTGCTTGACCCAGCTTTCCTGGAGGGGCTCCGGGGCAGCCTGGCAGGGCAAGGCAGAGGGTGGGAGTTCCAAGGAGATGAGGACACCATTAAGGGAAAGGACGCCATCAAGTCCATACAAAGTGTCAAGGGAGCACAAGAGAAAAAAGGGAGGGGAAAAGATCTTGGTCTCCCTCCCTCCCTTAAGCAGCTTCCAAGGTGGCCCTTCCCTTCGTACAGGAAGTGGCCTCCCTTCCCATCAGCCGAAGCATTCGTGCCCCCAGGCTCCTTCTGCTGACCCCAAAGGACTCCGCAGCCCCAGAGACCCTCCCAGCCCCCACCCTTCAGACTCAGCTGAGCCCTTTGAGGAGGCAGCCGGGCAGAGCTGGAGGGCCAGCCAGAAGGAGCCTGGAGACTGGCCATTGAGCCCTTCCAAGAGATCCGTCCTCCTGGGAGCCTCTTCCTTCCTCTCCGAGAAGTTCTCCTGCTGGATCCCTTTTCTCTCCAATGGGAGCAAGGACTCCATCAGATCCTGTTGGGGTGCTGGGCAGCGCCTGGGTCTTTTGGGAGCGTGGGTTGAGGGAGCCTGGCTCAGCTATGGAAGGGGTGTGTAAGGGAGCGCCACAAATGCGCTCCAGATCATTTGTGGCAGCAGATCTGGGAGGAAAACTTCTATGAAGAGAGATCTGTGAATGAGGGGGAAGGTAAGAGGGCCCACAGATGCCCTGAAGAAAAAGCCACTGCTGAAGAAGGCAGAATTCTGATAGGTTTGAGCACTGAATATTTGAGTATGTCAGGCTGATTCATTTATTTGTAGCTACAAAACAATCCAAAGAGAAGGAGGGGAAGGATCTTTTTCCCTCCCAGTTCAAGGCAGGGGACCCAGATGGAATGCAAATTCCTCCTTCCTTGGGATCACCTGGATTTTTTCCCCAGACAGGAAATCTCCCATAAACGACTCCTTCTCTTTATTTATTGCAGAGACTGATCCATGCCCACCTCATGTGCAACAGCCACTGCTGCTGCAGGGGACGAGGGGGTGACGGAGGCATGGATGGGCAGGCCAGGGCTTCCCTCTCTCCCCCCCGAGCATGCTTCTTGCATGGCCCCAACCCTTCAGCCCACGGCACTGATGCGCATCTGTGGTCCGGAGCACCTGGCCGGCTCAAGTGCACAGGGCAGTGTTTGCTGGTTGGGTGGATGGCTGCCTCATGCCTGAGCTGGCCAGCATGCTTGAACCCAGAAGAGCAAAGGGAACAGAGCTGCTAGCCAGGACGGCTGGGGCTGTTCAAGAAGGGAGGGAAGCCCCATCCCTCCCCGCTGCCCCCTCACCTCTGGTGGTGGTGGCTGTTGCAGTGCTGCTTCCAGGCAGGATGCTGGAGGAGGAGTTTCTAGTGGGGAGGTGAGCTACCTGAATGGAGATGCTGCTGAGGGCCTGATCACTGGTATGCTGAGCTGGGTGGGAGAATGCCGGGGACAGAAACGGTTGCGCCTCCTTGGCAAAAGTGGTGGGAAGGGAGGCTGTGGGGGTGGGTGGGGGGCTCTTCTGGGGCACCCAAGCTGGATAGGTGCTCTGGAGCATGGATGTGCCATGGGCTGGAGCCGCGCAACAACCCCACTCAGGCAGAGAAGGGAGGGAAGCCACAGCCCACCTATCCTGCCTCTCAGTTCTGCTGCTGCCTGGGTCTTTTGGCATGCATGCCCAATACTCTTCCCTTTGCTCGTGTTGGCACCTACATGCACACCAGAAACCAGACCAAGTGGCCAACGCACATGCGCACATTGGGAATAAGATCATCTTCCTGGAGCATGCATGTGCACCAGGTGGCTACTCTTCTGGTTTTTGGTGCACATACACACATGAAGTCCAGCTGGCCAGCGTGCCAGAACCCGGAAGAGCAACAGGCGATGGCTCCGCGTGCCCGGAGAAATGGCTCTGCGTACCACTTCCAGCATGCATGCCATAGGTTCACCATCATAGATCTAGACTTAGGTAAAGAGATGAGAGAAGAATGCAAGGTTTTAATGATGAATATTAATGGACTTAGTGAAAAGAAAGAAATTTTTTAGCAAATTAAAGAGCCAAAATGTAGATAGAATAGCCTTGCAGGAAGTTCACATAAAAGAAAAACAGAAACATTTGTTAGACTGCAAGAAATTAGGAAAAACATTCATCTCATTAGATCAACAACAAAAGAGAGGGGTAGTGTTGTATGTAAAAGATAGGATTCTAGCTAACCAAAGTTATAAAGATAAAGAAGGCAGAATTTTGATAGTAGAAATAGAAATAAATGACAGGAAAATATTAATAGTTGAAATCTATGCACTGAACGTGGCCCAAGAACATTTTTAAGAAACTTACATAGTACAATTCGAGATATATACGATGAGATCTGCATTCTAAGTGACTTTAATGCAATCATGGATAAAACATTCGACTACAAAAGCAATATCTTAAGAATAGGGAAAAGAACACTACCTAAAACTTTCTTTAAAATGGTCAAAGATCTAAACATCCAAGACATATGGAGAGAAAGAAATCAAGAGAAAATGCAATACACCTTTTATTCAAACAGACACCAATTGTGGTCAAGGATCAACATGGTATGGATAGATAATTAACGCAAAAGAAGTAAAATTAACATAAAAGAAGTAGAAATAGAAACGAACTTATGGGCAGACCACAATCATATTAGATTTAGCTGGAAAGGATGGAATAAAACTCCAAGATGGACTTTGCAAAGATCATTTTTAAAAGAAGATGACTTTAGATCTAAAATGGAAAAAAACCTGCGGTTCTTTTTCAAATAAAACAAGAAAGAAGACACATCCCTACAAATCCTCTGGGACATAGCAAAGGCCTACATGAGAGGGGTGACTATAGCATATATGGCAAAAAAAGAAAAAAGAAAAAAAAAACAGCGACAGAGAATCCTAGGAGAATATAAAAGATTGGAAACAAAACTCCAGGAAGAGCCACAAAAAAAGAAATCTAAAAAAACAAATGGATTTGATTAAACATAAAATTAACTTACTTGAGAAAGAAGAATTAGCATGACAACTAAAAAAAGACAAAACAAAACTTCTTTGAGAATGCCAATAAACCAGGATGATGGTTAGCTTATATAAACTGAGGAAACGAAGAGAAAAAAGCTGGATCACCAAATTACAAAATGAACCAAGGAAGATATGCCATCAGGAGGGGGAAAAATATTATCCAAGGGTTTTACAAGAAATTATATAATGAAGATTGCTACATTGTAGAAGAAAAAGTGATAGAATGTTTAAAGAAAGAAGAATTATCGAAGAAACAAAAAATATGTTAAACGAAGAGATAAGACTATCTGAAGTAATTGGGGCAATAAATAAACAAAAAAATAACAAGCTCCAGGCCCAGATGGACTTCCAGCAGAACTATATAAAGACCAACAAGAAATCTTAGGAAATATGCTACTTAAAGTATTTAATGCAGTTCTAGAAGAGGCCAAAATATCACAAACATGGAGAGAAGCAACCATTACAATTACCCCTAAAGAAAATACAGATATCAAAACACTTATCAAAATACAGATATCAATACTTATCAAAAATTACAGACCAATATCTCTTTTAAACACAGATTATAAGATTTTGCATCAATAATAGCTGATCAACTTAAAACATTTCTAAATGATTTCATACACACCGATCAAAATGGCTTCCTACCAAAAAAAGACAACTCAAAAATAAGAGTAATCCTAGACACCTTGGAATTCTATGAAGAACATAGCAGGGAACAGATGGCAATATTGTTTCTGGATGCCCCAAAGGCATTTGATAATGTTAAATGGGACTTTATTCTGCAACAACTAAGGTATATGAATTTTGGTCAGAATTTTGTAAATGTAATATTGGCAATATATAACAAGCAGGAAGCCAGAATAATAACATATGGAGAAATTACAAAAAACTTTAAAATTCAAAAAGATACGAGGCAAGGCTGCCCACTATTCCCACTGTTGTTTATACTAACACTAGAAGTACTAACAAGGATAATTAGAAAAGAAACATCAATAAAAGGACTAATAATTAAGAAAGAAACATTTAAGTTACAATCCTTGCACACGACCTAGTCTTTATCCTGGAAGAACCACAACGATTGCAGCTAAAACTCGTAGAACTATTAGAAGAATATGAAGAGGCTGCAGGACTGAAAATTAAATAAGAGAAGACTAAAATAATTACTGCAAATATGATGAATAAACAAAAAGAAACACTGACTAAGATAACAGGCATCCAGATAATTAACAAAATAAAATATTTAGGGATCCAAATATTGGCAAGATGTACAAAAATCAGGGAGGATAACTATGCCACATTAACGAAATATATAGCAGAAAATCTGGAAAGATAGGGAAACTTAAGGTTATCCTTGATGGGTAGAATAGCCGTAATAAAGATGAATGTCCTCCCCAAATTACTTTTCCTCTTTCAAAACATACCCGTAAAATTAGACAAAAAGTTTTTTGGTAATTTGAACAAAATAACATTAAATGTTATATGGCAAAGGAAAAAATCCAGGATTAAACTAAAACTTACAAAATGCCAAAGAGGAGGCTTTGGTTTACCAGACTGGGAAACATATTATCAGGCAGCAACACTTACTTGGGTAAAGGATTGGATAACCCTAAAAAACAAAAGATAATTATCATTAGAAGGACATAACCTACAAACTAGGCTAGCATGCCTTTCTATGGTATGACAGATATGAGGCCCACCAATATTTTCAATGACATCAGATTAAACAGGCATTATTTTTGGTATGGAATAAAATCAAACAACAAATATACATAGAAACCCCAGTTTGGTTATCTACTCTTGAAGCCTTAGTACACCCAATTTTTTTTAGCCAAGGGAAAGTCACCACATATAAAGATATTACAAATGAGGCAGGAGAACTTAAATCAAGACAAGAATTAATAGAACAAGGGGTGGAACTGGAATGGTGGGCCCATCTACAAATCCAATCAAGATAAGGGACAGGTATGAAAGAATAGGGGATCAGTAGACAGCCGATAACACTAGATTAAAAACTACTTGGATCATAGGATAAACTGATAAGAAAAATTTATAGATTCTTATTGGATTATAAGATGGAGGAGGAGCAGGTAAAAGAAACGATGTTGGCATGAGCTAAAAATTTTGGGTATGGTATTAATTTGGATAAATGGCAAACTTTATGGGAGAGAAACAAAAAAATAACACTGGCCACTTCCTATAAGGAAAATCTATAAAAAATATTTTATAGGTGGCATCTTCCTCCAACAAAATTGGCCAAAATGTATCAAAATATATCACCCAACTGCTGGAAATGTACCCAAGAATATGGATCATATTACCATACATGGTGGAAATGTAGAAAAACCCAAGAGTTTTGGCATAGAGTCCAGGGGTGGCTTGACGAGATGATAGGGCAAAATGTGGAATATAAACCAGAATTTTTCTTACTCGGAATTGTAAGAGAAAAATATAACAAAGAGGTGATCTATTTAATAATACATGGGATCACCGCAGCAAGGTTAGCCTTTGCTAAAAAGTGGAAAGATAAAGAAATTCCCAATGAAGGTGAAGTAATAAAAAAGATATGGACTTGCACTGAGATGGATAAATTAACTTTGGAAATGAAAGACAAAGATGAAACCGAATACTATATGGGATAAATAATATCAATGGTGGGAAAAAAGGAAGGATCTAGATCCAAAAGATAGGAGGGTTGGCAGAACGGATGATTAGAAATAGAAAATATTGTATAAATGTATATAAAACATGTACTTTATGCCATAATATGTATGACAAACAGGATCGTCAGGACTATCACACCACATCCAATTTTCTAAAATAAATTTATTTAAAACTTTTGTTAAAAAAAAAGTAAGGCAATCGCATGGGGTGGATGAATGAAGGAAACCTTTCATTTTTATAACCAAAGAAAAAAATTGGCATTAAATCTTTTCACCCTCATTAGATCCTGCTATACAAGAGCATAATTTATCCATTGTTTGTGCATCAGTAGTGCCAATATAAAAATGTTTAGATCTCAGGAACAGATGTTTGTCTTGCAATAGTCGCTTCTTCACAACTTATTTGAGATGACGCATCAAGGGAAAGAATCTAACCTGGCTTGCAAATTAAAAGTGTGGGTTAATTTTTCTTTAAGCATTCTCCTTTGGTTCCTTTATTTAGAGTATGAGCCATCAATAATTATTTTGAGTCTAGTATTGCTGCAATTTTCAATGACAAATTGAAGTCATATAAACAATTTCATGATCATTTCTATTTTAAACTCACTTATGTCAATGGGATAAGGAAATCAACCAGAAATCCCATTGGAGTTATCCAATCTCATGTAGAAAATAATGTAGTTTTTTGCCTTCTTGTATATTTCTTTACCATGTTTTAAAACGTTAGCAAGAGTCAAGCAGGAACTCTTGTAAGATTTAATTGTATGTATGCACTTTTCCCATTTAAAAAACTGCTATAATACAAAGGCTGGCACATGACTAGTTTAAATCTTGCCTTATTGAAGCCACTCTTTGGTTTAGATATTTCTGCAATCATTGAAAGCATTTAACACTATATTGGAATTGAAACTGATAGTTTATAAGCTGCGAATAACAAACCTTGGTTTCATCAGCTGTCTGAACCCAAGCCACCATTTCTCAATGTTTTATATTAATTTCTAGTGTTAGTAAAACACATATATTTGTTGTGTTTTAATATTTTCCCCAAACATGTACACTGCTTTGAGATGTTTTGAAACATTAGACTGCAATATTATCAGATTTTAAATAAATGCTTTTGGAACACACAAATGTAAGTGAAAGCAGAACACAACAAAGAGTTTAGAAATATGCATGAATCAATATTTCTTCAAGGAGTTATTGTTGATCACTCTTAACCCTGTGTACCTGCAGAGCCACCCAATGAGGAGGCAGCCACGATTGCTTTCTGCGCACAGAGCTGAAGCTCCTGTCCAGCAACAAGCACACAAGGGCACTGGGAAACTATATTTCAGATCCCACAGGAAGGTCTTGGCAAGCAAAGGTTATCTGGCCCCATTTATTGGTCAGGGAAACAGCACAGGTGTTCTTTTTCTTAGCTTTTGCATCATGCCTTGTGTATCAGGATTCAGTCAATCAGTTTCCAATGGAACTTGTATAATATTCTTCGACTTACAGGTATGCCAATACAAAATATAAGGCAAGGATAGAAAAACTTTTTAAGATGGTGGGCATATTTAAAATTTAGAGGAAGTATTGTAAGTATAGACATAAAATGGCTACTATTACAGATGATGCTAGTAAAAAGCAAGTCCTATTTGCCAGAAAACACTTATATTGCTCCTTGCTACTCTCTTTCTAAGAGCGATCTTTTTTTACTCATTACATTGACCCCACGAGGCACATATCCATTTTCATCCTTTATTGGGACTCTTCATATATTGGTAGCTGGATATTATTCTGTGAGGTTCAAATTACCAGAAATTGAACACATAGACCAGTGGCCTCCAACCTTTTGGGCACCAGGGATACAGGTTTTGGGCATATGGATACAGGTTTTTCAGCAGACTGGAGGGACATGGTTTTGTATGCTGTCTGCATCTCGTGACCCAGCTTTTGGCATGATGTGGCCAGTGCCAGTCCATGGACCGGGGGTTGGGGACCTCTGTCATAGACCGTCACACTTCAGACAAATACATGCAGTGTATTACTTTTAGGACCTATTGAGGAATTGGTGCTAAGTGGTTGCAGGAAGTGATATCTAAAACCTGTATCAGAATTGTCCATCTTCCCTTAAAGTCTCAGAACAGAACAATGCAGATATTACATTATGCGATGCCCTCCTCCAAAGTCATATAATACCCTATCCATAGAGCGATAGAGCACTTATCACTTCAATTTATCTTCATTTTTTTTCCTCGAACAGATGGCACTTGGCAGCATTCCACTGCCTTTATTTTCTAAGAATCCAGGTTCTATACAACCTGGATAAAGTTCATAGGAAATTTTCTAATAAAAGTATGGTAACCAATTTTCTCTTTGAAAAAAATAAAGTACAATACTAAATAAGGAGCAGATCTGAAAGAAATTCATAAAGATAAAAAATATTGTTTATTTTTATAATTTGACTTTAAAAAAGGAAAATTTAAGAGCAAAATCAAGAAAAACTTCACAAAAATGCACACTCTAATAAAAATATCTAAAATCAAACAGAAGATGTAAATCTATTTTTAAAAGACAATTCAATTTCCAATTCATTTTTTTTCTCCACAAGATGGCGGTGCATTCACTCAGCGGCCCCGAGCTCCCGCTATTGATATGCAGTATTTGGAATGATGTATGTATGGATGTGTGTGCACAATGTAGTGCAAGGGGCAAATTTGCCCTCACATGCATAGAGCTGCTAAGTATCGGGCTTGAAAGTCAATCCAGGATTACCAGTGATTTTCAGCAGTCCCACAACATAGCAAGGCTTCCAGGATCTCCATGGGTTGTTGTCAGGTTGGGGAGGTGCCAGCGAAAGGGAAAGGAGCAGAAACAGAAGCGCGGTTGTAGAGCTGGACTGTTAGCTCAGCTCAAAAAGCAGCCTCATAGACTAGTGCTGCCAAGTGTCTTTTTGAGCAACGACTCTGTATTTATATACACAGTGACTGGTGTGTTAACAGCAGAGTTGTTTATACGTATTGCTCCCCAGATGTGGAACTGATGACTGTCACACGTAGGCCATTTTATCTGCCTAGAGAAATCACTGAGCTAATTATTATAGCTGTTTATATTCCACCTGATGCCAATGTCAGCATGGCACTTTCTAAGCTATATGATGTCATCTCCAGGCAGCAGCAAACTCATCTAGAGGGCGCTCTTGTCGTGGCTGGGAACTTTAATCAAGCCTGTCTAAAGACAGTTCTCCCTAAGTTTGTGCAATATGTGCAATTGTCCACCAGAGGGAAGAACACTTTAGACCGTGTGTACTCTAACCTGAAACAGGCATACAGAGTAATCCCCCTCCCCCACATGGGTACATCTGACCATCTTTCACTTCTGTTATGCCCAAAGTATGTCAGGAAAAGAACTCAGCCAGTCATGAAAATGGTTAAAATCTGGGTGTTCTCAAGTCAGCTGCAGGACTGTTTTGAAACTGCTGAGTGGAGTGTATTTGAACATCAAGACCTGCATGACTACACTGATGCCGTACTCTCTTACATCAAAGTGTGCACTGACAGTGTAACAACGGACAAATGCATCAGAGTCTATGGGAATTGTAAACCATGGATGACTGCCGAGGTACGGACACTACTGAGAGCCTGGGATTCTGCCTTTAAGGCAGGGGACAGGAATATATAGAGAGAGGCCAGGGCAAACCTTAGAAGAGGCATTAAGATGGCAAAACAATAATACATAAGGTCAAGAACAACCTAGCAGATAACAACCTGAAGTAAGTGTGGCAGGGACTGCACACCTAACTAACTATAAGGGCAACATGAGAAACACTGTTAATGCTGATGCCTCATTGGTAGAGGAGTTGAACATCTTCATCCATTATGAGGTGAAAAGACCAGACCCTGTAGCCTCTGCCTTCCATTCTTCTGATTCCCACCCACCCACCCTATACAAACATCAAGTGAGAGCTGCACTGAAGGCTGTGAATCCCAGCAAAGCTGCAGGTCCAGATGAGGTGCTGGGGATAGTGGTAAAGAATTGTGCCAAACAATTAGCAGGGGTCCTGACAAGGACCTTTAATATCTCCCTTCAAACGGCTTGTGTTCCAGCATGCTTAAAAGCAGCCTCTATTGTCCAGGGGTGGGATTCAACTGGTGTTACTACCGTTCAGTGATTATGTTTTGCTGGGGCTCGCTGCCTTAGAAGAGCAAGGAAAATCCTTAGCGACGACTCACACCTGGTCAGCATTTCTTCACTCTCCTACCATCAGGTAGAAGATATAGAAGCATAGGCAGCCACACCAACTAGCTGAAGAACAGTTTCTACCTGTGGGCTGTCAGACTTCTGAACAGAAAATAACTTCATGTCAACATAGTATGATAGACTTGCGCGTTGTGCAATAAGTTCACATAGTGTAATAAGATTGCATGTTTGTTAGTAGGATTCACTGGGTTAGGGAATTTCTGTCTTCACTGTGAGTTGTGTTGGGGGTAGTGAATGAAGGGAGGCTCAGCCAATCTCATTGTACACATGTTGTACTCTGACAATAAAGGTTGATTGATAGAAGTTAATTCAGTTCTAATTTACTAACAGCTTTATGTAGTTTTTATGTAGGTTGACTAACATTTGAATGAACACTTGAATGTTTCTATTCTTTTAGATTTTTTTTCTTCCTTTCCATGAAGTATAAGCAGTACTACAATTACAAATATCTTAAAAGCAACCCAAGCAGGTATTAATTGTGCAGATTGTCTTATTTAGATAAAACCTTCAAAATATTTTTTCATCATTTTGTAAAAAGTGAATCCATTAATGATGATATAGTTGAATATTGTCTTGAAAAAAAAGACACTTTCTGTGTTGACTTAGAAATTATAGCAACGAAAGTCCAATATATCTGGAAGATATCAGGTTAAGAACAGCTATCTAACTTCTGGGAGAGAGATGGTGATCTGAAGAAACGCAGCTAAAGTCAGGGTCAATATCTGTAGTGCAGTGGTGTCAAACTCGATTTCATTGAGGGCTGCATCAGAGTTGTGTTTGACCTTGGGGGCCTGCAGTGGGCTTGGCCAGCTCAATGTCACTTGTGTTGCCTCCAACACTGGTGATGGCCCAAGTGCTCTACCAGTGAAAACTGGCTCCAGAGACAGCCTCCTGCAACCCTCTGTCAGCAAAAATAGAGCTCAGGAGGGCCACACAACATTTTCACTGGCATAGGTTCCTTTGCTGTTTCAAGGGTGGCTCTGCAGGCCAGATCTAAGTACCCTGCAGGCCGGATCCACCTGCGGACCTTGAGTTGGACACCCCTGCTATAGTGGAATGAAGAGCTGGTAAGTAGATTTGGCTCTTTTTAATTCTTTCTGGACAAGCAGGTAATTGAGAATACTCACAAGTGCTCCATAGAATTGCTCCTCTTGATTATCAAAAGGACACTGGTTGGCATACTTCCTTTTCTAATCACTTTCAAAAATTGCTTGTTAATTGCTTTGCAGCTATTACGAACCTTTGGATCAATAAGTTTGACAACATCTGGTGAGTTTACTTTGATTCTTTGAAAAAGACACTTTAAATACAAGTTTAGGGACTTATTTTTTTTTCTTTTGGAATAAACAGCAAAAGGTCAATTCAAACTTTGATTTTTTACATGGACTAAGGGTCCAGATGGATTTGAAATAAAATTTTGGAATGAATTATAAGAATCCTTTCCAAGAAAAAACACTTTTGTTTTGAATTCTTTTTAAAAATGTTAGGATCAGGGATTGAATTTGGACATTAGAGGGAACCAGAAAGAAAGGTTACAATTAAAGGAGAACAGTTAAATTTTACTCATACAAAATATTTTAACATTGAACAAATTGAAGAATATTTTTAATGGACCCAAAAGTTAATTTTAAGAGTTAATTTTAACTTAAATTTTAATTTTATAATCCCTTCACAAACATTGTTTTTCAAAGATGTTATGAAAGAGTTTCGATTGAATCTGATTTGAAAGTAGATTTGAAAATGACAGGACACCAGAATGATATGGAAAAAGATGGTACACAGGTCATATAAAAGAAATAGTTGATGTCTCAATAATTAATAAGAAGCTAGCTGATGTCTTAATAATTAAAAGGGATATACAAGTAATAAACCAAGAGAGGATTGTTAAAACTTTGAAGAATTTTCTCAAAAGGAGCAAAGAAAAAAAGTGGGGGAAAAAGTTCTAAGACATTATTAAAGGGACTAAAGATTATTAAAAATTGCTTCTTGATCAAGGTTAAAATAGATATACGGTTGCCCAAAACGGGCTTTGCTGATCAGGACTGAACAATAAAGCTTTGTTTATAGATGAGATGGGATATGGGAAGAAGATATTGTTTTAAGAGAAGGTAGTAAGCTACTAAAATTGTTTATCCGTGTGATGAAGGGGGATATAATTTCTTTATGTATTTTATTTTTCTTTGCTATATTCTTTTTTTCCCCTATTTTTTAATATATTTTCCTGTAGGCACTTCCATGTATACTATTGTGAACCTGCACTGCATTACCAGGCTGATAGAAACTTTGACTAAGAATGTTCCTTAAACTGGGTGAGGACAACTTCAACATGTTGTTGCAGTTACTACTTGCTACTTAGTAAGCAGGGGTGGGAGGCTACCCTTCTGCCCGGTTCTAAAGAACCGGTAGCTCTGAAGAGCAGCAGACACCGCACCCGTTCTGTGTTTGCTGCTATTTGGCTCACCCACTGGCCCAGGCTCTTACCTATCCTTCATTTCCTGTTTTTTCAACCTCAGCTGCTTTGTGCAGCACACCTGTGCGCAGTGCTTTTCAGCTGTCCGGGCAGCACAGCTGATGTTTTTTTTACACGCGCACGCAAAACGTAGTAATCGAACAGGCAGTAACACTGGTTGAATCCCACCCCTGTTAGTAAGAATTTATTATGCTCCAATTTCATTCATCCAGAGGGTATTTCATTTTTGTTTGACGATCTGGCAGACTCAATTTAAAAGCAAATAAAATCCAGTGATCTGGTTGCTGCATCATTATAAGATATAATTTGATAGGAAGGTTTTGGCTTAGTGTGATGAGTCAATCACATAGTATTTTACAATTATTTGTGAAATAGACCAATCATGATTAAAAATGCTGGTTTATTATTGTATAAATGCAGCTGTAGCAATATAAATACCATGGACATTTAGGATAAAAATCTATAATTCTATAAACTGTCAGCCTTCCAGATCTTCTACTATTGCTTTGCATCTTTTGGCTGCCATAAATAACAGGGGGAGGAGGGGGGATAACGTCTGGGAAGAGAGCTGGAGATGTTACATTCTTGTGTGGCGTAAATGAGGAGAGGGGGGAGTATAAATTCCTGCTCTTAGGTTTCTATTTCTCGCTTAGCTTTCTTTTCTCTGCGCAGCTGCAAATCTTTATCAAAATATGCCAAGGTCAACGGACAGAGGCCTCATTACCACCTGAAGATGTCCACATGATCATATTCGCAACTTTTAATTGGAAGAATCATTTGAACTATGGGGGGGTGGGAATGTTTCCATCACTTTGTATATGTGATCTGCGCGCCTAATTTCTCAGATTCAGAATTCTACTGATGCTACCACTTCATTTTCAGTAAAACAGTGGTCCCCAACCTTTTTTGTACCAGGGACCAGTTTCACCCAGAAACACTTTGTCAAGGACCGGGGGGGAGGACAGACACTTTTTCAAGGAGGGGGAGGGGGGGGGAGGAGTCTGAGTTTGGTGGTTTGCTTGCAGAGGTTTCATTACCTGACTAGATAACATCTGATGTTGTTACCTAGTCGGTTAATAAAACATCTGCCAGCAAACCACCAAGTTCAGGGAGCGCCAATGCCTCCTCATTGCAACCCTGAGCGACAGATATTCTCTTCTATTGGGACATTTAAAATGGAGGGTTTCAGCTGCAGATTCAGGAACTGCGCCAGGCTGAGGAGCACCTTCAAAACTGAGCGCTGGGCGGCGGCCGCCCGCGGCTGTCTCCGCGGCTCAGGACAAGTCCCTGCAGGATGGCTGAGAAGCCTCTCAGCCCTGCCTTCCTCTCCCTCCCTCCCTCAGCCTTATCTCTCAAGTGTCTCTCTCCCTCCCTCAACCTTATCCCTCAGGTGTCTGCCTCGTTCCTCTCTCAGTTGCTCTCTCGCTCCTCCACCAGACCAGGAAGAAACTGCTTCAAAGAAGCCAGCAGGGTGGCTTTTCCTGTCGGCGCAGCTCCTCTGAAGCGCCCGTTCACCCCCACCCTGCCTCCCGCGGTTCAATCCAGTGCTCCGTTCTGCCTACCTGCCTGCCTGCCTTCGTTTCTGGTTGTTTCGGAGCAGCTTCGGCTGAGTAAAAGAGGCAAATAGTTATTATTCTCAGCCAAAGCTGCTCCGAAACAACCAGAAACGAAGGCAGGCAGGCAGGCAGAACGGAGCACTGGATTGAACCGCGGGCGGCAGGGTGGGGGTGAACGGGCGCTTTGGAGGAGCTGCGCCGACAGGAAAAGCCACCCTGCCGGCTTCTTTGAAGCAGTTTCTTCCTGGGCTGGTGGAGGAGTGAGAGAATGACTGAGAGAGGAACGAGGTGGGAGGAAACCGAAGCCGCTGAGCCGGAGAGCAGGACAGGCTTTGGTTGCTTCCTCCCTCCCCCTCTTTCATTTGTGTCCTTGATCCCTGATCCCAGCAGCATTCACCGAAGGCGAAGAAAGCCGCCATTTTTATTTTTATTTTCTTTGCGGCCCGGTACAAAATGATCCACGGACCGGTACCGGTCCGCGGCCCGGTGGTTGGGGACCCCTGCAGTAAAAGACATCTTTGCTCTAATCTAAAGAGTCTTAAGTTTTTCTTTCTTGAATTTTGAATGGAGCACCACCTGACATTATTCTGAATCTCACACGAGCCCACCCGGAGAAAATATCCAGTTTTCTCCCGAGGGGGTTTGAACATCATGTCATCTCCAGCTAGTGACCAGGAGGACCTGGGTGCTATGGGAGGACAATCTTCTTTGCTGATACCGGAGGTGCCAGCAGTTAAATTGCTATCGGATCTCAACCTGGAAGAGGCTCCAGCTGTGAAGCCCAGATGGTCGTTGCGGGTTGGCTGGAAGGATCCCAAAGAGCCCCCCCCTCCTGGAATCACCATTTCCAGACGGCATGGAAGAGAGGAGCCATGGCAAAAGAGGGAAAGGAGAGAATTTTTACTGGACCAAGCCAGGCATCTCCTCAATGAGGCATTTGGACAACCCCATGCTGCACCAAGGTATGAAGGGGAAGGGGGAGCAATCTCAGCCAGAGGCAGCCAAGCTGCCCCCACCCCCATAATTAAGCCCGAGGCAGCGCAGCAGCCAGCTGCAGCTCCAGGGCCCCCAGCGGGAGGTGTGATTCTTAGAAGGCGCAGAGCTTTCAAGCTGCCTCCGTTAAAAGTGAAATTTGGGGGAAATCCCAAAGACTTGGGTTTCTTCCTAGTACAAGTTTGGAGCTATATGGAAGAATACGGGGAGGAGTTTACCTCAGAAGCAGCCAAAGTGAGATGTGTTACCAGGGCCCTGGAGGGAATAGCTGCAGAGTGGATGGTGACTTTGTATAATGATAACTCCCCCCAATTGCTGAATTATAATGTGTTCATGACCGCGCTGCGGGCAAGATTTGAGGACCCCTTGGCGGACCGAAAGGGCAGGATCAGGATGAAAACCATAAATCAAGGGAGGAGGTCAGTGGCTGACTATACTCAAGAGTTTAGACAGCTGGCGTGCCATATCCGAGGCTGGTCCCAGGGTAGAAGCCTACAAAGATGGTCTAAATGAAGACGTATACCAGAGATGCATTTCTAGAAGGGACCCCAATGATTTGCAGATGTGGTACTTGCTGGCAGAAGAAGTGGAAATAGATTTGACCTGAAGCAGATGCCGGGGGGGCTCTGGGTGGAGCAAGCCTTCCTCCCCACATTTCCAAGAGGCCCCAAAGCCCCCGAAGGAAGGAGTGATGGCAAGACCCAAATCCACTGCCTGTTTTCGATGTGGGAAAGAGGGCCACTGGATTGGGGACTGCAGGGTCAAGCTGGATCCAAAGGGGGTGCCAAAAGGAGGAAGCCTGAAGAGAGTTAATCTGACTCGGAAGACGACTTCCTGGTAAGTCCAAACAAGGGCCCAATGACCATTCCAGTAAGATTGAGGGTACCCACTTCAGGGACCGAAGGGGAGATGCTAGCCTTGCTAGACTCTGGGTGCACGAGGTGTGTAATCAACATGAAAGTAGTTGAGGAGATGGGCATCAGACTGAGAACTTTAGAAACGCCCATAGCCTTTTGCCAATTGGATGGATCAGTGGCGGGAAGTTGCCCTGCATGTTTCATAACGGAACCCCTAGGAATGACCATGGGGGAGCATAAAGAGACTCTGTGTTTTATTGTGGCCCCTGGGATGGAGCAACCATTCTGGCTCTGGAAGTGGAACCCTCATGTGAACTGGAAGAAGGGGTCATTGCGCATACGCACCAATCAGCGACCGGAAAGGGAGGGGCGATCCCAGCAGAAGCTTCAGAATCCGGTTGAGCTAGCCTCCACAGGTACCGAGGACTTGGAGGGGGAGGAAAAAATTCCGAAAGAATATTGGGACTTAAAGGAAGTGTTCAGTGAAAAGGCTTCAGATGAGCTTCCCCCTCATTGGTCAACAGATTGTAGTATTGAAATTTTGCCTGGGGTTGACAGTCCCGAAACCGAAGCTATATTCGATGACACCACGGGAATTGGAAGAGTTGAGATCGTTTATCGATAAAAATTTGAAACGTGGTTTCATCCAACACGCTAGACCTCGGGTAGCGGCCCCAGTGCTATTCCGTGAAAAGAAAGATGGCTCCAAGCGTTTGGTAGTGGGCTATAGAAACCTGAACGCAATTTCCGTGGAAAACATGTACCCCCTCCCCCTGATGAAGGACATGCTAGCCCACCTGGCTAAAGGGAAAATTTTCACGAAGTTGGACTTGAGAGAAGCGTACTACCAAATTCGAATTAAAGGAGATGAGTGGAAAACTGCTTTTAACTGCCTGATGGGTTGTTTCCAGTTCAACGTTCTCCCATTTGGCCTACAAAGGGCTCCAGCTGTATTCATGCAGATGATCAATCAGGTGTTACATGAACATTTATACAAGGGGGTTTTGGTTTACCTTGATGACATCCTTATTTACACAGAAACTTGGGATGAACATGTGAAACTGGTGCGTTCAGTGCTACAGAAACTGTGAGCCGCTAAATTGTATGCTAAACTGTCCAAATGTGAGTTCCATCAAGAGAAAATCGACTATTTGGGGGTATCGCATTTCACACGAGGGCATTGAAATGGATCCAGGGAAGGTGCGGGCTGTGTTGGAGTGGGCCCCACCGCACACCCGAAAACAACTTCAAAACTTCTTGGGATTTGCCAACTTTTACCGGCAATTCATCCCGTATTTTGCTAAGATAGCAATGCCTATCACCAATCTCTTAAAAACTAAGGGGGAGGCGAAACCAAAGCCTAGCAAGCCGCTGGAGTGGTCCATGGAATGCCAAGCCGCTTTTGAAAAGCTGAAGCGACTGTTCGCTGCAGAACCAATGCTAAAGCACCCGGACATGGATGCCCCTTTCGTGATCCAAGCCGATGCAAGTGATGTGGCCGTTGGAGCGGTATTACTTCAAATCAATGAGAAGGGAACTTTACAACCCTGCGCCTACACCTCCCGTAAACTAACTGAAACGGAAAGGAGGTGGGCCGTCTGGGAAAAGGAAGCTTTTGCAGTTCGCTGGGCTCTATTGACATGGAGACATTTCTTGGAAGGAGCAAAACACCCATTTGAGGTATGGAGTGACCATAAGAATTTGGAGGCCTTAAAAACACCTCGAACACTGTCTCCTAAACAAGTTCGGTGGGCCCAGTATTTGAAGCAGTTTAACTTCTCACTGAAGTACATCCCGGGGGAGATTTTATGGCGGATGCATTATCTAGACTGCCTCAGTATAACAGGAAGTGATACGGCCGATTGTCTCAACCAAATAGCTAGCTGCCCCGGTGGTCACTAGAGTGCAAAAGAAGAAACAAGAAGTGGATTTATCGAATGATTTGATGGCGCAATTAAAGGAGGCCCTAAAACTGGATGAATGGTTCCTGGCTCATTTGAATAACTGTACGGTTAGAGATGGGTTGGCCTGGATGGGAGCAAAGTTGTATGTACCAGAGACACTGAGAAGCCAAATATTGCAACAAGCTCATGACTCTAAAGCGGCTGGTCACTTTGGATTCATGAAAACCTTACACCTCGTTAAGCGACAATTCTGGTGGCCTACGTTGAAGAAGGACATTGAAACTTATGTGGCTAGCTGCTCAGTTTGCGCCTCAGGAAAAAGGCCTCCTGGTAAGCCAGCAGGGCTGTTATAAAATGTGGCTAGGCCAATGGCTCTGTGGAAGGAAATCTCCATGGACTTTATAGTAAAGTTACCCGAGAGCACTGGAAACACGGTTATTTGGGTAGTAACCAATTTGTTTTCCAAACAAGCGCATTTCATACCTTGCTCTAAGATTCCCTCTGCAAAATCATTGGCTAAACTGTTTATACTACATATCTATAGATTGCATTGCGTTCCCGAACATATAATTTCTGACCGAGGGGTTCAATTCACCTCGAACTTTTGGAGGGAGTTCCTGAAGTTAATAGGCTCCGCCCAGGGCTTAAGCTCCGCCCACCATCCCCAAACCAATGGGGCCTGTGAGAGGACTAACGCAGTGCTAGAACGATACCTCAGATGTTAAATTATCAACAGGATAATTGGGCTGACTTATTGCCATTTGCCGAGGTGGCTTACAATTCTGTTCATAGTAGTACTGGGTTCACCCCCTTTAAAGTGGTGTCGGGACAAGACTTTGTACCCATACCTGAGCTTCCTCGTGAAAGACCTAACATCCAGTAGCTAGACGAATGGATATCACAACTCCAACTTAACTGGCCAGTCTCCCATGAAGCATTAGATGACGCACATCAATCTCATAAGAAGTTTGCAGATAAAAAGAGATCTCCACAGAAGACCTATCAAGTGGGTGACAAAGTTTTCCTGCCCACCAAATGCCTACAAACCACTCAAAAGTCGAAGAAACTTGGTCCTAAATATGTGGGTTCTTTCACGATTGAACGGATCGTAAATCCTGTGACAGTCCAATTGAAACTACCAAAAACTCTTCGACGAATTCATCTGGTTTTCCATGTTAGCTTGTTGAAAGCTGAACACACTTCTGGTCTGAGACCAACCCAGACTGATCCTCCTATACCATTGCTGATTGAAGGTGAACATTTTGAAGTTAAAGAAATTTTGGACTCTCGAAAATGGAGGGGTTGCCTCCCCAAACCAGCCCTCCTACAAAGCCCAATTAAATGCTGTTGATGTGGGGGGATGGGTCACATGGCAGCACGTACAGAACCCCAGGCCTGAAACCAAGGTCAGAACCACCACCCAGAGCATGTCTGGAACGAGGCCCCAGGCAAGCCACCAAGGCATCCCAGAAGGCCCTTTAGGCTGCAGAAGTCCTTCTCCACCCAGCCAAAGGGGAGGAGCCCTCAGACAATAACTAGTCACTTGGCTCCTATGACAGTGAGGACGAGGGCAAAAATGACCCAATATGGCTCACAGCCCCAAAAACAGGAATTCAGGGGACTTTCCAAGCCCTAATTGATTCAGGCTGCACTACATACTTAATCAACCTAACCACAGTCCTGAAACTGGGGATCAGAGTGAAAAGGCTGGCCCACCCGATCTGATTTGAATAGGTCGATGGGTGCCTATTGGGAGGGGCCCATGCTACTCATTTAACTGAACCAGTGAGGGTAGAGCTAGCAGATCACTGGGAAACAATTCAATTCGTAATGGCCCCAAAAATGACAGATGCAGTTGTACTGGGACTCTCCTAGCTAGACAAGTGGGGCCCAATCATCTGGTGGCAGGGGGCAGCCACAGACTGAGGATATCAAAGGGACCCCAACTCCCTCCTCACCATCAAATAGAAGCACTGCCCATGCAGGGAACCCTCCCAGAGAGCTCACCAAAACAACTGTCAGCCACTTCTGACAAAACCTCAGGGGCTAGACAGATCCCGAGAGAATATCAGGACCTCGCAGAGGTATTCAGCGAGACTGAGTGTGATGTCCTACCTTCCCACCATGAGGCAGACTGCACCATAGAAATCATCCCCGGGGCAAAACTACCAAATCCCAAAATGTACGCCATGACATTCTGGGAAATGGAAGAAATGAGCAAATAAATAGACAAAAAGGGGGTTCATCAAGCCAGCCAAGCACAAGTTGCAGCCCCAGTCCTGTTCAAAGAGAAAAAAGAGAGATTATGTGTCAATTTTAGAAGCATCAACGACCTGTGTTACACAACCTATACCTCCTCCCGCTCATGAAGGACATGCTATCTCACCTGGCCAAGAATTTGGTCTTTACCAAATTCATCCTCAGAGAGGCAAACTACTGAGTCTGTATTAGGGAGGGGGATGAATGGAAAACAGCATTCAACTGCCTCCTAGGGAGCTTTTAATTCAAAGTCATGCCTTTTGGACTACAGGGGCCCCTGGTATCTGAATTTTGATCATGTGACCATGAGGATGCTGTAAGTGTCATGTGTGAAAAATGGTCATCGGTCACTTTTTTCAATGCCATTGTAACTTTGAATGGTCACCAAACAAACTACTGTTAAGTCAAGGACTACCTGTATTCCTTGGGTTACTTTTAAAGATTACTTGGAAATTGCAGTTGGCTCAGAATGATGCAATCCATGTGCTAACTGGCATTCTCTGGTGAAATATATTGCACTAGTGCTCCAGACCCTACATTGGTTAACAGTAGGTTTCAGAGTATAATTTGGTACTGACCCATAAAGCTCTACATGGTTCAACACCAAGTTAATTTGCAGAACTGCATTGTCCCACTGGAATTGGTCTAGCCAGTACATTCTACCCAAGATAAATTATGATTAGTTCCCCAGTTTAGGGAGATAAAGGAGCTGATTTATGTAACAAACTTCCGTTGTTAAAAAGCAGTAACATTTCCACTTATCTTGTTCCTTTGATAAAGACCAGCATTGATTTTGAAAGTATAATTGTCAAATTGCCCTTATTGCAAAACAAATTATGCAATGGCCTAAATATTTTAAGTTTATGCACTAGATTTAAAATGACTGAATATGACAAGTGTATGTGCTCCTCCTTCAACCTTGACCTAGACTCTGAGTTAGGCAGGTTTGTTTCATAAAGCATACCTTCAAATTACATTTTTACTGCAGAATTCTGTACATATTATGACAGTATTACTATTTTAAGCTAATTTATGGCAAACATTTCAAAAATAGTCAGTGCTCATCCCATATACACATCTGCATTATTCCTCAGTGTCCTATGAACAGTGAAATATTCTCTTTAAAATTTTCTTTTTCTAAAAGTTTCTCAACTAAATGTCTGGAAGCAATTTTCAAGTCTCAAATATCAAAGTAGCCATTTACAAGATCATGTAAGCATAAGGAAAAGGTCTGGCAAATAATATATAAGGACGACCTATTCCTGATTGCATTTTTAAGCATTTTTCTCTATTTTGCAATTATGGGGATAAACTGAAATCTCACTAAACTGAAAAACAACATAAAAGATATCAGGTCAATATAAAAGCATTTTTGCATGTAAGAGTGACACCTATTGGTCAATTTATAAATGTTTAAGTGACTCACATGTACAAACTTCATACTTTCATGAAGTGATATTTATTAAATTGATTAATGCATAATTTTACAGCAAGCCTTTCCCTCTCCACAAACCCCCTAAAGGATAGTTTTTAAATGTTCTGATCAATTCTTTTCATTAAAACAGTCTGTTTATTCAGATTCATATCACAAGGCATTTTGTTACAAGAATTCATAGAAAACTCTAAAGTGGCTTTCAGTAATGTCAGCTTTCATAGTGGCCTCCATAAAACATTAAAAAAGCAATACATGTAATTAAGTCACATCCTGAAATACACAACTTAAATAGCATAGCAAAATGTTGGGCAGTTTATACAAAAATAATAAAACTAATCATTATAAACTGGCTATTTCAGCAGTAATGTGGGAGACAGTACAATAGTACTACAATATGACAAACTAGCATTCTTCAGCTCATCTTACTTTCTATAAATATTTGGGGGCTTGACGATTGAAGACTATACAGTAGTATTTTTGTAATTAGAGCATATATATAGCTTCACATTTCAGCTTCAGTTAATGTTGTCCTGTATTTGGCTATTGTCCCAATACATTTTTAAAAGAAAACATTTAATCTGAAGCAAAGAAAGGTGTGCTTCAGTCTTGCATGCTGGCCAGTACATTTCCTTCAGTATAAGAAAACAAATATGCAGCACTGATATCATTTGATCTTAAGGAACCAACACAAACTAAGATAGACAAATATTAGATATGGAAACATTCTTTTTTTTTAATTTTTAGTTGCCTTTCCCATTTAATTTGGATTTTTTTCATGGACAGTCTGTAAATACCAGGGATATAGCTAAAAGAATAACCATAATCATAATATTAGTACTAAACAAATGTTACATAGAAACATTGGGCAAAATCCCCCCAAATTAAAATACTCTGAACTAAGTGCTTGACAAATCTGTGTGTGTGTGTGTGTGTGTGTGTGTATTCTATTGCTAAGCAAAATGGTGATTAACTAACTTGTGCCGATTTTACTACCTTTTTTGCCATGGTTAAGTGAAACATATTGTCATTAAGCAAATCCAATTTTCCCCATTGACTCTGTTGGTTGGAAGCTGGCAGGAAAGGTTGCAAAGGGCAGTCACATGACTCAGGGATGCTGCCAACTGTCATAAATTCATGCTGGTTTCCAAACACATGAATTCTGATCATGTGACCATGGGAATACTGTGACGGTCATAAGTGCAAAGACTGGTCACTTTTTTCCAGTGCCATAGTAATTTTGAATGGCTGTTAAGCAAATGGTTGTAAGTTAAGCACTACCTGCAATGAGGTGAGTTTTCTACTTAATGTAGCATATGTCCATGAATTCATATTGTAATAAATTTGGTAATTTTTAAAGTACACCCCCAAATATTTGCTTCACTTCCAATATTCTAATAGTTTTGTAAATAGATTCTTAAAGAGCCCTTGCATTGTAAACCCTATTGAGAAGGAATAATCAAGTAACTAATATCTGAATAACTTATATAAAGGAAGGAGAATATTCTTACTTTTTTAGTATTAAGAGACCAAAATTTTTAACAGTGCCAACTATTATGTCACCAAATAAATTCTATAAAACAAAATAAGAAGCAAATTTATTAAGATGGTGTTTTAACCACTTGTCTTTTTAAATGACTTCCTTTAAAATGTAGCAATATTGGACAAAAGAAAGCCAATATTTTTGTCTGAATCTGTGTTTGTAATTTTAGACTTGGACTTACACATCAGAAGCAAGCATACAGCAGGGCAGAGATACTTCAGGAATTTGAACGACATGCTTGAAAAAGCAAATGCTTCAGTTTAAATTTGCAAACTTGCCTATCTCAAGTTTGAGGTGCTTTCCCTCTACAACTCAACAATGCATCCTGAAATTGGAGCCGATAATAGGCATTCCGTAGTTCTGGCAAAGTAATGACATGGATGAAACTGGAATAGGCAATGGCATCTGTTGAAAAGGTTCACTGAGGGGCTACCCAAGCTCAAGCTTTCACTCTCTCTTGCCTTTGGCTTCAAAGTACATCCTTCTGTGTTGGTCAAGAAGCACCCAATACTTGGGCTACAAGTCTCTGGAAGCACTCTGGAACTCATAAAAAAACCTTCAGCTTTTTCAAGTATTTAAACTGTACCCCCTAAGATTAGCTCTTTTCAGTTTAAATGGCAGAGCACTTACCCAATTGATGGAAAATACAAAATGACTGCTGCCTCCTCTAGAGCAGCAGTTATAGCAAGCATGGCTCATTGCAGAGAATCTAGCCAATTCCCCCAAGAAATTGTTATTTAAAAAACTGGTCACAATTAAACATGAAATCCAAATGTAAGATATGGTTTCATTATTTCCCAAGGTCTTTGCAATTTAGATTCCACAAACTATGATTCCTCTGATGTTTGAATGGACTTAGGGTAGAAGAAAAAAAAACAATAACAAGGATATGTAACCTAGATTGCTCAATACTTTTTATTTCAAAATTGCTTGCTCAAATTCCTTTTGTTATTTTAGAGTGGGGATGTCAAACTGGCAACCCACAGGCCATATGTGTCACACGCAGGCCATGCCCACCCCGACTCCAGAAAGGCAAAAAACATCACAATACGTCACGAAATGTCATGCGATCAAGTTTGACACCCGTGCTCTAGACCCTAGGGGGAAAGGGGGAAAGAGATGAAAGCCATATATAAAATGCCTTTGCAAAAAAGAAAGCAAACCAAATTACTGACTTAGTTTAGGCTAGATCATTACCAAGGAAAAATAAAGATATGACTATTCTTTACCTTATAATTTCTTAATAAAATTAATATTTTAAAAATTGCAACAGAGAACTGAATGGTATTAACTGGAAAAAGTAATAAAAGATATACAAGTATGGTAACAATGAATCAGAAATTGTTCTTCATAATAATCCTTTGATGAAATAGGCTCTATAACATTTCTACTAATGCTTTGTTAAAAAACAATCATGAGAAAAAATACAACAGAAGAAGTGCTTAGAGATGCAGCAGATGTGCAAAGACTTACTACTAGAATATCACAAATAATGTGGATACATTGGCTTTATTGTTGGTGCGCGGGGCGCTTGCCAATGCTTCAAGCGGATCCAACTGGCAATGGCAATTTCCTGGGATTCATCAAATAACTTAGAAAGCCTGGCTAACTTCGCCTGCTGAGGAGACAATCCCGAACCTCTTTGAATTTGGGGTGTGGGGAAGGGCTGCTTGTGTTTTTGTTTGGAGTTCTTTTGTGTGTGTCTCTTCCAAAGCCATTGTGAAAGAACCTTGAAATGAATGTGGAGGTGGTCTCAACAAAGTCAACGCATTGGTGGAACTTTTCACAGTTATCAAAGTGAGGATATTGGCAACAGTAGGATCAGTGGAGGAAGTTCTCTGTTAAGTGGACCTCAGCTCGTTTATAGAGAATTCAGTCGATCCCTGAGAAGGAAACCAAGCAGTGTGAAATGTCTTTCTCCTACACATAGCCTAGAGATAAGTTGTGCTCCACATACTACCTTACTACTACAGTGAGTCTGTCATTAATGAATCTTATCTAACTGACGACAGAGGATATTCTCTTAAAACTAATGTGGTCTTTGATGAGCCATTGGAAAGCAGTTCTTATTGGAGTGAGGATCTTTCACCAAGAAGGAGAAGAGGTACAGGGGGCATCAAGTCCAATAAGAACATCAATGGATTAGGAGACAGGAAGACATACGACACCTATGGTTCTTCATCTGGTTCTTCCTCTGAGGATGACTACACAGGTGCTTCTTCCATGGACCAGAATAGATCCAGTTTTGGGTTCAAGAGTGTCCTCTCCAAAGTACGGTCCTTTTTGGGGTGGTGCTTTCAGCCCAAGGATGGTTCTTTGGTTTGTTATACTGGTGGATGGGGACCATGTGGCATTGTCTAACAACTACAGCCTCTCTCCTGGATGTCTTCATTTTAATACCCAGCGCTATTTGCACCAAGGCTGCACAGCAATAAATCCAACAGGGCAAATCAAGGTGGTCAGGAAGCAAGAGATGAAGGTAATTAGTCCAGAACACCAGAAGGCATGCAAGGACCGTTGGAAAGTTCAAACATCAGCATGCAACACTTCAGGAACTGTGTTTATTCCCAACAAATACCTCTCCTCAAGTCTCATTCCCCAGGTATGCCTTGTGAAGATGGGTGGGGCACTCTTCTCCCAAGTAGCCTGCTCAGGCTGTTCTGTTGACACCTTCTCTACACTCTCCAAGCTCTTGGATCAGGAGGGGGTGGTCCTTGCTCCTCGCCTGAGCTCTTTTTTTCATGTTCATCCTGCGTATAATCTGTCTTAATCTTGAAAGTCGCTGGCCTTCTCCATTTTCTTCCAAAGACAATGAAGCGCCCCCTCAATCTCTTTCGGCTCATGTTCCAGCTCATGTTCCCCAGCAGATTCAGGCTTTGACAGGGGCATGACAATAATGTTGTTTATGCTTCTGCTTTTGTTCCTGAGCTGTGTTGGTTATGATGCCTGGTATTTTTATCCCTTTGGGCTCCAACCTTCTGTTTTCTTGGGGAAAATGAAATTATTTCCCTCTCTCAAGAAATGGGAGAGACTGCTGTATTTTCTGAGGCCCAGTAACAGGTTTTGTTTCCGCTCCAGGCACTGGAAAGGTATTTTGAGACCCTGGAAACTGGAGCTTCTATGCTAGAATTCCAGAAAAGAAAGAACACAGAAGGTGCCACTCTGTCACATGAGGATATCCTGGTGCTTCTGGCAGGGGTGGGATCTGATAGAGTTAACTACCGGTTCGGTGATTTATGATGTGCTTCCCTGCATGTTGTGCGCGTGCCTGTAAATTGTCATCAGCACGCTGTGTGCTGAGAAGCAGCCTTTGAAAAAGCACTTTTTTCCTGCTTTTTTAACTGCAGCTGTGCCTCGCACGGCAGCTGAAGTTGAAAAAGCAGGAAATAAAGGTCAGGTAAGAGCCTGGGCGGGTGGGTGGGTAAAAACATCAGCAGACATAGAACCAGATCTATGTCTGCTGCTCTTCAGAGCTACCGGTTCTACAGAGGTAGACAGAACCAGTAGAAACCCACCCCTGGATTCTGGATAAGCTGATGACTGAGCAAGAGGCCGTGATGAGAGAGAAGCTTGGCTCAGACATAGATCTTCATGTCCAGAATAAGTTGGATGTTTTCCAATCCCAGGTGCAGAAGGATTTTGACAGTCTCCTAAAGAAAGTCTCTTAGACTTCTGAGACCTGGATGCTTGAGAAGACAGCTCAGTGGCAAAGCTCCATAAAAGACCTAATGAATACTTTATGAAAGGAAATAGACAAATTGGGAGGAACATTTATCACATCTGAAAAAAGAATTTGTGATTTTAGGTTCTGATCAGAAGGCACTGTCAAGACAAGTGGAATCTTTTCCAGGGCAGATTAAGAAAATGTGAGAAGATGTGGAAATTCAGTTTCCGACATGGTTTAGCCAATTTCTGTCCTGATCTAGAAAGGATAAAACTGGAAAACCTTTTGTCCAGCATGAAGAATTACAGAAGCAGCTATGCAAATTGAAGCACAAGGTTCTTGCCAAGATTTTGAAGAACCAAGAATTGTCTGTGCAGGATGTTGAGATCATGCTTCATAAAGAAGGAATTACAGGATTGATTGAGGAGCAAATTCATCATATTGTGATGCCCTGAAGCACTACAGTGAAGATCGCATTGGAATGGTTGATCATGTACTTGAATCTGAAAGGGCCAGTGTAATCAGTACCTGGTGTTCAGAAACCTATGAGACATGGAAATTGTTGGGCCTTCCAAGGCTCCCAACATTTTGCTGTCATTCACCTTTCAACAGGATCCATCCTATTGCTGTGATGTTAGAGTGTATGTCCAAGTCGCTTTCCCCCAGTGGGACCATTCCCAGCGCCCACAAGGACATTGCAATCTTTGGCTTATGGGAAGAAGGGCATCAAAGAAAGCATTCTCCTTGGGAAGTTCACATACAATCAAGATGGGGATCCTATCCAAACATTTCACTTTAAGGATATAGACAGGCAGGCAGCCTTCCATCTGGTGGAGCGAAGAGTTCTCAGCAACTGGGGCCATCAAGAATAACCTATATTTATTGTTTCCATGTGCATGGGGAGCTGGGCTCATAGCGTCTTCTTGCACCACTACTCCAAAAGTCACCAACCTCAAGATCTGACTTCAGCCATTGAAAAGCAGCTGTGAAGCAGTGCCAGGAAGGCAAGCAATTTGGATAAAGGGAAGTACTTTTTCAATAAACACTTTTCAACTGATCATTTGCTAGCAGTATAATTTTAAGGAAGAGATCACCTCTATAACTGTGTAAAGTTAACTAAGAGCAAAATGTTCATAATACATCATATTTGGGGAAATAATATTATAAATTATGTTTTTTAACTTTTAAACTTGGGCCATTGAATTATATTGACGTCAAACAAGTAAAATAATAGCCACATCCTACAATCGTTGTCAATATATTCCGATACACCTAATACCAAACAGATCTAAAATGGAACTGAACTACTTTCAGAGACTTTTCCTTGCACCAATATTCCCTTCTTCTTTCTTTTTCTTTTTAATTATCTGCTTTTCATATTTAAATAAAATCTAGAATGCTTAAGAAAACATCTCATGCTTCCTGTTTTTGAAAAGTAGGGGAAAGCATCCGTCCAAAGAAAGTTTGGAAATAAGACCCACCTCTTCCCTGACCCTTTGGATATTTGAAATATAAAAAGAAAGCAGTCAGACAAACAGGGGCCATTCAAGCTAATGAACATCTAGGCAATTCACTTTTCAAAATAAACCTTCCTTTTCTGGTATACTCTTTTGGACTATAGCACTCTGGGGCAGTTGGGAGGGTATTTAAGTCCCACAGATTTCCTCTTGGTCCTGAATATTGCTACCTTGAGAAATCAGTTTGAGAAGTGTAAAAGATGAAGCTCCTACAATGTTTTTTTTCCACACAAAAAATTCTAAACTTGTTCTTTAAGGCTGAGATTTAGGGACTGCACAGCAATTTAGGTGGATATCTCAACACTTGACTTGAAAAGCTTGATTTAAGCAAGCCATAGATTCAAGCATGTAAAACTGCTAACTCAAGGTGCAAATGTTGCTAAGAAAATCTAATTCTAAGAATAGTTGTACAATAAAAAACAAGCTTAAATGAAATATGGTAAGGCTACAACTTTCTGTAAACGTGTTATTGCATGATTCTAGGACAAGGTTCTAAGAAAACTAGCAGCCAAGGTGTAGGTATACTATGACTAAGAATAAAGGCAACATACTTTTAGAAAGACAATAAATAATAGGAAGAGGTAACTTTTAAAATTATTTAAAGTGGCCATAAGAGGGTGAAAAATAGTACTAGAATAAAATTATTTCACTCAGAACATTGTCATGTTAGGTGCTATGTTGTATGTATGTATGTATGTATGTATGTATGTATGAATGTATGTATGTATGTATGAATGTATGTATGAATCTACCTGCCTGCATAGCAATTGGGTTCAAGCTATGACAAGTGTTTATACTAGTTTCAATTTAAGCAAATACTCCTACCTATTTTCAAGATAATGACTCAGAGGTTGTAATACTCATGCACATTTATGTATGGCTCCATATATGTTCTGTATCATGGCCGTCCAACGCACTGAATGAAGAGGAATCGTCCTGGGCTGCATATAAAATATATAATATAATTGATGTATAGAAGTAACAAACTTAGTTTATTTTTTAATATTTTATTATATCTTGTGGGGCCCATTACTAGCTATCCAGGCTGCAGGTTGGACACACCTGTTCTATATGACTCTTTATATTGGATGATTTCCAGAAGCATTGGATTACAACTTCTAAAATTCCTGGTCAGAACAGCCAAAGACTATCATATTCTAGATCTAGAAGAATAATTAATGAAAAAAGAAGAGATGAACTGGATCCTTTCATTAAACTCTTATATGGTCAATCAGATATAGGCAACATAATGTCAATACTAAGGAAAATCATGTTAACTGTGACGATAACCAAGGCATAGAAATCAAGAAATTAATCGAGGTTTTAGTTTTTTTCACTTAAAAATATGCCTGTACAGAATGTGTTTAAGGTAAATTACAAAGATGAGGCAAAAATGTATTTCCAGCAAGCATCAAAAACATCCATTAAGGAAAAATATACATAAATACTATTATTTAACTGACAAATTGCATAAACTATACCATAAGAATGACAGCCAGCCGCACAAATGCACACACAAGCGGGGCTACACCCAACCACCCATAACCATATGCAAGAAATTTTATCTTTGCTCTCCTCCCTCCATGCCATACCCCCCTTCCGTTCTGCTCTGTTTTTGTACTTCTAATTCTCACATGCACCTTGGTTTGGTGAAAATAAACCATAAATCACCTATCCAAGGTAGAACTTTCTTTACCCTGTAAACTTCCTAATTGAAAATACATTTAATTAGCATCACATTAATCAGGAGAATAACTGTTGATTTCTTACATCACTTAAACACTGTCTTGATTAAAACTTTCCCAACCTATGTCATTCATTATATGAAGAAAAATTAAATTTCTAATTTGGAAGTATGAAAGATAAAAGATTTGTTCTTTTTGGGTTTTTTTAAAAGGGAGGGGAAAAATCATGCATTAACTCTAATCTTAGAGCACATATACTGATAGATAAAAGCAGTTGATTATGCTTGCAGAATTCATGGTTAGAAACCACTGGCTGCTGAATTACCAGATTAAACACAGCTATTGACATTTTTAACTTCAAAAAGAAGAATGTATTGTAGGAATGGAAACACAAAGTATATTATGAACTACAGACTATTGCACATTTCAACATAATACAAGTGTAAAATAGAAAGTATGAAATAAAATACACTCGTTACACAGAAACATACAAATGATTTGTGCACACAATTCAAATCATGAACAGTGGATGCCACCATAGTCCATTGGCTTTGCTGTTTAGTGACTTTTGGAAACTGGTCCAGACTGATTATCAGCAATAAATTTTTTTGTTTTTGATTTTTAAAAAAAATATTTTGAGACCACAATATTTGATACATACATATATAATTCTGTGGTCAAGGACGAACACATGTTGTTTTGCAATTCTAAATAAAAAGTGCAAAAATGTAAAAAAAACAAAAACAAAATTATGGAAGCATAAGCTAAAAATTGTCTGCATAGATGAAATCTATTTAAAGCAAGTTCTTGGTAAGGAGTACTGACAGAAGAAAGCAGGATTGATTTATATATATATATATATATATATATATATATATATATATATATATATATATATATATATATATATATATATAGTCTTCTGCATGTTCATTAACAGAATACAATAGTGTCAGTTGTGTAAGCTTTTAAACAATTCACAGACAGTTCACTCCTGCATCTTTAGATACCATAGTTGTTGCAGTACCTCCTTCTCCAAGGTAAACAGCTGTGCTGGACTTAGAACTAACCACCCTGTCACCCCCATTGTTGTTAATCTCACAATCCAGGGGTTCTGTGGAGATGACCCATGTTGAAGGGCGCCATCTCTTTAGGGAATAAGGCGTTTTCACACGTTTCTTGATCTTTTCACCTGAGCCAGATTTCCCCTCAAGAGATGATTCACCCACTAAAAAGAAAGAATAGACAATGTTACTACACAGGCTGAAAAACATAAAAACAAAAAGAGCAAAATCCTGTGATAAGTTGTAGAGGATAACTATTCTTTAATCATATTCTGCATTCAAGCAAAGTATAATAATTAAAATGAAAGATGAAGTGATTTACTACCTAGGTTTATTATCATCATCATCAACATCATTATCATCATCATTTGTATTATTGTCACAACTAAAATCTTTAAGGCATTATTTTGGACTTATTCTTGAATGGCAGATCTCAGCAGAATAAACACAACATTTAAAGTATAGTTCATGCTAGACTGCAAATGAGAATGCACTATTACTATGAAAACAATTCAAAACTTAACAGAATACAAAAGAATATCAAATACTTTGGCCATAACTTCTCAGGATGTAATTTGTTTTGTGTAGAAATTGTTTTAAATGGAGAAGTATCAAACATTCAATAACTAAAATTGTTTGAAAAACACCAAAAATCATGTTGTTATTTTGCTTTAAAAATAGTATAATTTATGGAAGTTTTTTGTTAAAAGATTTGTTGCTGCATGTCTAAACTGACTAGTTAAATTCTTAATTCATCACTTATATCTTTTATGTATTCTGAGAGCTTATGCACCAAAGACAAATTCCTTGAGTTTCCAATCACACATGGCCAATAAAGAATTCTCTCCTCCCCATTCGTAGCTCTGCTTCTGAAAATTACCACACTAAGGAGACTGGTATGCTATGAAAAAACTAAAGTACACAAAAATGTTTTAAACCATGTGTTTTCTCTGGTGCTTGAAATTTCAAACATAAAGTTGTAAAATATATTTAATGCATAGTTGGTATGAAGGCTTCACTGAACTACAGGTAGTACTTGATTAACAACTGCTTTGTACAATGACTGTTTTCAGTTATGAGAGTGATGTAATAATAACTTTATGATCAATGCTCACATTTACAACCTCACATCTGTAAAGGAAAGGAAAGCTGAAGTGAGATCCTAAGTGCCACCAGTGTTTCACTTAGTGACTGCTTCACTTAACGACTGAGTTATCTATTTCAATAGTGTCTACAGAACTATATTGGGAAGAAGGCTCCTTTTGTAATCAAACTACTTAAACCCAATAATGCAATGTTTTATACAAATCTTATACTTGATAATCTGATACTTGCTATTTTATATAGATAAAAATAAATTATTCTGGTAGAATTCAACTAAAACTGAGGATCTGTTCCATTATGCAGCTTATTACAGGATAAGAAGCTTTCTAAAATGTAAAAGAATTTCTGCTCAGAGTGATTTAGAATAACATAATGAATTGTTAATGAGCAATCTATCAAGCAACAGAAGGTTTACTCAAGCCTTGAAAGCATTCTGTTTCATGCATCTCGAAAACACTGATATGAGATTTCCCTTGCTATTTTTTTGCCTTTCTGAAGACTCTATGATAACACGGGGAATGTATAACAAGCCAAAGATCAACTATTTGGGGAAAAAAAACCAGTTTTCCTAAAACATGTTCTTGAAGCCACAGCTCTTAGAAAACAATAAAGCCTGCACAAATTATTTTTAGATCTCATAAACATAAGCACATATTTATGCTTACAAGATGAAAGGATATGCTTTGCTGGAAAGAACAGAGATAATTTAACTGAGCTATGAGGCAGGCAGCAATGGAACAAATATAGAAATGGACATATACTTCGTTCTGGGGGGGAAGGGGGAGGAAAGGGTGCACTCAACAACTTTTGTCACTTAAAATCAACATGCTTAATTCTGAAAATAATTTTGCCAAGATTCACTGATGTATCCCAGTAGAACTCACACTGAATATTACACCCATCCATAATATTTGTGGCAGACAGATCCAGGGAGTTAGGCCTCTGTGCTCTTTTAGTGTGGATCGATCCAGAAGCTGGTGCTGTTCTCTGGCTGCTTTGGGTAGAAACACCTTGCTCTAGACACAGGTTACTGTTGTTGTTGTTGGTATTTGTCCGGCCATTATCTAGTGACCGTTCTCTTCTATCTACTAGTCGATCGAGGATGCCCTCATCATGGCTCACTTGTTGCTCCCTTCTTAATAATGGCTCATGTTCATCAGGACTTGAATTGATATTCAGACGACAATCTTCTCCACTGAACTGATGTTGCAACGTTTCTTGGGTTCTGTGTGTTCCTGAGCTAGTTGTTTGGCCCGATGGCACTGTCCCGTTGACATAATGTGTTGACACAGTATGAGAGTTTGTTGTATGGCTCCTCCCTGCCACTTCATTTGTGGTAACCGTTACTAAATGAGGTTCTGCAGCATTTATAGTATTCATCTTGGCAACTCCAGTTTCTACTTGCTTCAGGTTTGATTTGTGCTTCCCTCCAAATTTCAGCCGAGACTCCTTTGTTGAATTTTTGGTGTTTAAGGGTAGGCTAGTAGG
Source organism: Pseudonaja textilis (assembly GCF_049901715.1). Lineage (NCBI taxonomy): Eukaryota > Metazoa > Chordata > Lepidosauria > Squamata > Elapidae > Pseudonaja > Pseudonaja textilis. Next base: position 170,472,154 of record NC_141990.1, read on the forward strand.
CCTCTTTGGGAGGTTCTGCTGTTTGGGAAGAGGATAGACCTGAGCAGGCTGAACCTCTGGAATTAGGCATGCTTGGACATTTCCAACTTGCATGAAGTCCTGTTGTCCGTTTGCTTCTACTGCCAATTTTATCAATGGGTACAGCAAACTGGAACTAGTGCTGCTTAGTGGATCTGGCCCACTGAACTGCTTAAGAGAATGTTCCATTAGGTTTTCATCAGAGCTTTCTTTTAAGTTTTTGTCTACTTCTTTTGGATCCAGCTTGTTAGTTTCCAAGTCCTCCTCTGTTAGTTGCAGACAAACAGGAGTTGACCCACATGATTGCATGCCATTTGCAGCACAAATGTTTGTTTCACCTGAATAAGGCATTTCAGATATGGTGGTCATGCCAGTGCTTGGAGTAAGGCCAGTTGTGTTGGTGGTGGTAGTGTTGGTTGACAAGCTGGTAACACTAGTCTCAGGGCTTGGAATACGAGCTTGTGCTTGCTGCCGCTCATAGTTAATAGAATTTCTGTTCTTCTCACCAACTGTCAGTGGTGTGCTGGACGCTGAAAGTTCAGATGAAATGTTCTTCACTTTGCTATCACTGTGATTAACTGAATCCTCAATGAAAGATGAGGAAGAATATTCTTGATATGGTCTGATCTTTGTCATTCGTCTATGGTGTGACAGGTTTCTTTAGGAAAACAAAAAGACAATTGGATTAAGAGTACTTACATAATGTTTCACCTTAAAAGTATTTCAATGCAAAAAAGGATATTTTAAACAAGAAGTATAATGACTGAGGGACTGTACAAATGGGATTCCTTTTCATGCCAAATTAAGGATATTTTCAATTCAAACAATGCTATGTATGTCACTATGTATCTTTCAGAGTAACCTCAACTGTAATTAACTGTATATAACTCCTTTTGAAATGCTTTCCTGGATTTATTTTCAGTTTCATACTGAGACAGCCTATTGGTGCAGTCGTAGATATTTTTCTATGTTTACCTAGAGAGCACCATGATTTCAATATTGCGATACTGAGTGAGTTCAGGTTCCTTTTTCCAGGTATATAGCTAATAGGTACTGTATATGTGATAATTCTTAAGAAATTACTTCAGAAACAAACAATAATTGCAGTCTGTGACTCATGAACAATCAGCGCGAGAGGAAGGATTACTTATTGGAAAAACAGCTTTTTCTATATATGTAAAATTAAGTGCTAGAGAAATGTGATGTTCTTGAATGAAACCAAATTTTCAAGAAAAGCATGTGCAACAAATATGGAACTTGTGTAGAGAGACAGACAGACAGAGGCAGGCAGGCAAGCAGACAGAACTAAATACCGTTCATTTTGCATAGCTGTAGACATAGGGTTAACAGTTGGACTGACAGATTTATTCCTCTCCCAAATCATCATGAGTTCAGCCATCCTCTCTTCAGCACACTGGGCTGTCAGCCGAGCTTCAGCATCTTGATCCCAGCAGTCTTCAATTGTCTCCTTCAGTGACCTCACAGCCTACCAAAGAAAACAGGATGACATTTTCTCAACCTCTTTTTTTTTAATCTTTTGTTCAATCCCATAATTGGATCATGTATGATTATTAAGAACATGCAGGTCTAGGAAGAGTAGTATTACATAAGACCAAAGGCTTATCCATTCTAATATTGTTTCCCAAAACAGCTCACTTGATATTTAAGAAAAATCTGAACATTAGACAAAAAATGTTCTCTTCAAATATTATTTCCTTGACATTGACATTCAAAAGTATGCTACCATTGATCATGAAGATTTCACGACCAGTTGTCACTAATGTGACAAAACTCTTCAAACAAATAAGTAATGGTATATTTGTTGTTCAATTGTTAAGCCATATCCAACTCTTCACAACTTCAAATAGTATATTGGAAAACTGCTTGTTGCCCATTATTGATCAATGTATAGAGCTAGCATTTTACCTTACAAAAATGTAAGTCACCATAGCATACTTTACTTTTCTCTTTTGTACTTAAATGTTTATTACAGCACTTAAAATTTAATAATAATAGTGCTTTATTTTTATCTTCACATTTCAACAATGTCAACTTAAAAGAAAAAGCAGCATAATTTATTTTTTTGCTTTTCTTACCAAGCTGTTCTCTTTCCAGGCCTCTGGGAATTTGGGTCTTTGTTTTTCTCTAGAAACAAGGACTTGCATATCTTCAAAAGTGGGGTGGTTTCCAACTTCTACTTGGAATGCTGTTTGGAACTCTGGCACAGATTCTCCTGTTTGCAGAAAAGGGTACGTCAATATTATCAGGAAGCAGAAAACATAAAACAAAATGGAGTTGAGGGTGTTGGAGTCTAGCAAAAATGAATTTATCACATTGTTACTTCTTACTTCATAGACAAGATTAGATTTGTTAATTTATGCAGGCAGAAAATAAATAAGGAAATGGTATATAAATAGTTGGAGATATTCTAAAAGTTTTAGCTAAAACTAATAATTAAACAAAATTCTTTTTTTAAAATAAAGTTTTATTTGGGTTTTCACACACAAAATACAAGTAAAACATCTTTTTTGAAAATAGCATGGTCCCGGGTTGAACTTCTTTATACAGACATAAAACTCAATTTCATGCTCCTTTTTGTATTCTATTCCATATCTTATACCATTTTACATTTTCTATATAGTTTTTCCCCTCTTTTACTTTTCTCAATTTTATTTTGATTATCTGATCTCAATTCAAATCATTATATTTATACTTTTGTCTGTTCTGTTTCAATTTCATATTATCTTTTCTCATTAAACAAATTTTCTCCTGTAGTTACTAATTGGAGTATGACACTTTTATATCTTTTAATTACATCCATTCAACTCTTATTTAAACTTCAATATATACCTTAAATTTATGACCTTCAATATAATACATAATACATACTTTCCAATCGAATTCTGCCTGGCACATTCTTATAATACACACTATATTCTTTAAAAAAGAAAGAAAGACTGTAAATATATGTAAACCCTCATTCCATTCCAGTTCAGTTCTATCATTAATAATCATTAAAACCATAACATCTTTAACACTTCTTTTCAATTAAATATCATACTTCCTTAAAAACACATATAATCTCCATAATTAATTTTTCCCTTATTTCTCTTCACATATGTTTTGTAAATAATTAAATATTCATTTTGTTACATTTATTTATTGACAAGCATTCCACTGAATTACGATAGCTATTTTATCAGACATTTTAATCATACATTGTTTCATATTTTCTAAAATTATTTCTGCTTCTAATATAACCATACTATCTTATGTACCTTTGCAGAATCCCTTTTTCCATTAAGTTTTCACCCATTATCTCTAAATAGACCCTGTTTCTCTATATTTTGCTTCTGTCTTTATAACTTCTTTTCCTTTCTTTCTTCCCTCTCATCTTCTCCCTCCCCTTTTTATCCCCTTGTCTCTCTAGTTCTAATTCTCTCTTCTGCATTTCCCTCTTCTGTTGCTTTCTGATTTTATACTTATTTTTCACTCTATTTTTGGGGGGAGTTGTTTTTCCCAATCTTAAACTTTCCATTCTCTTTCTTCCCTTTCCTTCCACCCCCATCTAAGATTACTTGTTCATTAAAGATGGCTTCTTCTTTGTCGCAATCTTCTTGTTCTGCAGGCATTTCTTGTTGTTTCTCATAATTCCAAATCTCCATTTCTAAAAACTGAAATATGAAGCCAAAAGAACCTCTCCCTTCTCGTACATCTTCTTTGTACTTTTTAAGTTCCATTTTCAGTTCTTCTAAAAGTGGAGCCATTTAAAAAAGTTTTAAACAACCACCCGATTGATTTTAGTCATTCAAAACAATAACCAAGAACCCAGAAATCATCAAGTAATCCAGATAGTCCCGAGTTATATCTTCTTATTTCTTTTTCAACTTTCTCTTCCTGGGGTTTTTGTTGCAATATTTCAGTTAAAATGTATCTTTTGGAAGTCTTGTTGAGATTTTGCTGTAAGTTCTTTTTTAATTCCAGGCAGTCTCCTCCCTTCCAGATCCTGCCCTTTTATTCTTCCTCTCTCCTTTCCTGTTTTCAAAAGCTTTTAATTATCCAGAAATCTTTATTATCCCTTTGACTTTTTATTTCCAGCATTAAATGCCTATTGATGTCAAAGTGGATTTTTTTCCAATTTCTTGCTTAAGTCTCTTAGCTGTCAGTATAGGAAAAGGAGAAAACCAAATCTTTTCCCTTTTCTCTTTCCTTCGCAGCTTAAAAATCTTCTTAGGGAACAATGTTATTGTTTTTTAACAGTTTCAATTCCAGGGTACCTTATTTGTTGCTTTTGCTGTTTCACCTGGTCAACCAAAACTTTCTCTTATATTCCTCCTGCACATTCTTTTCTGGTCAAGTTCTTTGTGGTGGCCATTTCTGACCATCGCTGCAACCGCCTTTGGGAAAGGGAGTAATGGCCAGCTGGGGAGGAGAGATGCGGCTCTCCTCAACCCTGCTGGCAGTCTCCCCCCTATTCACCACCTCTACGGGGTGGCTTAGCCCCGAAACCAGCTTTTAAACAACCACCCAGTTAATTTTAGTCATCTAGATGCAAAAACCAAAAATCACCAAGTAATCCAAGGCTTTTTCTACTTGCTTCTTTTTTCCACTTTCGCTTCCTGGGGTTCTATTATTTTGTTACCAAGTTTCCATTAAAATGTATCTTTGAGGAATCTTGTTAAAATTTCACTGTAAATTCCTTTTAATTACAGTTCCAGTCCTTAATTCCAGGCAGTCTCCTCCATTTTTCCAGATCCTGCCCTTCTATTCTTTTTTTTTCTCCTTTCCGGCTTTTAAAAACTTTTAAATGTCCAGAAATCTTTATTATTCCCCTTGACTTTTATTTTCAGCTTAGATGCCTATTAATGTCAAAGTGGATTTTTTTTTCAGTTTCTTGCTTAAGTCTCTTAGCTGTCAGTATAAGGAAGGGAAGAGAAAAAAAAGTAATCCTTTCCCTTCTCTCTCTCCTTCGCAGCTTCAAAATCTTCTTTGGGAACAATGTTGTTAAGTTTAAATTCCAGGGTACCTTATTTGTTGTTTTTGCTGTTTGACCCGGTCAACCAAAACTTTCTCTTCTTATCTTCCTCCTGCACATTCTTTTCTGGTCGAATTCTTCTTTGTGGTGGCCATTTCTGACCACCACTACAACCGCCTTCGGGAAAGGGAGTAATGGCCAGCTGGGGAGAGGCTCTCCTCAACCCTGCAGTCAGTCTCCCCCCTCTTCACCACCTCTACGGGGTGGCTTAGCCCCGAAACCAGCTGGCTCTGGGCGCTCCAGCGGCAAGCACAAATCAAAGCCTCACAGAGATGAGGTTTTGGTCTGTCGCTGAAGAAGCTCAAACCGGAAGTCCCAATAATTAAACAAAATTCTTAATTAGTCTACAAATATTTGCAAAGCCTAATGGCACATTCCTGTTACCCCTACTTATATTATTTAGGATGCTGGTTTTGGAATACTTTTTGACTTGTAAAAAAGGAAAAACATTTCTAACAGTTTTAAAAAGAATACAATAGCTTTATCTTATACTACTGTAAATTCTATAGTTCAATATATGACTTTTAGTTGGATGTAAATAACAGGGTTTGTGACATAATTATGTCATGTCCTATTGTGCTCTATTGTACTGAAGAAGTTAGGGGAATTATCCACCTTTTCCTCAATTCTTGAAAAAAATTAGAATAAGGAAAATTAAAAAAATCTTTTATGTACTTATTGTCCAGTTCCATGCCTAAACTCATATCCAGAATATTATAAGCTTTTCAGTTTTTATTTCTTTCCAAACAGACCCCTTTAACATTTTACAATCTTTAGAAGCTATACTGCTTAAACTGATTTGGTTAGTTTCTTTACATTTATGAATATACTTCTACATACTTTAAATACATCATGGAACAGGTTTCCTAATACAGAAAACATTAGTTTAGTTTTAATGGCCACATTTAAAATCAAGAAGTTCTTACTGTTATATTTGAAGAAATCAATAAAAGAAACATCGTGAAAGTTCAAAAAATTAGGAATAACAATTATTTAAAAAAATGAATGTGACATTTAAAATTAATTACACTCACAGCTAAGGTATATAAGCTGCATTCAAATTGCATTAGTATGTAGCTTTAACTGGTATGTTAATACACTGCTCAAAAAAATAAAGGGAACACAAAAATAAGACATCCTAGATCTGAATGAATGAAATATTCTTATTAAATATTTTGTTCATTACATAGTTGAATGTGCTGACAACAAAATCACACAAAAATTATCAATGGAAATCAAATTTAGTAACCCACTGAGGTCTGGATTTGGAGTTACGCCCAAAATTAAAGTGGAAAAAAAACACTACAGGCTGATCCAACTTTGATGTAATGTCCTTAAAACAAGTCAAAATGAGGCTCAGTAGTGTATGTGGCATCCACGTGCCTGTATGACCTCCCTACAACACCTGGGCATGCTTCCGATGAAGTGGCGGATGGTCTCCTAAGGGATCTCCTCCCACACCTGGACTAAAGCATCCCCCAACTCCTGGACAGTCTGTGGTGCAACGTGGCATTGGTGGATAGAGTGAGACATGATGTGTCTGATGTGCTCAACTGGATTCAGGTCTGGGGAACGGGAGGGCCAGTCCATAGCATCAATGCCTTCGTCTTGCAGGAACTGCTGACACACTCCAGCCACACGAGGTCTAGCATTGTCGTGCATTAGGAGGAACCCAGGGCCAACCACACCAGCATATGGTCTCACAAGTGGTCTGAGGATCTCATCTCGGTACCTAATGGCAGTCAGACTACTTCTGGCGAGCACATGGAGGGCTGTGTGGCCCCCTAAAGAAATGCCACCCCACACCTTTACTGACCCACTGCCAAACTGGTCATGCTGGAGGATGTTGCAGGCAGCAGAACGTTCTCCACGGCATCTCCAGACCCTGTCACATCTGTCACATGTCCTCAGTGTGAACCTGCTTTCATCTGTGAAGAGCACAGGGCGCCAGTGGCGAATTTGCCAATCTTGGTGTTCTCTGGCAAATGCCAAACGTTCTGCATGGTGTTGGGCTGTAAGCACAACCCCCATGTATGGATGTCGGGCCCTCATACCACCCTCATGGAGTCCATTTCTGACCATTTGAGCAGCCACATGCACAGTTGTGGCCCGCTGGAGGTCATTTTGCAGGGCTCTGGCAGTGTTCCTCCTGTCTCTCCTTGCACAAAGGCAGAGGTGGCGGTCCTGATGCTGGGTTGTTGCCCTCCTACGGCCTCCGCCACATCTCCTGATGTACTGGCCTGTCTCCTGGTTGCACCTCCATGCTCTGGACACTATGCTGACAGACACAGCAAACCTTGCCACAGCTCGCATTGATGTGCCATCCTGGATGAACTGCACTACCTGAACCACTTGTGTGGGTTGTAGACTCCGTCTCATGCTACCACTAGAGTGACAGCACTGCCAGCATTCAAAAGTGACCAAACCATCAGCCAGAAAGCATAGGAACTGAGAAGTGGTCTGTGGTCAACACCGGCAGAACCATTCCTTTATTGGGGATGTCTTGCTAACTGCCTAGGCTTTCCACCTGTTGTCTATTCCATTTGCACAACAGCATGCGAAATTGATTGTCAATCAGTATTGCTACCTAAGGGGACAGTTTGATTTCACAGAAGTGTGATTGACTTGGAGTTACATTGTGTTGTTTAAGTGTTCCCTTTATTTTTTTGAGCAGTGTATATAAGTATTTTATAGTCATTATATTAAGAAAAAGTGTCTATATTATAGTATGAAACTGCCAGCAAAAAGATTGCCCATCCTCACTTTTATACAATACACCACTTGGCAAGTGGTTGGGTTGACAGAATAAACTGAGCTGCTCCCTCACCCCAGGAAAAATCAGAACATAACATCTAAATGTACTGTGCCTGGCAGAAGCCATTAGGTCTCATAACTGAATGGTTAAGCATGTTCTTTGAATCCAACTGGTGACTCAAAGGCTGTAGTTAGAATTTAAAAAGATATGAGGTTCTTCCAATCATACACCATCCCCAGAACTGATTTTCATTACCAGAACTAAACTATGACACACATATCAAAGGTGGCACACCATAACGTTTTGGATGACATGCCTGTTCACCATCAACAACAACTATTCTCAAAAGCATGCCTTTCCTCAATACCTAATGCTTATTGGGAAGAATAATGCTTATTATAAAGCAGAAAGTTGGATATCACCCTGTAACACTGGATGGCACTGAACTGATTTGACAATCAAAGCAAAAAAAATTAGTTAAAGAAAATTCTGACAACCAACATAGCCAAATTCTTGGCACTAAGGAAGGCTTTGGCTCAGTTAAGAGAGTAATAACAATAAACAAACAGAAAAGTTGTTGTAAGTGAAAAAGCATGCAGCATCCCAGCAATTCTTCTATTACCTGGGAAGAGGTCTATACACCTTGTAAAAATCTCCCAGTAGATTAGACCAAGTGCATACATATCGACTTGCTTCAAAGCTGATTCACAGTCCCTTAAATTTACTGCTCCTTCCAGCACTTCAGGGGCCATATAGCGAATTGTCCCGACCTGTAAAGGCATGTTGTTGCATTCTTACATTGGCTTGGTATTTATGAAATACTGTTCTTCAAGTAATTCAACAGGATTTTTTTTTAGCTATATTCACTTTCATCCTCAAGACAGCATTAACATAAAGCTTCCTTGAGACCCATTCTGTTGAATCCCAATCTTATTATTTGCATTTAAAGTAATGTCTGTTCTTTCCAACACATTTTATTTTGTTATTTAGTAAACATAAACTTTCATGAAGAAAACTTGGTGAAACTGAATAATTCTTTAAACAAAAGATTACTAAAAAGAGGTGAAAGTTGCATGTTAAACCAATAAATAAAATATTAATCCAAAAATAATGTTAAATTCCTATGCTTATCTACCCCCTTACTAGTCAACAATCTTTTTAAAAAGCTTAATATTTGCATAATATACATTGGAAAAATTACATAATGTAAACTACAATTTTAAAATTGTAGGCCTCTGAAGCATTCCTAACTTTTAGGAGTATCCTTAGACTATTGAATTGGGAACAAGAAAGAATAAAGAGAACTTACTATTTTCTTGATTTTTCCCATTCAGCTAGTTTTTCTTAGTTAATCATCTGAAGAAAGTTATGTCTCATCATCTTTCAAATTAAACTCCCTGCAAACCAATTAGCCTATGCAAAGTACTGGCCTATATTTGTTGATTCTAAGGAAATGTACCTCCATTAATCTATTGATCATGCCATCATAATCTCTTGTGATTTGAAATAGAAAAAAATCTTCTCTCTTATACTTTAGATCTGATTAGTAGTCAGGCAACCTGAAGCTGATAAAAATATCTACAGCACTCTGATGCAGACTAGTAAGATACATTTGTTGTGCAAAGTATGAGCAATTAAAAGTGTTTCAAGTTGGCTTTCTCACTTCAGAATATATTTCAGGAAGAAAATTACTCTTGCTCTGAAAATCAAAATAAGAAAGATATGTTTGGAGCTCATTGTTCTTTTTATTTGAAAGAGTAAAGTTTTCCAGTGTTTAAATCCACTGTTACAAAATGTGTAAACCTTATGGTAGGCTTTGGTGTCAATATTTCTAAGGTTCATGAGGAGACTTCAACATGTTATTTTTGACTTACTTACCTCACTAATTGCAGCATTATCCTCCTCACCTGGGCGCACCAGTCTATTCCCTGTTAGCTTCATGGAAAGGCCAAAATCACTAATGACACATGTTCCATCATTCTTTACTAATACATTGCGGCTGTTCAAATCACGATGGGAAATGGCAGGCTTGTAATGGTCTGTTTGAATATATAAATATATTGTTTTACCATTCCTTCTGGCTTCTTTTCAACAGAGCATGGGCACTTCAAGAAAACTGATAACACTTTGAGCAGATGAAACTCTTCTAAGTTATCAGTTTTATGATCCTCTTGTGATGGCAATTCAGGTATATTAATGCAATTAAATGGGAATTGTTTGGAACAACTATTAATGAATGCCATAATTACATATCAATTAGGAATGCATTAAATATAAAACCCCTTCAATGTATCATAGAACTGTACTTCCTGAATTATGTTAATATCTTAATACCTGTTAAAATTTCAAGCCTTAAAAAGTCATCTAACTTTCAAGCAATTTGATAAATTACTTAGCTAATAATGTGAAATAAAACTATACCTTTAATAAAGCTTTCTTTCATTTTTATTAGCTGCCCCACAAATTAAGATTTATAATCTTAAATCTAAAAAGACTTGAATATGTGTTTCTTAATTAATTAAAGGTTCATTATTACAAAAGCCACCTACTTCAAAATCTACTAGTTTTGGGGCTTCCGGTTTTGAGCTTCCTGAAGACGGACCGCTGACTGCAATCGTGCACAGCTTTGGTCTGTGCTTCAGTGTCAGAGAGCCCCGATCCTTTGAATTTGGGGCAGAAACCACCTCATAGGGGGCGGAGGAAGGGGAGACCATCAGCTGGGTAAAGGGGAGTCACAAATCTCCTCCCCTGCTTGGCATTTACTCCCTCCTGAAGACGCCTGAAGCAGTGGTCTAAAATGGCCACCCTGAAGGGGAAGATTGTGCAGGAGAGAGTGAAAGAAGCAAACAGCAGGAGGAATGGGATAATATAATTAAAGGGAAGATACTCCCAGGATTAACATTTTAAAGAATTCTTAAGAAAGGATTATAAGCGGCGAAGAGAAAGAGAAAAAAAAGGTGCGAATTGCTTTTGACAGCAGCGGGGCGTTGAAACCGTGAAAGGTAGAAGCTGGAGAAGGAATCATATAATCAATTTGGATAAGTATATTTTGATTCTATATATGCATCAATAAAGCTGAACTATAGATTCTTAAAGAGGAAATTTAATATCAATTGGATTTGATCTTTTTTTTGGAAAACTGTGGTTTATAAAGCTCTGAATAAAACAGAAGGAAAAAGAAAAGAGGGGGTGAAGATTTAGCATAACAAAGAGTGCCATCTAAGTTAAACTTAACTTGTATTTCTTTTAAAAGACTCTGTTTCTTAAAACTGTATGGAAAATTGATAGAATAAAGCAAGAACTTTGAAAAATTGAAACATTGTAACAAAAAAAGAAACAGGAAAATTCTGCCCTTGGATTAATTGTTGATTCTGATATGGACTTGGCATTGGATTAGCGGAGGCTTAAAACTTGAGAGGAAGAAAAAAAAGTTGACTGCTGGAAATAAACTTTAAAGACACTATTTGGATTAAATTGCTAATTAGAAAGTTGTAAAATGGCAATATCTCTTCTGGCATTAAAAATGGAACTTAGAAAAACGAAAGGAATACTACAAGAACGAGGTGAATCACTGGGTTTTGGTTCAAAATTTACTGAAAATACAATTGCAGAATATGAACAACAAAGACAAAAGAAGAGAGGCGGAACAAATTTTAGAAGGGGCCACCTTTAGTGATCATCGAGAACAAAGAACTCTAGAAAGAAAGAGGAAAAGAGTTGGAAATAAATATAGATTTAAGAAATTTAATAAAATGGGGAATATCCAAAAAATTAAAAAAGGGAAAAAGAGTCAGCAGAAATTCAAAGGGCGGAAGGAATCTAGAAGATAGAGAGGGGGATAAAAACTGGAGTGAAAGAATAAAGGAGAAAAGACAAGCGGAAAGATGGGGCAAGAAACAGGATTTGGGAACAAAGAAATATGGAAATTATTAAAAAATGAGAAAAATTGCTTAATTAGACACAGAAATAATGGGTGATTAATATTTAGAAAGGAGATTCTGCAAGGTATTGGAGGGTAATATAAATAAATTTATAGTCATGATAGGGACATATAGATTGATAAGATGGAAAACAGAATTGTTATTTTTTTTTGATAATGGAATCCAATGCTCTTCTTTTTTATGCATAGAGATAATTGTAACAAATAATGGAATAAGCTTTTTAAATATATTGAAATATTTTTAGGGTTGGAATGTTGGCTTTCTGATTTAAATATGAATGGAATAATTAATGGAATATGTGTATCAAATATACTGAAATAAATGAAATGATATAGGAGGAGAGCTGAAATGGAATTAAATTAACCTTAGGGTTTAGGATTGTTTTACTGTTTGAATGAGTAGATTAGTATGTCTTTTTCTTTTGAAAAATTTAATGAAATTATAAAGGGGAAAACCCATGCAGAATCGGATTTATATATGCTATGTAGTTTTAAAGGGATTATTAATTTTAATGGTATAGGTAATAATGTTAAATATTTAATGGGATTTAAAAGGGGTGAAAATTAATGAATATGTAACTTTGAGGTGGCACACTTATATTGATATTTCAGGGGGGGAACCAATTTATAGAAGAAGTGTTTTTTTAATTAGAATTTAAGATGAAATATATAAATGTGACAGTTAAAAGTAAAGTATAATGATTATGAAGTTAATATAAGTGAATTAAATAATGAGATAAGTATTTGGAATAATACAATAAAATGGAAAATGTATAAAAGCATTGCTAAGATAAGAAACTGGATACAAAAATTGAATATGTAACTATAGTCATATTTGTTTGTATATGTGAAACCTGTAATCATGCTGTTCACTAAAGAGATATTAAAATGTGGAAAACTGAATAAAACTTGTTAAAAAAAATTCTACTAGTTTTAATTAGGGTTAGAGTATTCATTATATCTAACTACCTATAATCATTGCGAGTTGCATAGCATATAGGTTTAATACATTATTATTAAAAACTGTATGCTATTTTCTGCTCATTTATAAATTAGATTTATGTACACTTGCTTTTTAAAACATTATTGGAACAGCAATGGCTGCATTTTAACTTTATGTTCTACTTAAATTAGCTTGCTCATTATTGTTTTCATTTCCAAAATCACTGGTAACACACTTTCGTCTTCACTCAGTATTTTTTTAATACAACCACTATTTTTCTTATTTATCTCTTTAAATATTATTTATAGATTTATTTTCATTTTTCTATGCTGTAATCACTCAACAATTAACATTTCATAACAAAATACATTTAAAATTTGTGACAAATCTATTAAGTTTTCAAATGTACAAGGACTACTGATGGGATGGGCAGACAAATTCTGCAACTTCCCAAATGGCATCTGCAAGGCTGGCCTGGAAACAGCAAAGGACTGGCCACGATGCCTCTGCCAGCAAAAACATAGCTGGAGGGGGCTTCTTGCAGCCCTCTGCCAGTGAAAACGTGGCAAAAGCGGGCTGCATGTGCCCCCCACACCCCTTTTTTTTGGCCATGACAGCCTCCTGCAGCCCTCTGCCAGCAACAACAAAGTGCAAGGGGGGTGTCAGCCTCCAAGAAGTTTTCCTGAAATCTTTTGCTGCTTGACTCTTCTGGCTGCCATGGAAACAGGGGGAGGGGTAATTTGGTGTTTGAGGGGGGAAGGGTGCTGGAGCGCGAAGATGTGTGAACAGAAAAGGTTGAGACGCTTTCCTGCTTACTGCACAACTGCATACACTTATCTTTTCTAAGCTAAGGTCAACTGTCTTGGCATACCAGATATATGATGCACCATCTGAAGATTTATCGCACATGACAGTATACACACCTCAGATTGGATGATCAGTTTGAACTCCTGAGGGAACTTGGGATAACTTTCAATATGTAATTTCTATGCCTATTTGCCTCAGAACTTGCTTTCCTTTTGTTGCTATCACTTCAAATCCAGTAAAAGTACTTTTCTCTATTTTAATGGAGTCTTAGGATTTCTTTCTTGGATTGTGGATGGAGGCATAGCTTTCAGGGAGGAAGGAAGGAAGGAAGAATATAATGAGTGAGTGAGGGTCTCAGGAAAGTCCTGCATTAGCAGTTGGCTACCACAGGTGCCCCTGACATGAGTCCTGTGTCCCACCCACCATGGCCATCATGGCCACACCCACCCGACATACTCACCAAGGCCAACACCCCCTCCTGGCCCTCCAAGGTCAAATATAACCCTGATGTGGGCCTCCATGAAATCGAGTTTGACACTCCTGGCCTACACTATTTCCCACCATACAAAAATATTTTTCCATATGAATCAGAAAATTAGGCCTAACAAAGTATTTGGTATTTTTTATGTGCAACCATGGAGTTGAACTCAAGTTATTGACAGCCTGACACACACCAATGATCACACACTGCATCTGGTTTTCAGCTTCAACCAATTATAAGATGATCTGATTCAGTGTTTTTTTTTATCATAGTTAGATTTCTCTCTGGTTGTCTATAAATATGACATTTAAATAAAAGAAGAGAGTTATCTGGGCTTATTTCAGTTGGGTTTCAACTGGGGCTTAGTAGAGAAAGCACCAATAATATTTGTTGTGGGTTTTTTTTGAAAATTTTATTTGGGTTTTCACAAAAACAAAATACAAATAAAACATCTTTTTTGAAAATAGCATGGTCCCAGGTTATCACTTCTTCAGACAGACACAAAATTCAATTTCATGCTCATTTTTATATTCTATTCCATATCTTATTACCATTTTATATTTTCTACATAGTTTTCCCCCTCTTTTAATTTTCTCAACTTTGTTTTAATTATCTCAATTCAAATCATTATATTTATACTTTTGTCTGTCCTGTTACAATTTCACATTATCTTTTCTTATTAAACAAATTTTTCCCTGTAGTTACCAATTAGAGTATGACACCTTTATATCCTTTAATTTTATCTATTCAAGCTCTTATTTAAGCTTCAATGTATAGCTTTAAGATTATAGCATTCAATATAATACATAACTTCCAATCGAATTCTGCTTGGTACATTCTTAAAATAGACACTATATTCTTAAAAAGAAAAAATTATATATATATGTAAATAAAGCACATTCCATTCCAATTCAATTCTATCATTAATATCTTAACATCTTTAACATTTCTTTTCAATTAAATATCATACTTCCTTGGGAACACTTATAAACTTTCCATAGTTAATTCTTTTTTTCCCGTGTTTCTCACTTATATTTTTATAAATCATTATTAATAATTAAAAATGTTCCCTTTTAATTCTCTCAATCATTTTAATTCATTTATTTATTAACAAACACCCCACTGCATTACAATAAATATTTTATCCATCATTATATTTTCTAAATTTATTTCTATTTGCAATATAACAAAGCTCTCTTATGTACCTTTGCAGAATCCCTTTTACAATTAAATTTTCACCCATTATCTCTAAACAAATTTATGGTTACAATCCTTACATCTTTTCCCTGTTTCTCCATTTCTGGTTTCTGTCTTTTACAACTTATTTTCCTTGCCTTCTTCCCCCTCTTCTTCTGCCTCCCCTTTTTGCCCCCTCGTCTCTCTACTTCTAACTCTCTCATCTGTAATCCCCTCTTCTGTTGCTTTCTAATATTATACTTATCTTTCAAATTGTTCTTCTTCTTTTTGGTTGTTTTTTCTAGTCTTAAACCTTTCACTCTCTTTCCCCCCTTTTCTTTTTTCCCCCCACTTAAAATTTTTTGATCATTAAAGATGGCTTCTTCTTTGTCCCAATCTTCTTGTTCTGCAAGCGTTTCTTGTTGCTTCTTATAGTTCCAGATCTCCATTTCTAAGAATTGAAACATGAAGCCAAAAGAACTTCTCCCTTCTTGTGTGTCTTCTTTCCATTTTTTAAGTTCCATTTTCAGTTCTTCTAAGAGTGATACCATTTTAAAAACTTTTAAACAACCACCCAGTTAATTTTAGTCATCTAGATGCAAAAACCAAAAATCACCAAGTAATCCAAATAATCCAAGGCTGTTTCTACTTGCTTCTTTTTTCCACTTTCTCTTCCTGGGGTTCTATTATTTTGTTACCAAGTTTCCATTAAAATGTATCTTTGAGGAATCTTGTTAAAATTTCACTGTAAATTCCTTTTAATTATAGTTCCATTCCTTAATTCCAAGCAGTCTCCTCCATTTTTCCAGATCCTGCCCTTCTATTCTTTTTTTTTCTCCTTTCCAGCTTTTAAAAACTTGTAAATGTCCAGAAATCTTTATTATTCCCCATGACTTTTATTTTCAGCTTAGATGTCTATTAATGTCAAAGTGGATTTTTTTCCAGTTTCTTGCTTAAGTCTCTTAGCTGTCAGTATAAGGAAGGGAAGAAAAAAAAAGTAATCCTTTCCCTTCTCTCTCTCCTTCGCAGCTTCAAAATCTTCTTTGGGAACAATGTTGTTAAGTTTAAATTCCAGGGTACCTTATTTGTTGTTTTTGCTGTTTGACCCAGTCAACCAAAACTTTCTCTTCTTATCTTCCTCCTGCACATTCTTTTCTGGTCGAGTTCTTCTTTGTGGTGGCCATTTCTGACCACCACTACAACCGCCTTTGGGAAAGGGAGTAATGGCCAGCTGGGGAGGAGAGATGCGGCTCTCCTCAACCCTGCAGGCAGTCTCCCCGCTCTTCACCACTTCTATGGGGTGGCTTAGCCCCGAAACCAGCCGGCTCAGGGCGCTCCAGCGGCGAGCACGAATCGAAGCCTCGGAGAGACGAGGTTTCGGTCTGTCACCAAAGAAGCTCAAACCGGAAGGCACCAATAATATTTGTTGATGATTGTCCCAGGGGTGCTTTTTCCAAAGACAACTGGACTTTCTTGGTTTATTATTTTCTTCAAAAATGTTTTCCTTTTCATTCAAAAAGCTTCTTCAGTTAACTGAAGGAGCTGAAGGAGCTTCTTGGATAAGAAGCTAAACATTTTCAAAGGAAAAAAACCCAAGGAAGCTCAGTTGGTTTTTTGAAAAAGCATCTTTGGGTTAATCATAATCCAGATTATTGAGAATCTCCATAGGTATTTGTTGATGATCTGTCATGGTATGTCTATCCTGGTTCATCTTGATATTTCAGTAATTTTGGATAACACTGATCATGATGTCCTTGTGGGCAAGCTACTGCATCTGGATAGAGAGAAACACTCAATCCTGACAAATTGGATGGCTATGACTGCTTGGCTCTTTCAGTGCCACAGATTTTTCACCTTTGGCTCTGAATGGGGTGGAATTTCCACAAAGAGAACTAGGATATAGTTTGGACATTCTCCAAGACTCAACGCTCCTGTTTCAACTGCCAGATTAGATTGCTCCTCTAAACTGGACTGAATAGTGTGCCTGTTTTGCAGTAAGCAAAGAGTTGAATTGCATGGTCCAAATTACCTCTTTCAACTCCACAATTCTAAGATTATATTTTTAATAATATATGTGGTCATTTCTATTAGGTTTTTGTATTTTTTAAAAAAATTTCCACATGAAATACTTTGTTTACCATAGCTTAACATAACTTAAAGGAAGAATTCAGAATCAAAACACCTATTATTATCTTACCTCCTCGTGGTAATTCTGTATGAAGATATGCCAGGCCTCTAGTTACAGAATGAGCCATTCGGCAAGAGTTCACCCAGTCACTAGCCTGGAGAGTCAAATATCTGCACAAAGAACCCTGGAGAAAATAAGAAGGCACTTTCTAAGCATTTTATCTTTTACATGAGTTTACATATTCTGTGTTTCTAAGATGCTTTTCCAACATTTGAAAGCACGTAGGGTGATGGTAGTCAACAAGAATAATGCACTTATGGTTACTGTTTACTTTGGTCTGGGAAAATAAGAAATAAACACTGTCCTTAGTGAAACAGTGCTGTACAATCCAGGTAAAATGTGGAAGCATAATGAAGAGCAAACTGATATTTCCAATGATATTAAAAGTTTCTGCTTTTCTGTTACTACAGAAAATAAGAGGGTTGTGGTAGGCTAATAGGAGTGAGTATTGGAGAATGGAAAGTCTTTTCATAAATTTTTTTTTTCAGCAGGTAGGAAAAAAAGTACTTCCTATCAAAGGGTGAGTGGGGAAGGAGAATATAGTTGCAAGAAGCTGTGGAGAGGGGGAGATCTCATTGGTTTAATAAAAGCAAGAGGTCCAAACAAATGGTTTTTTCCAGTCAAAGATCTTCAAAAACTTTCTGTTTAGCTGCATGGAAAAACCTCTGTGGAAGGCTTCCAAGAAGGTAACAAAAGGTACCAAGGAAGTAACTCTACCAGATGCTCCAAACTATCAGTGTGATATGTCAATAGTTGTTTTGATGGAAATGACAGTGTATCCCATTCAAACAAAGATTCTACCTCTAAAGAAGATCCTGAAATATTAATCCACATTTTGCTACACTGTCCTTATTATAAAGATGTCCTGTTGCAGCTAAAAACTACCCCATTTGGTAAGATTTCCAGGATCCAGAATGGACACGATGTGACTAACTACAATTTCAGTGATCTGTCATCAGCTGAAGGGGATATTCTTAATTTTGATGATCACAATAGATATTTAGTATGGTTTATATGCTGCTCAGTTCCCCAAGGATATTACATCCATAAATAACAAGGCTGTCATCATCATTGGTTCCTTTCGCCTTACGCACATAGGGCAGCAAGCTTCTTTCAATGAATCTTATACATGGTGGCATCTTTGGCATCTTCCCATTTGATGCCCATTGTCCGTAATGTTTGTCACCAAATTTTGCATGTCTACTTTGCCTCCCCTTTGTCTCTGGCATCTCCTATTGTACAGTGTTTTTAGGTATTGATATTCTGGCAAGTGAAGAATATGGCCAGCCAGGCACATTCGCATTTCCATCACAATGATCTGCAACTTCCAAGATCCATTCTGCTGGAAAATGTCTTCATTGGTGACATGGTTGTGATAAATGACATGCAGAATTCTTTATACATAACACTGATGGAACACATTGATCTTTTGTGCTATGCATGCTGCTATTGTCCATGTTTCACTGGCATAGATCATTGTTGATAAATGATGTTGGTAAAGTTTTATAAAGCTGTAACTTGGGCTTCTTATCTATTGTTGCGGCTGATCAAATAGGCCGTAAATGCTGGAATACTGCTGAGGTTTTACCAATTCTGTGTTTGACATCTATATCTATGGTGCTATTTTGTGATAAGATGCTAACGTGGTAGGTAAATTGTTGAACATGTTCTATTGGCTGTTACCAGTTGTGATTAGTGTATTAGGAGGGCAACTCCCAATGAACAGAACTTTGGCTAGAATAACAATAATAGTCAGATAATATTAAAAAAACATGCACCAGTTGTGCCATCCAATGAGGACAGGCTAATCTTCCTTATCTACAAATACTTTCCTGAACAGCCATATCTTGACAGTTCTCCAAGACAGGTAAGAGGACAGAATGGAATAGTAAATCTGAAGGAGAATCTGTCACGAGTCTCCTTTTTCTAAGATCAACTTCTGTGCCTAAATAAGAGTCAGTGAGGGCTGTACCATAGGAACCGAAAAGGCAGTAGAAAAGAGATGGCCATTGTGGAAAGGTTGCCAGAACTGGAGTCAGGAATGCAATGACACAGGGTTTTTTTTCTTCCCTTTTTAGCTGTGATTAGATTAGATAAACCTTAATAACAGCTATTTCCCAAGCTGACACTAGGACAGAAAATCCTGAGGATCCTGGGCAGGTAGTGGAGAATTCAGTCTACCTCACAGATGAAGAAGGAACAATTTCTGGTAGATGACAGAAAACTTGGGGGAAAGACAAAAAAATTCTCTTTGCATTTGCAAGGAGCTCACTCATAAAGATTGATTTGCAAACTAAAAACTATGGTGGGTGTGTTCACTAAATGAATGGCAATATTTAGATAAGTCTATTGTGATTTTCACCAAGACCAAAAATACTGTTGATGCCTTTATAAGCAATGTTTAACATATGAATAGCACCCAGAGATTATTGAAAGGGCAATTCAAATAATCCCTTTTAAATTAATTGTATCTTTTATTTTTATTTTCTTATAGCTGTCTGAAATAATATAAATTACTTACATTGGGGTAATATTCCATTACTAATAAATATTCCATTCGTCCATCTGCAGAGCATCTCTCATCCCCAACAATGAAGTGAGCAATATTGTCATGTTCCATCAGTGGAATTTTATAAATATTTCTCTCATTTATAAAATTCTGGCGATTAGCAAAAGAAAATACTTTTACAGCCACTGAACGCTCATCTAAAGATCCTTTGTATACAGCTCCATATCGCCCTCGTCCAATAAGCTGTGAATTTTTTAAAAAAAGAAACAAATTTTAAAGTTCAGGACACTCAATCTATTGATTTTAATGAGCTTCAGCATTTTATGTGTTCATGATTTTGCACACTAAATTTAATCCCCAAAGACTGCATTTTCTAATACAAATGTTAACTGAGATGGAATTATATCTTCTTCAGATTTCTTGTTCTCACTAAATCACACTACTTAGTACGAAGATTTTGCATTACATAGTTATTAATAAATCATGTGAATTATAAAGACACAGAGCTGTAAACTTACCTCCAGTAGTTTCAAACTATCCAGATCTAATGAGGGTTCTAAAGCTGCTGCTTCCATCATGTTCATAGTATGCAGGCCTTTTTTACGGATCCCTGAGGAAAGATGAAGATATCAATTATATTGCTCTTCAAATTGATCAGACTTCTTGATTTATTTCAATAGTCCTGCAATTCTTAGAAACTACACAGTGAGTAAAATATATAGGTCAACTCACTCAGGCTATCTACAGTTCTTTGCTCTTTATTTCCCATGGCAGATTAAGTAAACAGTGCAGGAGACTTGGTATGATGTCTGAATCCAGAATTATATGTGCATGCATATTAGTTAAAACTATAAAGTTGTTTAAAATCATTTTTGTTGTTGACTGACAAAACTTGATTTGTTTGAACACAAGAAACCATAATTTTGTGTCTGTGAACTTCTATTCCTTTTGTTTCAATGCTCATACAAAGAGAAAAGAGCTAAGTGGAAGTAATACAATGCAAGTATTGTGGGCTCAATTGGCAAAAGAAAGCTTAGGACTGTATAGGTTTGAAACATACGGAATAGGCGTTCATCCTGCAGTGGATAGATGATGGCTAAAATGATGATGATGACTGGATTTAACCTAGCCAGGAAACTTCTTTCAAAATGTGGCATATCTACACTGTGTCTCACTTGTTGCTGAATAAAGTTCCACAACCCTTCAGGTCTATGATAGCAATAAAGTTCAACTAATTCCCACAATCTGTTATTACTGCCTATGATGATGAGGATGTTGACAATTATAGTGCAACATTTGGAACCCAAGATTGAGAAATGCTGGATCGCATTAAAAAGGATGAAGCTACGGTAAGAATATGTAACAATGATAATATTATAAGGGTCCAGACTTACTTACCTGTACTCAATGCCTTTGCTCTGATATCTAGAGCAATTTGTCACAAAATTATTTGGAATGTAAGGGGTTCCAATTCAAGTGTAATGTCTAAAGACAAAAAGCCCCCCCCCCATTCGCCTGTGATTGTCTAATTGTAGAACAGACACAAATTGCTGTCTAGTAGGTTGTAACATTACTGAGGAGTTGGTAGGTTGAATATTTTAAAAATTATATAGCAAAACTGAGTAAGTAACTAAAGAAAACAAATATAATAGGAAAAATAGAAGCAAAATATTATAATAGACATTTATTTACCTCCTAACATCCTGTATCCAAAGAAAATAACAGCCATCAAAACAGCTAGTACAGATACTGATGCCAAAATTATTATAATTGTGTCATCTTGTTGAGGAGGAGGAGCTGAAAGAAAACAAAAAGTATATGATTGTCTCTTCATATATACTCAATTTTTCAAGACAAATTAAATTAATATTCTGACCTGATTTCAATTATCTTGGCATTTCTCCCTCCTTTTGATGGAAAGAGAGGTAGGAGGGTAATTTTTAAAATTCACAGACCGAATCCAACAAGGAGAGTCCACAGAAGACTCTTATCAGGAGAAAGGAGGGAGACCATTTTTCCTTATTTCCCTTCTTCCACCTTCTTCAATTCTTCAGGGGAACTCAATTGCATGGGAAAGGGAAAATAAATTGGTTCAACCATTGTTTTATCACTTATTAGAGCGATTCTGTTAATGAAAACCATACCCGTTCTTCCACAAATTCCAGATCTCACCTTAATTACAAATAATTATAGTTGTTAGTCACTTCACCCTTTCAAAGTTCCACAATGGAGTATTTTAAGAGGAATGTTATTTCTTTGGACTGCACAAACTACATAAACAACAGGTATCACAAAAACCAACTGAATTGAATCAACATGAAAGTCAACAAATGATACAATTACAAGAAACTACAAATCAATTTTCAATTTCTAGTTATGGATCAGCTTATAGTGTAACAAAACGAAGAAGCACTGAAAGTCATTATTTCACCATTGCAGCTACTGGGTTTGAACTGAATTACTATGAGAAAATAAGGCAAATAGCATTTTCTGAAGGATTAATGGTAGTCAGGACAGGTTGCAAAATGTTCTGTGTGAGAGAAATGTTCCTACAGTACTTTGGTCTTACATTAAGGACATGCAACATTTCCAAAGTTGGAGGGATACAACTCTCTCTCGCCGCAATGGGAGGGCTGCAGCTGATGTTATTGTAAGGGGTGGTGACATTTCAGTAAGGGATAGGATTGATTTCTTTTTGAGGTTTTTCAGTGGGATTAAACTTTTTAAGGATGTGAAGAGAAGCTCAAACTAGGCAAATTATTGGTAGGTTCATTCTTCCCCTCCCATAAGCAATTCCACCCTTTTTGCCTCCCCTCCAAACAGCCCCAGATTGCAACTAGAAGGCTCTAGCTTCTATTCCCACCTTTACCACTACAAATTGCATTAATGAAAACTAACCAAATTTAGGCAGCAATGTCACATGAAGGCTGTGGGCCATAGGCTTCCCATTTCTATGAATAAGAATAAGGATCACTAATCTCCAAGTGTCCTCAATACAAATTCCAAAAGGAATATAGTGTACATGGAACCATCTCTTTGGAGACAACTAGATTATTCTGGCCAGATTAAACAATGTGTCCCTCTTCTTCCCCTTGTACTTCAGTCTTCTGGAGGAAAGGTAGGATAGAAATTTGACAAATAAATGAACAAATCTATTTGCCAGTATTTACCATTTTCCTATTTTTCTCCTTTCTAAATGCATGGCTTCCAAAATGTTAGCATCTTTGAATTTGGAACCAATTTAGTTTCTGTAGATATATTTCAATGCCAACTGCAATTTTTAATTTAATTACTTTTTAATTTAAAGAGTTCTTATCTAAAGTTTTTTTTAGCTTTAAATCTAAAAAGATGGTGATGGAGAATTGACTTCAATTTCCGCCCCACCCCCATCCCAGAAAAAAGGACAGATGGTACTTTGAAATTGCACAGTTACCATTAAATGAAATCACTGTTTTTTAAAATGATGTTGGCAGAATTGTTCCCACATTTACCAAATTACTTTGAATTATATTGGGACTGTGTGTGTGTGTGTGTGTGTGTGTGTGTGTTTGAGTCTTGACTCCTGGCAACTGCCTGAACAAGACTACACAGATTTTAGGCAAGATTTTTGGAGGTGGTTTGCCATTGCCTTTTTCCCCGGGCTGTGAGACAGTGAATAAACCAGTCATTCAGCTGGCTTTGTGACTAGAACTTATGGTCTTCAGGTATCAAACCTGCTCTCATACTAAATTGGCACTCTATGGCAGGGATGTCAAACTCAATTTCACTGAGGACTGCATCAGGGTTGTGTTTGACCTCGGGGCCAGGTTGGCATAGGGGGGCATGGCTGGGGGGATGACCACGGTCAGCTTGACATCACTTGTGTCAGGGGCACCTGTGGCCTATGCAGGGCTGGGGGGATCCACTGTATCCAGTGGAGGAAGGCGAGACCAGGGAGAGTGCCAAACCCTTGTCCTCCAGAGGAGCCTCACTGTCCCTCTCAGACCACATGGAAGAACCCCAGATGTGGCACAGGCTGTCCAGAGACCTAGGTAGCAGAGAGCAAGCGCCCAGCCCGGCCCTCAAGCTCCCAGGGCACTGGGACTCCACAGCCCAGCCCAGCCCAGCTTCCCTGAGGGGGTGCCCAACTACGCTTTCCTCCTCCTCAAGCCTGCTGCTGTTGCTCTTCTTGCTCTCCTTGGCCAGGTTGCTTATAGTGTGTGTGGGAAGGCAAAGTGTGTGAGTCAGAGGGAGGCCCACTTCCTCTCCACGCAAGCAGACTCAGCTTTGTAACCAAGCATCCTCAGCAATAGGATGAGAGACCACTAGGAGAGGCCAGGAGGAGAAGACAAAGGGATGGCAAAAGGGTAGCAGGCTGCTGGTGTCCAAGTGCTAAGGCAGGACTTCCCCCCACTTCCTTCTTTTTCTTTTTCCTTCTCCTTTCTTCTTCCTTCCCCTCTTTCCTTCTTTTTCCTTCCTTGCTCTCTTCCCATCTTTCCTTTTTTCTCTCTTTCTCTTTCTTTTTTCCTTGTCCCTTCTTGAATGTTCAAAAAAGGGGAAACATTTCTCCTTTTCTTTTCTTTTGCATTTAGTTTGTTTTGCTAGCCCTCTGCCAGCAAAAATGGAGCTGAGGGGGGCATGTGCATAGTGGCCGAAAATGGAGCCCGCAGCCCTCCCAAGCTCCATTTTCACTTTGAGGGTTCCAGGGTGGCCCCACGGGCCAGATCTAAGCACCTGTGGGCTGAATCTGGCCTGTGGGCCTTGAGTTTGACACCCCTGCTCTATGGGATTACACAAATTAAATTCATTTTGACTTCACCTAAGTGCTTATATAACATTGAAACAATCTCAAAGAAGCAGGGAATTGTGATACACTACTAGGCTTTAATAAGATTATTTCATAATTAGAACAAACACAGTTATATTTAAAGCCAAAATTAAGCTTAGATTCCATTATAATTCTAGCATTCTGTGAGAGTCTACAAAATAAAGGATAAATCAGAAATCAATTCACTGCAAATAAAGGCTAGTTCAATTTACTCTGTAACCAAGAATTTTAACTGACTTCTTGTTGCAATTATTGTATTTCTGGTTTAGAATCAATCAAATGAGAAAAAATCATTATTATTACACTTTTTGACTTGTCAGATTCAATACTAATTGATTTTGTCCTACAACTGACTATACTCTCCATCCAAAGAATTTTGCTTTGAGAATGCATTCTGCAAAAAAGCGTTAAACAATGTTATAAAACTATAAAATAAGAATTTTATACTCAAATATAAAATTCAGTCCTATAAAATTAATTTAACAATTTTATAATTTATCAACATAATGTAAAACTATAAATAATATGGATTTTTAAATGCCTATATATTTCTTGTTGTTAATTTGAAAAACATACTGAAACAGAATTATAAATATTTAACTTTTTTATATATTGATTCTATAGGTCAGGGGTGTCAAACTCATGGCTCACGGGCCAAATGCATCATGTGCTCACCCCGCCCCCACCCAGTTTAGCGAAGGGGAAAAAACCCTGATATGTCACGTGACGCCGCCATGACACCACAAGTTTGAGACTCCTGCTATAGGTAGTCTTGGTTAAAGATCTCAATTGGGACCACTGTCCAATTACTGTCTTACAAATATAAATAGATCTCCATGTCTATAGCCATGCCTTCTGAAAGAATGCTAAACCTGTATCCAAAAGTACCAAGCTGACAGGTTGAAGGTATATCTGAAGAGCACAGAAAGAAGGGCTGAAGGAACAGTCCATGAGGAAAGAACTTCACTCTTGGCATATATGTAAGGGAATAGTACTAATAGGAATTAGTCTAGTTCTTTTCCTGTGGCCAGAAACATCCAAAAGAACAACTTTTTATCAGTGCTGTCTCAACCTTCAACTCAGTTGTGCTATTCTACCAGTTTGGCCTGGTTCTGGCAGATTGCCGCGCATTAGCTGTTGAAGCTACAGGGATTGCAGGTGATGAGTAGGAAAGCCTCTGCGTGTGCGTAAAGTGCACGTTTGGTGCACGCACAAAGTATGTGCGGATGTGCAAAGCGCACCCACCAAGCCACTCCCACCAAACTGGTGGTAAACCTCTTTGAAACTCACCACTGCTTCAACTCAATACATGATAGTGACTTTAATACTCAAGGGCAAATTTCATGTATTTAAATGAGTAATTAAATACAGTTCAGGAATCTATGGAAATAAGCTTGAAAATAAGCTTGGGCAGTGTACGATGTACCCTAGCAAAATAAAATAACAGTGGAGAAACATCACTTTCCAAACTCACAAATTATGCAATAATTCATGCATGGGAGATCATCAAGAAATTCCAGGGCTATAGGATACATTGAGATTTTATCCATCCATCCATTTATCCATCCTGAAAAAAATAGTACATCACTTTCACTCTGCCAACGAAAAAAACTCTTGGGATCAGTTCAGAGAAGACTTTGCCTTTTTTTTTTTTTTAACCAAAAAGTTTGAGGCAACTCATGATCACACTAGAATGGGAAGTAATAAAAGATGAGTTTGAATTCAAGACCATATTTTTTTTGTGCCTCTGTTTTATTGTGCAATAAATCAAGCAGAAAAAATTATTAAAATTTATCAACTTTCTCTAATGGTGCCTTCCTTTCTCTAACGGTATCTCACTTCTGTATATTGCATCTCTAGTCTGTATATGGAAATTGTAGTAATGTGGGCAGGTAGTGGAACAGCAATCAGATAAGCCTATTATTTCTATCGCTCAGATCAGACAAGATTTACTTTTCTAAAATTGCCATAATTTGTAATGCTTTGTGTATTAATCTTAAAAGTTCATATTTTTGTGGAACCCCTAAATTCTACAAAACTTCACAAATATGTCAATTAGAAAAATACATTGAAGAATCTGTTGCTGTTTCTATAAAACCAGGAAATCCGATTAATTGACCAATTTAACACAGGTAGAACAAACAGAAACTAGAGGAAAAAAGCATTTCATTTAGTCATCTCAATGCAATATGACAGGCTCACTTATAAAAACTGCAAAATATTCTGTACTTTTATTTTTAATTATTATACAACATGATATATGACAACATATTTACATGCTGAGCAATGCCTTTGTTTTCTTAAAGAAGATCCCAAGCAGTGGAAAAGCATCTGCTTTTGTATCTTGAGTCGTCTCAGGGAGGATTAATAGTTTCTTTAAACATTAGACTATGATTCAGTAACATGTTAAGTGAGGTCAATGTTTCTTATTCAAAAAATACTATATAAAATGAGTAAATGACAACTTTCTAATTAAAATGCTTGAAAATTCTAGACAACTAAAAGTATTTAGATGTCTAGAATAGAATTGCAACTATTTCAGCCTGATGATACCAACCAATCTTCAGTGATTAGCAAGTCCACATATCTAAACTTACATAGCTATGGTGATCTTACAGAATCAATTTGTGTGTGTGTGAGTATAATGATTACATGATTAAATGCATAATTATATAATTATATATAATGATATAATAATCAAACAAAATATGTGTTTTGACTAGTATAATTCCCACAGCAATTGGAAATAAAATACAATCTATAACATTAGAATGCTATATAAAAGCAAACATTTGATTAATAAAAGAACTATTTAAAATACAACTTATAATTATCAATTACAAATAAGATTAAAGAACACTATTTAATAAAACACGCAAGTTCATTAAAGCTTTGTATCTATATACCTACAAAGTAGTACTGCATCTACCAGTGTCCTAAATTACATTTTACAAAATAATTACTATCAGTATAATTAAAAGTATAAAAACTATAAAATTGGATTGAGTGACCATGATATTCAAACAGCACTACATATACCACTACTACTACTAGTAGTAATAGAAATAGAAGTAAACTTGATTATAGTCACTGACCGATTAAAAAACAGAAAAATAAACAAGTTCTATGACAGCAAAATGACATATATCATCACAAAACTGCAAAACAAAAGTATGTAGTCCCATTGTTTCTCTCTGCCCACTGTCACAGGGGTATGAATCTCCTGAGAGATTTCCTCTCACAGAGCTGAAGAAAAAAAACCCACCAAAGCAAGAGAAAGAAAAGATTTTTCTGTGAGCTGGAACTATTAGTTGCATTACTTGTATTGAGCAAGTAATTGTTTATGCATAAAGGAGACAGATGATTAAAAGACCATCTATAATCAGATTGTCTTGCTGTCTCCCTAATAATGTATACTACTTCAGAAATAATCATCTTAACCCTGAGAAGGTAGACTAGGAGGTCTGTTTCATAAACTTTTTAGTTAATCAGGATCCCACATGATCTTTCTCTCCCATTCTTCTGAGGATGGTTCAGAAAAAATGTTGAATGGCAGAGATATTCTTAAGATTAGACCACACTGGATACAGTACGTGTTCTCTTCCATATGCTGGCATTCTTCTTTGTTCTCATTCCTTCATTCATCTTTGTGCCAATGTTCTGGCTAGATGTATGGAAAATGTTTTTTATGCATCAAGGAGTCTGACACTGGATTTATATATATTTTCCAATCTATGTACACATCCCACACCTATTTAACCCATCGCCTTCTAAAGACATTTTTACTATTTGCTACAGAACCTGATTTGCTGCCCCTAACTTGGTTTTTTTTGCCAGGCAAGGGATCCTTATAAAAGTTAATACTACTGTTTAGCAGTTATGCAGCATATTATGTCTTTAATTGCTTCCCATTAACTATCTAATAATCCAGACTAGAGTAGAATAGAACTGGAAGGGACCTAGGAGGTCTTCTAGTCCAGCCCCATGCTCAAGCAGGAGAACCTATACCATCTCAGACAAGTGACTGTCCAATTTCTTCTTAAAAACTTCCAGTGATGGAGTGACCATGATTTCTGAAGGCAATGCTGTACAGGTAGTCTTTGTTTATAACCATTCATTTAGCCACCATTCAAAGTTAGAATGGCACTGAAAAAGTGATTTACCACCAATCTTTATACTTATAACTATTACAGCAACCCCACGGTCAGGTGTCAAACTCTGGGGGCTTGGCAACACATATGTACTTGTGATAGTTGCAGAGTCACATGATCTCCATTTGTGACATTCCCAGGTAACTTCCAACAAGCAAAGTCAACGGGGGAAGCCAGACTCACTTAATGATTCATTTAACAACTGCAATGATTTCCTCAAGTATGGCAAAAGGTCATAAACTTGGGCACAACTCAGTTAACAACTGATTTGTTTAGCAATGGCAATCTGGGTCCCAATTATGGTTATAAATCGAGGACTACCTGTAATACTTTAACAGAGTGAAAGAGGGCTACCTGTAATGCTGATAACAGAGTGAAATTTCAGCAATCATGCAACACAGATAAGATGGTTAAGACTACAATCTATTAATATAATGGTATGCATAACTATTAAGGATTAAATCCATGCGGAAGATAAGCAATGGATTGCAACCTTTATGACCATTTCACTCCAGCTTTTAAATTAAGTCAAAAACACAGAACCTCATTAACAGTGCAAGTTCCCAAATGCTGTAATAATGCAAACTGCTAAAATGATAAATGAATATAGGCAGCTAGGCAGCTAGAAACTAAAGTTCATGTAAATAATTAACTAAACAATAAGTAAAACTTCTGTGATTGCAGATGATCTTGACCAATGGCTAGATCCACAAGTTTCACTTTGTCTCAAACATTGTTCCATGCCTTGCCTGCTAAAGGCAAAGTGGGAATAGCCTCAAAACTGTTGCATTTGCTTCTCACTTTGCCTGTGCAAATTCCAGACGGGCTGACCAAGGCAGAATAGGAACAAGTTTTGACTGTGCTCCTACTTTGCCTGTGTCAGCCTTCTCAGCCTTTAAAAAACATTGTGAATCCTCCCTATCTTGCTTAATACTTCATATGGGATCATGTCTTATAATTTGAACAACTCTTGCCATAGACATTTGTAAAGGCTGAGGAGAGGAGGATATGGCTTATGCTAATATTGAGCAAAGAATACTGCCTCACAAAATAGCTGACTTAAGCTACAGACACTGATCACATTGCACATGAACAGCTGCAGTGCAATGACGTGGGTGTAAGAGAGAGAGAGAGGCTGAAAGAGACTGAGATTTAGAAAACTGTGGCAACAAGACAAATCAAGCTGGGAAACGCAATTTTCTTGGAAAACTTTGAAAAATGAGACTATAAAACTCATCTCAACACAATACCACTGAAAAAGAAAAACAAGAAATCCAAGAAGAAACCACCATGGTTGTATGAAGAACTCTCTAACCAACTGAAAGACAAAAAGGATTAGTATAAAAAATGGAAAAAGAGACATAACTGGCAGAATATTACCATATAGCTGAAGATGAAGTCAAGAAAGCTACACCTCAGAATGAACTAAGACTTGTAATAAATGTCAAAAATAATTTTTAAAAGTTTCTTTTAAAATGTTTCTTTCAAAAACAAGAAAAAAGTCAAGGAAACAATTGGTCCACCAAAGGGAGAAGATGGCAAGGAAGTGATGGGTAACAAGGAGAAAGAAAGCAGATGTCAGGCTACAGAACTTCTCCCATTCAATCAACTCGGATGAACTTCTGAAAACATATCAAAACGTATCAAAAAGGAATCCTTTTATTGAGATGAGACAATTCATGTAGGGGTTAAAAGCAGCGTCTAAGGTCTCTCAGGCATGCAGAGATAGATAAGGGAGTTTAAAACCCCTCCCCTTGTCTTGATGTGTATTTAGTAAAACAAAGAGCCAACATGTTAATTCCCCCCCACCCCCTTTTTAGAACTATCTTTTTCAGAGTTTCTCAGGACACATCGCACTGTGGAATTTTTTATGGTCTCTTCATCTCCTGGCTGTCTCTCTCAGAAGCGATAGGTTCTGGCCATCTGGGTTTCATCCCTCCATTGTATCATGTGTAGGTTATACAAATTCCATATAAGATTAAATATATTCATCAAGAAGGATTTCTTTATCAGTCTCCCCCCCTTTTCTTCTTCCATTGAAGAAATGACAGATATACACGGATCTGATATCCTGCCCTCCTTAAAAAACAGATAGGTCTACCTGGAAAAAAAACAAAAATAATGTGTTACATTTGCAGTTTAGGATGGTTTATCAGGGTATTTTAGGTGGAACTTTCATAGTAATGTGGGTGCTTTTACGTGTCATTTGGCTACCCACTCATTTTCTGAGGAAGGAAGGTGTTTCCAAGCTACTAAATATTGTGTGGATCCACGGTGAGTGCGCGGATCAAGGATATCTTTAATTTCAAAATGTTGTTCGCCATGTACCATGATGGGAGTTGGAGGTGTGGGAAGGGGGGGGGGGTCTGAGGTTTGAAGTGATCTCCAGTTTGAGCAAGCTACAGTGAAATACTGGATGAATCTGCCTAAGTGTTTTGGGGAGTTGAAGCTCTACCGTCACGGGGTTAATAGTTCTGGAGTTGGGGAATGGGCCAATGAATTTTGGCCCTAGTTTCTTAGAGGGTTGTAATGATTTTAAGAATTTTGTGGACAAATATACACGGTCCCCAATCTTGAAAGGTTTGGGATCGCAGTGTTTTTTTGTCTGCTTGAACTTTAAAAGCTGCTCTAGCTTCCTGTACTGCTAATCATACCACTGGCCACGTGGCTTGCAAGTTATTTATCCACACCTTAAGGAAGGGGATTTCAGGTTCTTTGGTGGGTAGTTCTGGCATGGGGTTGAATTCTTGGCCCGTGGCTACCTGGAATGGGGTGAATCCCTGCTGCTATGGACTGAGTTATTGTATACTACTTCTGCAAAAGGAAAAAGGTCAGTCCAATTGTCCTGTTGGTAATTAATAAAACATCTTAAATATTGTTCTAATACGCTGTTCGAATGTTCAGAACCTCCATTTGTCTGGGGATGATTTGATGACGACAACCCCTGGGTGAAGCCTAATATTTTTAAAAATGCCTGCCAAAATTTGGATGTGAACTGAACACCCTTATCTGAGATAATCCATTGGGGAGCTCCATAAAGGCGATAAATGTGTATTAGAAACATCTTTGCCAATGCCTTGGCAGTTGGGATCTTTTGGCATGAAATAAAGTGAACCTGTTTGGAAAAAAGATCAGTTACCACTCAAATGACAGTATTCCCAGCACTTTGGGAAGCTCCACTATAAAGTCCATAGAAATCTCTTTTCTCTGGCTTTTTTTCCTCCCAAAGATGACTGCAGCGATGGTCTAAAATGGCCATCCCGAAGAGGATGACTCAGCTCGACTAAGATTTGTGCAGGAGGGAAGAAAGAGGTAGATAACATCTGAACCGGGACAACTGGGCAATATAACCAAATAAAGGTACCCCGGGATTAAGGTAACATAGAATTTTTAAGAAAAGAAAAGTGAGCGGCGAAATTACAAAGGGACAGAGAAAAAAAGAAAAATATTTTTGACAGCTAAATGGGGCTTCGAACCGGGAAAGGAAGAATCTGGAATTAAAGATTTAATGAAATTGGACTAAAATAATTTGGGAATAAACAAGTATAAAATTAAAGCTGGACTTAGGATTGTCAAAGAATAATAATAACAATGTTTACAAATTGGAGACTGGTTTGTGTTGGAATATTGAGGTTCGAAAAACCTTAAATAAAAATATAGGGGGAAAAAGTGAAGACTTTGTATAATGAAGAGTGTCACCTTTTGATAAAAATTTAGTTCAAATAAAAGGAAAAGCATCTTGTCTTTGAATGAACTGGTGTGGATATAACATTACAGAAATATTGAAACAAAGTAAGAATTCTAGAAAGTGAAAGCAGAACCAGAATAAAGGAAAAAGCAAGGAAGGAAAGATTGTTTGTGGGACTGATTGATATTTTTGGTATAAACCCTGGACTGGAATAGCTGAGAACTTTAAAAAAATGAAAGAAGAAAGAAGAGTAAAAGTGTTTCTTTTTGTGGACTTTAACAATCATAAAATATAAGAATGATGATATCTCTTCGGGAATTAAAAATGGAACTTAAAAATATGAGAGAATTACTACAGGAAAGAGGTGAATCACTTTGCTCTGTGCTGGAAAAAATGGAAATGGCGATTGAAGAACAAGAAGAAAGATTCTCAGAGGGGGAGGAATCGACTCAAGGAGAAGACATTTTAAATAGACAATTAACACAAAGAACGCTACAAAGAAGTGGGGAAAGAAGGAAGGTTAAAAAGTTGAGTTTTAAGAAAGCAATTAAAAGAGGGAATACCTGTGAAGTCAGAAAAGGCAGGAAGATTCAGCAGAAAAGGGGAAAGGAAGATATTAAGAAAGAGACAAATTGGAATGAGAAAAGTTATGGGGAAAAGAGGGGGAGGAGAAGCAGTAAGAAACAGGCATGTGAAAGAAAGAAACACAGAACCAGTAAAATGTTGAAAGGAAATTGTTTCTTTACAATTAAAAGAAGGAATACTTGTGAAGTCAGGAAATGCAGAAAGACTCAGCAGAAAAGGGGAAAGGAAGGTATTAAGAAAGAGATAAATTGGAATGACAAAAGACATGGGGAAAAGAGGGGGAGGAGAAGCAGTAAGAAACAGGCATGTGAAAGAAAGAAACACAGAACTAGTAAAATGCTGAAAAGAAATGGCTTTTTCAGAGATAATGGTTGATGAATTAAAAAGGGGATTCTGCAGGGTGACAAGGGGTAATAAGAATATCTCTGCAATTAAAAATATTTAGAAAATAGGGTAATATAGAAACTGATAACTCTTATTAAAGGGGGGGAAATATGCTGTGGAATCCAATTGAAAAGATGTAATGACTAATGGTTTATTGGGAATTAAGATGAGGGAATAAAAGTATATTCTAATCATTAAGGTGTTACACTCAAAATAGTAAAAGAGGGGAAACTTATACTTGTTCTTTTTTCTTTTTGTGTGGGTGTGTTCAGATCTGTATTAATTTAGAATTCATAAAAAAATGTGTAATGGAAAGGGAATATGACAGACTAAAGAACCAGCTAAACTAATAAGTTTAATATAGATTAATAAAAGCAAGGAGAGACATTGGTAACTTCATTATTACTACTATTAGGCAAATATATATTGTTTATTTTTATTTTTAAAATAAATATTAAGGATTATATTTGAAATAATTGAAATGAAATAAAAAGATGTTTAGATTGAGATTAATGAAAGAATTTAGAATTAAACTTTATTATTATTTATTAGGCAAATACATATTGTTTATGTTTAAAAACAAATACTAAAGGATTATTTTTGAAATAATTGAAATGAAACAAAATTGATTGAGATTAATGAAAGGGGCTAGAATTAATGTGTTTGTTTCTCTCCTTACTGAAAATCTGGAATGGAAAAGGTAATAATAGAATTAAGTATGCATATATCAATGTATAATTTCTATCATATTTGTATGTAAAGATGATGACCCGGAAATATGTTGTCCACTAAAAAGAGATTTTTGTTTTTAATGTGAAAAACTGAATAAAGTCTGTTAAAAAAAAGAAAGAAATCTCTTTTCCAGGTGCAGAAGGGTCTGCTACTGTCTGTAAAAGTCCAGGAGATTTTCCTTGTCTTCTCTTTGCACAGGTGGGGCAGCTCGCAACATAGTTTTCAATGTCCTTTTTGAGAGACGGCCACCAAAATTTTCTTGATGAGGTGCAGGGTTTTTACAAATCCAAAGTGTCCTGCTATTTTGGAGTTGTGGCAGCGTTTAATGGGGTCCATTCTCTGGCTTGCAGGAACATAAAGTTTGTTTTCTACCCAGGCCAGCCCATCTTTGATTAAACAAGTGTTTTTGTTAGCCTGGAGCCAGTCGCCCTTAAGTGGTGCCTCCTTAAATATTGACATTGTTGTGTCTTCAGTCAGTGATGATTTTCTTTTCTCTTGTGTCCGGGTGATTATTTTGGCTGATAGTTGGGTCGGTTGGATCATTGTGAGGACTGCACAGAGTAGCTTGATGTGTTCTTCCATTGTTTTCATGTAGATTAAAATATCATCAAGATACACTAGAACACCTTTATATAAAAATTCATGAAGGGTTCCCTTGATCAATTGCATAAACACGGCAGGTGCTCCTTGCAATCCAAAGGGGAGCACTTTAAATTGGTAGCATCCCAATGGTATGTTAAAAGCTGTCTTCCATTCATCCCCTTCCTTTATTCTGATGCGGTAATATGCCTCTCGTAGGTCTAACTTTGAAAAAAAAAATTCTTTCAAGAGGTGGGCTAACATGTCCTTCATGAGGGGGAGTATATACATATTCTCTATGCAAATCGTGTTTAATTTTTGGTAATTAACATACAAGCGTACGGAGCCATCTTTCTTTTCACGGAATAACACTGGGGCAGCTATTTTTGGTTGGGCGGGTTCGATGAAACCCCTTTTAAAAATTTTGTCGATAAATGCTTCTTTTAGTTCTCTTCTTTTAGTTCTTTTAGTTCTCTGAGAGACATGCAGTACATTTGTGGTTTGGGGAGTTTAGCCCCTGATAGGATTTCGATAGTGCAGTCTGTGGCATGATGGGGTGGGAGTTCATCACAAGCTTCCTCGCTAAATACTTGGGCCAGAACCTGGTGCTCATTGGGGATGTTAATGGGTTCAGCCGACTGTCGGTCATGGCTGACTCTTTGTTCTCTGTTCCTTTCTTTATCCTTTCCTCTGAGCTATTTGCAAATACTACGTCTCTCTGGAATTATACGGTTCCTGTCCTCCAATTTATTTTTGGATTCCATTTCCGCAGCCATGTGAGACCTAGGACTAGCGGCTCTTCCATTCCTGGGGCTACAATGAATGTGAGCATCTCACTATGGTTCCCTAGTCTTATTTTCTTTTTCTTTTCTTTTTTTGAAAACAATTTTATTGATTTTTAAAAACATACAAAACAAACAGAACATAAAAGCATCAGTTCTCTTCCATACATATATACATACAGTGTGTCGGTTGGTTCATCAGTTTTGTGCATTCATTTCGTAGTCTCAATTACAGTTACATTACATAATAACTCATATTATCAATCCAAACTTATGTACCCTAGTATCACTATTAGAAAATCCATACAAAAAGAGGTAATCTGGGGGCAAGTTACTTTCTAAAAGGAAGTTTTATGTTTTTTTTTGTGTTTTATGTGTGTGTGTTTAATTGAGAATTAATAAAATCTCAGAGGAAGGCCAGATGAGAATAACTGTAAACAAGCCAGAGGAAAATATAAATGTGATGATTGAATAGCAGATAAATTAGAAAAGAAATGTGATTGAATAAGAGTAAAGAGAAATAATGTGAAATTTGTTAAAGGGAATTTACGTGTCTATATGGAAATGGGATAAATTAGAAGAATGTGATATAAAATAATGTGTTACCTGCCTTGTAAAGATTTATAATGGAAAGAGGTTTTACGTTTTTAATGTCTAATGATGTTTTGTTTGTTTGTTGTTAAAATCAATAAAATTTGCTTAAAAAAAAGAAAGAAAATCAATTGACTATAATTTTATTCATTCGTACTTTATGAGATAACTATAATTTAGGTAGTTTATTCTATAGCAAATCATATAATCATACCAAATCTATCCTAAAAACACTTTATAAATATGATAATAAAAAAAAGAAAAAGCAAAGATATTCCTTATTATCTAACATTCTAAATATTCTATTATTATATTTTATCATCCAACCATTGATAGAAAAGGTCCCAAATTTTATAGAATTGTTTATCCTCTTGCTCTCTAATTTCAAATGTCAATCTACTCATCTCAGCACATTCCAATATTTTCTTAATAATTTCTTCCTGCAATGGTATTTTCTCATTTTTCCAATTTTTAGCAAATGCAATCCTAGCCGCTGTTAATACATTTACAATCAGATATTTCAAGTCTTTACTGTATGTATCTGGTAAGATTCCCAATAAAAAAAACTCCGGTTTCAAATCTATGTGTTTCTTTGTCATTTTTTCCAACCATATGCGGATTTTAGTCCAATATTTTCTAGCATCCTCACAGGTCCACCACATATGGTAATATGAACCAGGTATCTGATGACATTTCCAGCATTTTTCAAATTTATTCTTGAACATTCTTGCTATCCTTGTCAGGGGAAAATGCCACCTGTAAAACATCTTATACAGATTTTCTTTATGAGCTGTTGACATTGTCATTTTATAATTTTGCAACCATAGTTTTTGCCATTTCTCTAAATCAATCCCATATCCAAAATTCTTCCCCCAGACAATCATGGTTTCTTTAACTTGTTCTTCCTCTAGCTTAATTCCCAGTAAATAACCATATAATTGTTTAATCACCTTTTCATCAGTACCTGTCAAAATCTTATCTAAATCCGTCTGTTTATCATAAAATCCCTCTGTTTTAGAATCTTCATCATACCTTGAGTGTATTTGCGCATATGAAAACCAATTCTTCTTTATACCTTCTTCCTCTAGATTTTGTATCGATTTAAGTTCACCCTTTTCATCCAATAGTTCCCCATATCTAACTGTTTGTTCCTTCTTATAAATTATAGGATAAGAAAATGCTTCAATAGTCGATAACCAAACTGGAATTTTCAAATAACAGTCTTATTTTCAATGGTTCTGTGGTAAACCTAGCTGGCACCCCCACCCACCCCGGCTATAGTTCCATCTAATTGGCCGAAAGCGATGGGATTTTCCATTTCTTTCAGTTGGATCTCCAATTTCTCTGCAAGGGAGGGATTTATGAGGCATCAGGTGCATCCCGAATCCAGCAACGCTGCAACTTCCTCCCCCTTCCCTCGGCTGGGGATATGGTCTTAGGGGTAGAGTGATTGGTTCAATGGGGTTGCTTAACAGCGGGTCGTCTTCCGGATCGCTTTTGGACTGGCTCAGGTCCCCTCGGAGCATTGGGTGTTCTTCCTCTGGGTTGGGGGGGGACCAGAATCCCACAGCTTCTCGGCCCCTCAGGCCAGTCTCCTTTCCTCGAGGGTTGGATGTTCCAGGTTTCCCCCTTGGAGGGGGGAACATTCCCCCCTAGGGTGGTCTGGCTTTCTGGCAGGGGTTTTCAAACGGCATTCTGCTGCGCGGTGTCCCTCCTTTCCACACTTAAAGCAACCAGACGTTCTTGGAGTCATGGTGGTTTGGGATTTGAAAATTTCCCATTTCCCCAGGGGTGGGGATCTTTTCCAAAACTTGCCACTGCAGTACCGGTTATGAGTCATGTCTATCTCGACCTCCTCTGCCATAATGTACCATTCATGCAGGAGGTTTGGGGCCCCACGGGCTAGGCATGCAGAATATAGGTCGTCATTTAGTCCATCTTTGAACCAACAGACTAGGATATCCTCTGGCCAGTCGACTCGGCCAGCCAGGTCACGAAATATGTGTATTCAGCTACCGGGTGATGGCCTTGCTTTATGGCTGTGATGCGATCTCGGACTTTTCTATCGGTGAGAGATACACGGATCTGACAGCAGAGCTGCTTAATTCATTATTTGCATTCTTTTTCATACAAAAGGAAAAAAAAATCCCAACCTATCAAAAGCAGAACTGTAAAAGACAGACTAAGAATACAAATTAAAATAGGCACAAAAATGGTAAGACAACACCCGTCTACCCTAGATGAGTTCAAATCCTCAGGACCAGATGGATTACATTCCAGAGTTCTGAAGCAGCTGGCACACATGCTCTTGGACCCACTGAACCTTATCTTTCAAAGATCCTGGAGCACCGGAGAACTAACAAAAGACAGAAAAAGAGCTGACATAGTTACTTTTCAAAAAAGGGGGAAATGCATCAGGAAACTACAGATCTCAATCAGCATGATACGTGGGAAGATTCTGGAAAAGATAATCAAACAGCAGATCTACAAATACTTAGAAGCAAGAAATGTTATAATCAGAAGCCAACAGATCATGCCAAACAAATCTTATTTCATTCTTTGACAAAGTAGACCAGAACCTACTTCTTGGTAAGTTAGAAAAATGTGGGATAGACAGCCTCAGCACCAGAGGGATTTGTAACTGACTGACCAACCGCACTCAGCATGTAGTCCTTAATGGAGTTACATCTACATGGAGGGAAGCATGCTTTGGGGTACCCCAGGCTCTATCTTAGGTCCAGTACTCTTCAACATCTTCATAAATGATTGAGATGAACAGATGACCAAGCTGGCAGGAAGAGCCAACACCCCAGTATATACTCAAGATCCAAAACAATCTTGATAGACTTGAACACTGGGTCCTATCTAACAAAATGGTGAGAAAAATAAGATTTTACACTTAGGCAAGAAAAAACAAATGCACAGATATACAATAAGTACAACTTGGCTCAACAGCAGTTAACTGCAAGAGAGATCTAGACAGGGGTGGGATTCAAATTTTGTAACAACTGGTTCTGTGGGCGTGGCTTAATTTGTGGCTTGGTGGTCATGTGACTGGGTGGGCATGGCTTGGTGGTCATGTGACTGGCAAACCAAATACAAGTGGTCCTCACTTAATGGCTGGTTGCTGAGCAAGTGTCCTAATTTATGACTGATCTCCCAAGAGCTACTTAACCTGTTTTGGGTATTTTGACAGCCATGCGCGCATGCGCGCGCGCACACACACACCCTTCTAACCCTGCTATTCTTTGATTCTATAAGGATCTCCTGCTGGAGAAGGGGGTTGGACTAGATAACTCTGAGATCCCTTGCAGGCCAGCCCTAGATTGCTGTGCTGCTTCAAAGAATCTTCTAAAGCCAGGGTTTGTGTCCTTCCTTCCCCTCCATTTTTTCCTCTCTCCCTCCCTCCCTCCCTCCTTCCACGTATTTATATATCCATCCATATATCTCATTCACTTTCTCCACTCTCCCTCTCTTTCTTTCTCTCCCTTCCTTTCTTTCTTGCTCTTTCTTTTCTTGGCCCCCTGTCTCTCTCTCTCTCCTTCTCCCTTTCTCTCTCACACACACACCTGGTCTGGGATGAACTGAATGATCTGGCGAGCTGAAGTCAGCATCGGGTGGCATGAAAAGAAAAAAAATACCTCCACATGTGGCAGCGGCCTCATGTAAGTGGCTGCAGCGGTGCTTTGCGCACCATTCCTGGACCTTGCAAAACACCTCTGCAGGTGGCAGAGGCAGCGATCCTGGCTCTGGAAGCCTTGTGTAAGCGGTTGCAGCGGCACTTTGCACACCCACACCCCGGACCTCACAAAACACCTCTGCGGGTGGCAGAGGCAGTGACCCTGGCTCTGGCAGCCTTGTGTAAGCGGCTGCAGTGGTGCTTTGCACACCCACCCCCTGGACCTAGCAAAACACATCCGAAGGTGGCAGAGGCAGAGGACCTGACTCTGGCAGCCTCGTGTAAGCGGCAGCAAAAGCCCTGGTTATGGGAGGCAGCTGGTTCCGCCGCCCTAATGGTCAGAACATGGCAGCTCACTGCCATGTAGTAAGGAGAGCTGGGAGAGCACCACGTGGTAGCTTAGCCAGCCAACCAAGCCCAGGGATGGGGCCGCGCCAGTGGGGAAACCAGCCAGCCGAGCCCGGGGATGGGTGGGGAGGTAGGTAGCCCCTAGCCAGCACCGCCAGCAGGATGGGGCCACACTGATGGGGAAGCCAGCCAGCCAAGCCTGGGGAGGGGGCAGGTAGGTAAGCTGGGAGAGGTCCGGAGAGCCCTCGAGATGGCTGGGTGAGGCTTAGGGACAGTGGGGGAAGGGCTAGCACAACTCGTCGGCTTACCTGTGAGCAGGCAGATCAGTGGAGAGGCTCATGTCGGCTCCGGGCTTCGAAACAGGGTTCAACTGCGCTGCTTCTCTGCTGTCCAGGAACAGTTTCCTGAAGGGAGGGGGGCTTGCAAGCTTTTCACAAGCAAAAGGCAGGCAGCAATGGCTGGCCTGGCGGGCGGGTAAAAACAGGCTGCAGCCATGTCGCGTATGCGCACGATGTTGCAGATGTGCAATAGGGACTGACTGGGCAGGGAGTGGAGAAGCAGGCAGAGAGGGACGGGGCCAGCCAGAAGCCCGTTTTACCAGTTCTCCGTACTACCGGGAACCATAACAACCGGTTCTGCCAAACTGGTGCAAACAGGTAGAATACCACCCCTGGATCTAGAAATCCTAGTAGATAACAACTTCAATATGAGCCAGCAGTGTGCTCCAGCTGCCAAAAACCCAATACAATTCTAGGCTGCATTAAAAGAAGGATAGAATCAAGATCATGTGAAATGTTAGTACTGCTTTATAAGATCTTGGTAAGACCACACTTGGAATACTGCATCTAGTTCTGGTTGTTACAATATAAAAAGGATGTTTAGACTCTAGAAAGAGTTCAGAGAAGAGCATTAAAGATGATTAGGGGTCTGGAAGCTAAAACATATGAAAAGTGGTTGCAGGAATTGGGTGTGTCTAATCTAGTGGTCTAAGGTCTAAGTACGACATGATAGTAGAGTTCCAATATTTGAGGGGATGCCCCAAAGAAGAGGAGGTCAACCTATTCTCCAAAGCACCTGAAGGCTGAACAATTATACAGTGTACAAACTTGATTGAGCATGGTATATTTCCATGCTAAATGTGAATTTGTACATACTATTTCTTCGGGATGTTTACAGATTCAAAATAATAAAGCAATGCATGTGGCAGTGCAGAAGTTGGGAATCTTTTTACTCAGTATTTTATAGTATTTCCTTTGACATACATTAAGAAAATTAGCCTTAATTATTATCCCTAATAAAGGAATAATAAAACAGAATAGAGAAAGGACAAAATAAAAATATTCATGTACAATAACAAATATTTTTATTTATCCAAATATAAGGTTGTCTCCGCAAAATGAGCTAGTAATTGAAATGATAGGGGGTGTTTTGAACAAAAATTGAAACGGGCATGTTTCTAATAAATTCAAAAGCTTTCAAACTCCAATAACACCAATCCGTGCTTTCATAATTACTTAATAAAGATATGAAGCATCTAACCATCACTTTAAGCCTGTGGTTACCATTCTTCCTGAAATGAACTATTATCATTTATATCTTAGTTTGTATTGTGAAACAACAGAGATTATTTCATACTGACACACTGGAAACACTGGTATGTCATTAACATGCCAGTCATTCCACATTCCCAGATCACCTTTTCTAGTAACTCTTATTAAAATGCTAACTAGCAGAGAGAGAAAGATGAACCCAATGACAATGGGACTGAACAATAATATTAGCTTCTGAGTTATGTCTTTCACAAGTGCTAGAGTAAAATAAGTGTATTATATAATGTATTATCTTTCTATTCAAATTGGCTTCCTACTATGAGAACTCTATGCTATGAGATTCAGTTCAGAATACATGATAAATGATGTCACTAATTTCCTAGAATGAAAAAAAGAGTCCACCCACCCTTTTATGCAACAACTATCTTTTTCCTCCATAACAAGATTTGTCTGCTAGTCAATCTGGAGTTCTAAGAAGGTTAAAATGTACTGCCCACATGCGCAGGCAAAAGGAAACCTCATTTTTAGAGGAAATATAAGGCTGGCCACGAGAAGGGAACTTGGAGGCAGGAAATCCATGAAGACAAAGGTATTTGCTTTAGCTGCTGCAATCCTCCTTCTGGACATAGGGCAGTCAGAAGAAAATCTGAAAGCAATATTTCTTCAGAAACCATTGTTCTAGGCAATTTTTAATCCTCTGATAAAAGTGATACAATTAACTACACCAAAGACTAGGATTTTCCAATATATGCCCTGAGTTTGTTGTAGTAATTCTTCATTTGCCTGATGGCAATACATCACTTTCTTTGAAACAAAATAGAATATAAGGATAGTAAGATTCTTATATTCTTCGGCAGGGTGGGTATCCTTATAACTACAGATATTAACAGACAACATCTCCTGCATTTCATAGGAAACATTCTTTGATCCTTTAAGCAGTTAAATGCTACATGCTTTTTCAGCATTCACAGAAAGGCAGTTCTGGCAAATTTAAAATAGCTCAGATACTTTTATGTAATAAAAAAGCTTGTACAAGTA
Organism: Pseudonaja textilis; assembly: GCF_049901715.1. Taxonomy (NCBI): domain Eukaryota; kingdom Metazoa; phylum Chordata; class Lepidosauria; order Squamata; family Elapidae; genus Pseudonaja; species Pseudonaja textilis. The sequence continues at coordinate 170,514,920 of NC_141990.1, forward strand.
GGCATTTCCTCCATGCAGATCGGAGGGAGGGAGAGCCACCCACTGTCTGACTTATTGGAGCCTGGCCTCTTTCTGTTTACAAATCCTGGAGCCAAACCGGGGCACTGGCTGGAGGCGGGCGGTCTGCTTCCTTGCTTACAACTCAGCCTTTGTCTAATACTGCTGTTCCAAGAGTTCTGTATATGCAAGCAGCAAAGCAGAGTTTTCCTACAGTGGTTATCCTGGGTTCTTTTTCCCTGGCCCCCCCACCAATTGTATTCTAAAAAATATAACGATTACGGTATTTATATTTTCCTCAGAGACAAGACCTAAAAAAGGCTTCCAGCCAAAATTACTTTACTCTTTTGTGGAATTGATCCAAAATCCTCATATTTTCAAACAGAACAATTACGTTTTCTCCTCCACTATCCAAAATATACTTTTTTAAAACATAGTGCCTCCAGTACAGAATTATGGATTTAAATGTGTGTGTGAATATGTGTGTAGAATATTCAATTTCAATAATTTCATGACTTTCTTTACTATTATTAGTGTTGGCAAAAATGTTTTCAATTTATCTTTTGTACTACAAATAGCTTGTAATCTGTCACAGATTTAACAGTCTTTTACTTCTGCGTTTTTATTAAAAGGTGTACAATATTCAGATCTGGACAAAGGAACCTCACAACCAGCAAGGGCACTGCTTCTGTATCTGTCAGCTGCTCCTTAAAGGAGTATTTTCTTTTTCTGGGCTTATGCAGTATTGGAGCTCAGGAAAATATGCTGCTTAATTAATTTAGTATACTACTTTGCATTAAATACCCACCTTCAAGAGTTATTTTGAGCTGTGCACCATTGCATATACAGGTATCCTCAACTTAAAGACTACAGTTGAGCCCAAAATTTCTGTTGTTAAGTGAGATAGTTGTTGAGTGAATTTTACCCCATTGTTGTGATTCGCCAGCAGCAGGTGCAGACGGCTGTGGTCTCGGAGAGTGAGGACTCAGATGAGGGCTATGCATGTGATGCAGGGACAGGGCCAAGACCATCAGGGAGTGGAATGCTGCCTTCAGAGATTGTGGAGGCTGGCAGCAATGATGAAGAGGTCCACGGGGATCCCGTGCCCAGCGTGCATGCGCGCAGGGCTGCTCGAAGGAAAGAGCAGCTACAGCAGCATAGGTGACTCGGGAGTAAGGCTGCAAGGTAATAGCCCCTCCCTTAAGAGATAAAAGCCAGCTGAGAAACTGGAGTTCTTTGCAGAAAGCAAATAAGTTTTTGCACTCATCCATAATCCCATGGACGTTCAGAGTATCTTGGTTGGTGTTTGGAGACTCTTTGTGTTTGAAATATTTCTTAGTAACTTTATCTAGTATACTTGGCAGACTTGCACAACCTTGGCAAGGCACATTCTTATCAGAGACAATTAGTTTGAAACAGCCTTTTAACCGTGAAGGAACGGAATTTGTAAAGAATCATTAAAAGGTTTTGCTGTTACCTCTGTTTCGTGTTTGTTTCCTTGGAACAAAGTTTGGGTCAGAACACCCATTTTACAACCTTTCTTGCCTCAAATGTTAAGTAAATCACGGCAGTTGTTAAATTAATAATATGGTTGTTAAGTGAATCTGGCTTCCATATTAACTTTCTTTGTCAGAGCACCTGAATTTTGGTCAAGTGACTATGGGGATGCTGCAACAATCTTAAGTGTGAAAAACAGTCATAAGTCACTTTTTTCAGTGCCATTGCAATTTCAAACAGTCACTAAATGTGTCTTCAAATTCCATCCTCTTAACAATGAGGGATCATTTTTGTAATCATAATGGCAACAATGCACTGGAAAACCCAACTTTCTTTTCTTTAACATTTTTCTCGCAACTTGAGGGAATGTGTATTCTTTCTATACATTTGTTCATAGGTGCCAACAGCATATGGTCAGGTATTGGCACTTGCCACAGGCATTATATAGCCAGACTTTTTAAAAAGGTCTTCCTATTCAAGTTTGTCAAGATTTTATATTTTTCCATGAGGAAAGATGCTTCTGTTTAACTGACAAAATCTGGCATCAATTGGTAATCTATGGGACTAACTTAGAACTAAGGATACATTTCCTGGCAGTTAGAATAATTAATCAGTGGGATGCCTTGCCTCCAGAAAATGTGGTGTTGCAACCCTGGAGGTTTTTAAGAAGAGATTCAATAACCATTTGTCTGAAACGGTATAGGGCTCCCTGCTTGAGAAGGGGGTTGGACTAGAAGATCTCAAAGGTCCCTTCCAACTCTGTTACTCCGTTATTCTAATTTCTGTTATGGAGCAAAAGCAAAACAAAGGCAAAAAGGCTCAAATCCCTGCAGATATCAAAATCCTATCTGTATGAAAGGTTTACTTTTTTTTTACCCACTAAGTCAGTATTGACTCCTGGCGACTGCCTGAACTAATCCTTACAATCTTTGTGGCAGTATTTTCATAAATGGTTTGCCCTTGCCTCCTCATGGCTGAGAGAGAATGACTGGTCCAAAGTCACTCAGTTGGTTGTGCCTAAGGCAGGATTAGAACTCACAATCTCCTGGTTTCTAGTTGATGCCTTAACTACTACCCCAAACTAGCTCTCAAGATTCTTACTACTTCTAACTGTACCTATCAGTTTTCTGCCTTACTAATTCCATTGGAAGCAAGTCATTCATGCTTCTTAGTATCAGTAAAGAGCCAATGCTGAGAATCTAACCTATCAATGTTGTCCCACAGACACTGTTCCCTATTTTATTTCAATCTCTTATTTTAAAAAATTAGATCATGCCCTAAAAAACAGTATTTCTTGAAATGTGGAAGCTCTCTATTTTGCAAAATCTCAGGGTAGCTTGGAATTATTTTACCATCTTAGTAACAACCCAAAGAACATTAAACAAATCTACATATTCTCACATATTGACTCAATAAATACAGGAATGCATATATGTGAGTCAATCCAAGGATTTCTGCAATAGCTGGAAAAAACATCCATCTCTTCTTAATCTAATTTATTCTGTTCTGAATACTATTTGTACAAAAATACATTATAATTAATATTAGAGTTGTCACTGAATTAGCACATACTAAAATGCAGGCACACAAAATGGCCCATTCACTGCTAAAATGATAACAGTTTCTATAGCAACTGAGCAATGTTCTTTTATTTACACTTTTAAAATATTATTTGCAAATGTGCAAGCAAGCGACAATAATCTACCAAAGAATACATCCTAATATTAAATTCCAATGATCTTCAAGACATCAAACAAAAATAAATAAATATTCAAATCAATAGTGATCATTAGATATAGTTCTTTAAAAAAATCATCTTGGGAACTTTTAAGGACTAATACTTCTACTATTTACTTGCTATTATCTAAATGGACTGAATACTGAGGGAATAGAGTTCTAGTTTCTTTTGGAAACTTTGCATGTGCCCACATCTGTTTCAGGAGTTTATGGAACTGACAGGAATCCAGAGAAAACACTCTCAGATGCAAGTTAAAGTCTGCATACACAACACTAGAATGTTAGTCCATTCTTGATTCTTTCTCTATTGGTTTTATTAGATATCTAAGTGGAATCAGTTTAAAACATTTCAAACAAGTAGGCACTTATTTCATATACATTTCTAAAGAAACAGAACAAAATCTAAAATTCAAAGAAAAAGACGTAGAAGGAAAAATAAAGAAGACTTCAAAGATCCTTCAGTCACTAAGGCAATGTATTTGGTATGTACTATTATTAATAATAAACAGTACCTAATGCTAAAATAATATTTTACCTTTCATATAAAATGTTCATATGAATCCAAAATATTATTGGATAGAATTTCATTTACAATTTGCACCTTTGAATAGCAACAGTGCTTCGATTAATTAAATATTAAAACAAACCAGTTTTCATATCTGTGACCACATATTAATTTGTATAGAATACATTGTAAATGCGGCTTTAAAAATCTAGCTATTTAAAAAGACACATACACAAAAGTTTTCCTCAAAGTCAGAAGCTTTCCTTTAGATTTTCATTTTTGAATTATTTGTGAAACCAGATATATGTTTTTAGTTACTTTGAAGGAGAAAGTTCCTTTAAGTAATTCTGAAAAGCTGCAGTAGCATGAAATAATGTCATTGTCAAACTCAGGTTGTCACACTGGCGTCACCTGACGTATTGGGACATTTTCCCCCTTGCTAAACCGGATATCGCCAGCACAAGATGCATCTAGCCCACGGGCCGGGAGTTTGATGCCCTGCACTAGACAATCTGTGACCCATTGGGTTATTATTTCAGATTTTTTTTTTTTTACCAAATTCCTTGATGCCTTCAAAAATGACAGAGCTTCTAATATGCCTCCTTCATTCAAAAAGTTCTTAAAAATTCAGAGGAATAGTCAGCGAAGTATGCCTTGAAAAGAACTGTATCGCACAGTCAAACATCAGCTGTTGACTACAGGAAATGCTTTATGATGCTTTGTCATAAAATGATTTATAAAAAATGTTATGTCACAAAATGTTTTATAAAATTTGCCAAATTTCAATTCCATCTTTCCTGCAATTTGGACAACATTCTATAAATAAGCCTCTTTGAGTTGAAAGGTTTTGCCCTAAAATGGGCCATTTTTGCACATTTAAAGGTTATAGACATGAGAGTTTTAGTAATAAGATTAAAGCAAATATAAGACAAAAAAAACCAAGAACACTTTATGTTAAAGCAAAGTACTCCTTCTTAACGCATAATGAATTACAGGGGACTATTTAAATAAATAAAAGGTATCAATTATAATGCACCAATTCTTTCCAATTTACATATTTAATTACTGAGTGGCCATTATAATACATTAAATTAACACTTATTCCTCTTTTTCTAAATATGGATGTCAGTGAATATTTTAGCCTGAATTCCAAAACTAATTACTTTAAATTATAGGTGACCTTTTAAAATTACACATTGTTTGTGCAATTTTACACAATATTAAATTTTCCAACAGAGAATAATATCCAGTTTAACTGATCATATTTTCATCTTTCTCCTTTCCCAAAACTAATGCTTACCAGGTCCCACGTCTGCAAAATAATCTGCTTCTAGTGACTGGATCAACAAATACACGAGAAAAAAGGTTCTTTACTTTCTATTTACGTAGCATTTGTAAGGAAAATTTTATCTCTTGGGCTTCCAGGTTCTCTTCTGCTTCAAGGAGAACAGAGAAGGATAGGAAAAATCTTGCCTCTTCTCCATGTGGCTGTGGTGCAACAGGAAGCTTGTTTTCCAACAATTAGGAAAATAGGGGGATGGTGGGAACAGAACGTTAACTATCCTAAGCTTTTAGATTGGTTCAGAAAAGTAGAGCTCTTGATTTTTTTCTAGGACAATTCAGAATATTTCAGAATTAAACCAACATGAATGTGACTGATTTATCTTCAGAAAGCCAAGCAGCAGTTTGGCCATTCTGTAATGAGTTGACAATTATAATCTGCTATCTACCCCTTCAAATCTGTCATTTTCATTGTTCTTCATGACATAAAATACATTTCTAAATGAACTTAGATCCTCCTGTATTGCCAACAGGTTTTTTTGTCTGTCAAGAGTTGCCAAATGGATATGTAAATGCTTTGAGATGGCAGTAAAGGCTGAAACTGCAATCTGCATGAAACTCAATATTGGTTAGATAGAACATCAATCTTTTCTGCTCTAGGTGGCTATCTCTAGATTGATTGATCAAATGTATTGATCTCTTGTCATCTTGCCTGAAATTGCACAATCTGCTGAGTTTTGAACGTTTTAATATCTTTTCTAATGTATGACATCTCTGAATGCCACTTAGCAGTGTTATAGGTAATTGGCATCCATGAGAATTATGCTGCTGACCTTTCCTATGTAATGCCCTCTTATAAAAATGGAGATTATTAGCCTCGGCTGGTAACAGATGCTAAATTTAATAAGTATATTAATAAGTATATTTAATAAGTATATTAGATTATTTTTATATTAATGACAAATATTTATGCCTTATGTTGGGAATCAAATTTGTAAACGTTTTAGATCAGTTCTACTATCAAATGTTTTTCTTCCTTTAGAGGTAACTTTACCACTAGTTACACTTTAACACTTTGCATTTCATAATCTATTCATTTCACTTAATTTTTATTGCACAGGAATGTGAAAAGCTTGAAAAAATAATTTTAGTGAAGCAAAGTATTCCACCAGTTATATAATCTGTATCCTGCTTACAACAGCAACTGCCCTTTGGTGAGAAGCCAAATTAACCCGATACCATTATCCCATTCAATGAACTGTGGTGTTATATTTGAAGTATTTCCCATGAGATTATGAGCTGCCACACCACCATTTTTCTCTAGCCAGAGAAACCAGGGTCACTGCCAGACATATTCAGAGCTGCAAACAAAGAAGAAAACTGGCAAACAATAAAGGAACACTCTCGTCCTCCAATTAATGCAACATATCTCAATGCTATGGTAGCATTTTGGATTTGATCTCTAAATAGGCAATTGAGCTCATGGCAGAGGGAATACAACACTTATCTGTGACATTTTAAAGATATAGTTGCGGTAAGATAGCAAACAGATGCTTCTGTGTGCTCCAAAGCACCTTTTGGATAATCTTATTTGAAGCATTTCATGCTGTAGCAGACTGTCTTCCTTCTGAGCTTAAGTAAGAGCTAAGCAGAAATAGAAATAAATACATTCACTTCAGAAGTGGTATTCAGCTGGTTCAAAAATTTTAACTAATTCGGAGAACCGCCAAATACCTCTGGCTGGTCCCACCCCTGCCTGCTTGCCCCACCACTCATCTCACCCCACCACTCATCTCGCCCGCTCTCCCATTGCTAGCCTGCCTTTGCCTACCACTGCTGCCTTTCAGACCTGGCTCTAACCATCCTTCCACCTGCATGCTGCCCGCCCACTCGCCCTCTGTCTCAGATCAAGGGATACGTCAGTCCCTGGCTCAGGCCTTCGCCGGGGCCTCCAGACACGTGCCACCTGCTCCCCTTCTGCCTCAAGTCAGGGGACGCACCAGTCCCTGGCTCAGGCCTCCCCTGGGGCCTCTGTCTGCATGCCAGCCACACCACCCACTCACCCTTGCCTCGCTCACCTTCCGAAGAACTGCCTTGGTGGGAGGGGCACATGATGAGGCTCAGCCACCTTTTCTGAGAAGCCTCCAGACGCCGGTAGTTTTTGGCGCAAGAAGCATCCAGCCGCCACTGCTGGCTCGGTTCCAGCTGACAAAGAAGCGGTGGCTGGAGGCTTCTCGCGCCGAAAACTACTGAAAATTACAGGCTGAAAGAAACCTGAAGTCCTGTTGCCCCGTTGTGCCCTGTTCTTCATGCCATTGCCTGCCAGGGACACTCGTGGCCAGACATGGCCAGGAGAATGGTCTGCTGTGCCGGAGGGACTTGCCCACACACCATCTCCTCACAGAAGGTCCTGGTGCCATGAAGTGTGTGTTTGCTGTGTGTATGTTTGAGGCCGAGAAAGAGGAGAAGTCTTGGCCAACTTTTCTGCCTCCCTTCTCAGCGGAGCTGCTCGGAAGACAGCTGCCATAGTCTGTCCCTTTAAGGCACTTTGATGCGGGGGAGAAGGGACCATAAAGTGACAGGCTGCAGGAGCTGCCTTCCGAGCAGCTCCGCTACGAAGGGAGGCAGAAAACCTCAGCTAAGTCTTCTCCTTTTCAGGCATACACACAGAGTGTGCACACATCTCATGGCGCCGAGACCTTCTGTGAGGAGATGGCACATGGTCAAGTTCCTCCAGCGCCATGAGATGTGTGTCTGTTTGCTCTGTGTGTATGAGGCTGAGGAGGAGAGAAGCAGCCAGGTTTAATGCTAGAAGACTTAGCCGAACTTTTTTTTAAAAAAAAATTAAAATAAAGTTTATTTAAGTTTCATATATTTAAAACATTTAAAAAGAAACAAACATATAAACAAATATATATATATACATATATACATTTTGCAGCAGGTATTGAGCATTGGTTACATTTTCCTTTTCTTTTTTTCTTTTACCCCATAACATTGACGTGATCTACCTTGTTACAGTACCTTCCTCATTCTTTTAATGTTTTAATTTCACAGAATACTTTATGATTAAATGCACGTCCTTCATAGTTTCATAACTTATTCAGTTGTCAGATGTTGCTTTTTCTTTAACCAATGCTTGAAGTTTGTATTCCTCTTTTTTAACATTTAACCCCCTGATGTCTTGATTTTGTCGGATTTGTACCAGTAGTATCTCTTCTGCTAATATATAAAGTAGGAGAGCCAAGGGGCATCCTTGTCTTACACCCTTATTTATCCATATATTATCTGTATTTTCCCCATTTATTAATATTTTTGCAGTTTGGGTATTATATTGTTTTAATGAATCTTAAAAAAATTTCACCAAATTTCATGCCTGTCAGTTGTTTAATAAGAAAATTCCAATTCAAATTGTCAAAAGCCTTCTGAGCATCTAAAAACATCAGTGCCATTGTTTTAGTTGTGTGTACTTCACAGAATTCTAAAACATCCATAATTATTCTTGTATTTGTCTTCATTTATCTATATGGCAGAAACCCATTCTGGTCAGTATGAATAATCCTACTTAATATTTCTTTCTGCCAATATTGTGGCCAAAAATCTTGTAATCTACGTTTAAAAGTGATGTTGGCCTATAATTTTGAATTTTTTGTGGGTCTGATTGCTCTTTGTGAATAAGGTTCAGTCCATGACTTTGATATATTAGCGCTATCCAAGGCTTCATTATATAAGTCTGTCATTAACTCCTCCAATAACTCTTGAAACTCCTTATAGAATTCAGATGGAATTCCATCCAGGCCCGGGGTTTTATTTAGTTTTTGGGCTCCAATTGCCTTTCTAATTTCTTCTGTGGATATTTTACTATTTAAAATACATTTCTCCTCATCTATAATTTCCGGTAATTTTTTTCCCTTCAAATATTGATTAGTAAGTTCTTCTGGCATTTCTTCTTGATTGTATAGATTTGTAAAAAAGTCCTTGGCAATATCTTTCTTTTCCTTAGCCTGTTCTGTCTCACCTGTGGCCACAAAGTGAGAGTCCAAATGTCCGAAAGGAAAAAACACAAACAGACAATATCAGGAACAACAGAGTTAACTTTCCTTTGGCTGAATTCGTCGTTGGCAGTTTTCCCAGAAGCTGTCTGCAAATTCTTTTTTTTTTTAAACAAATTTTATTGATTTTTTAAAGACAAACAAAACTTAAGACATAAAAGCATAAAACCTCCTTTCTAAAAATTACTTATAAGTTTTAACAAGACAAATAAAACATTACTTTTTAAGACATAGTTCCACATTACCACATTTCCATTTAAGCACGTATATATCTTTTCCAAATTTCTCATTATTTCTCCCTTCACTTTTATTCAATTATATTTCTTTCTATCAAGGTTTTATTAATTCTCAATCAAATATAAACATTTATACAGCATGATTCCAGATTATCACATTTCCATTTAGACACCTATATATCTTTTCCAAATTTCTCGTTGTTTCTCCCTTCACTTTTATTCAATTATATTTCTTTCTATCAAGGTTTTATTAATTCTCAATCAGACAAAACATAAAACAAGACATAAAAACATAAAACCTCCTTAATTATCATTTATACACGTCTTTTCCAAGTTTCTCATTGTTTCTCCCTTTAGTTTTATTCCTCCAAGGTTTTATTAATTCTCAATCGAACATAGCTAACCAAAACACAAAACATAAAACTTCTTTTGAAAAGTGGCTTAGCCCCGGGTTACATCTTTTTTTACAGACCTATATCAAATTCATGCTCACCTTATATACCATTCTTATCTTATTTACCATTCTATATTTTCTATATAACTTCTCCCTTCTTTTCACTCTCTTAATTATATTTTGTTTATTTCATCTTATTTTAAAATCATTATACTTGTATCTATCTATATCTATTGTCCGTTCTTTTCCAATTATCTATATATAACTTCTCTTTATCAGAAAATTTCCCCTGTGGTCACTTTTAAAGTGTAACGCCTTTCTATCTTTCCCCTAAATTAACACTTAAAATAGTAGATAATTTCCATTCTGATTCTGCTTAGTACATTCTACATGTTGCATTTAAAATAAAGGAATAATAAATTTACAATATCGTTAAGTATATAATTTCCATTCTAATTCTAATTCTACTTAGTACATTATTTTAAAATAAGACAATGAAATAATAAATTTATAATAACATTAAAGCAATAACAAGTTAAACTGTAACTAAACATTAATCATTTTACACATTCTCTTTGATATTTTATTGAGTATTGAAATCTATCATTATTTTAATATTTTAATATTTTATTAAATCTTATAATATTCCAATGGACTATTTCAAATGCAAATACTACAATACTATCTTATGTACTCTTGCAGAATCTTTAATTATGCTTTACTCTTTATCTCTGAAAAAAATCTGCTTTTTAACATCTTGTTTCAGGCCTTTATGGCTTTTTTTTCCCTTTTTCCGTCCCTTTCTTCTCCAGTCTGGTCTTTTTGCCCCCCCATTCTCCTAACCTCCACCTTTTTAACTTCCCCTCTCTGTTGTATTTCTCTTTTCTGTTGCTTTCTAACATTGTACCTTTTTTTCACCTTATTTTTCTTTTTCTTGGTTGTTTTATTAACTCTTAAATTCTCATTTTTCCTTCCTCTCTTCCTATTTTCTTTCTTAAGTAAACTTTTTTGTCCATTAAAAATGGCTTCTTTTTCCTCTTCTTCTTCTTCTCCTTCTTCCTCATGTATTTGCTGATATGTAGAAACCGCCATTTCTAAAAAGTGAAAGACAGCTCCCAAAGAATCCTTGCCTTCTTGTTCTCTTTCCTTTAGTTTTTCATATTCCATTTTTAATTCATCCACAGATAGTGCCATTGTAAAAATTTTTAAAAACAACCCAAATGTTTTTAGTCTTAAAGTAATTTCCAAATGTCAAAGTTATCAAACAGTCCAAACAAACACAAAGTATTTCCTCTTCTTCTCTTTGCAGTTTTTCCTCCTGGGGAAAAATCCCAAAATATATTCTAAAGCTGTATTACAGTTAGTTGCTGGTCTTATAATCTTCAAGGCGTCTCCTCCAACAAATTTTTAAAGGTTTTTTTAGTCCTCTCCTTCCCACTTATAACAAAGAGCTTATTTTTACCTTAAAGAAGCAGGTTTTTCAGTGCTCATTTGCTTTCTCCATAGGGAAGGGGAGTAAACTTTCCTTCAGCACTTCCGCCGCTTTAACAACTTCTTTCGGAAACAAATGTATCAATCCAAAAGTCAGGTTTCCAGGGTGTTTAAAAGTATCTTAATGTCCCGGTTCTCCTTCTGATTCTTCCTCCTGCACAGATCTTATCCGGTTGAAGATTCCTTTGTGGCTGCCATTTCTGACAGCCGCTCCACCGCCTCAGGAAAAAGGAGTCTAGCCAGCTGGGAAAAGGGGTTGCGATATCCCCAGACCCCTGCCCGGATCTCCTCTGTCTTCCGCTACATCTTCGGGGTAGCGACAACCCCCAAATCCAATTGGATCAGGGGTACCTCAGTGGCGAGCACAGCAGGGACCCGCAGCGTCGTGGATTCCTGCCGCCGCCGAAGCCTGCAACCGGAAGTTCCCCGCTGTCTGCAAATTCTGATAACGAGCAGAACTATAAATCAGAGACAAACGGCAAACAGAAATACTTTGTCCAAACTGCAGACGCAAATTAACAAGTTGGACACGAACGGGGATTCAAAGCTAACACGCCTCCTTATATTCCGTCTCCTTCCAGTTTGTGCTTGACGTTTCTGCTTACGTCTGTTCCTGGCATCAAACCAACATTCTTCGGTTTGATCTTCATCCAAGGACTCCGGCACGTTCTCCTGCTTATCTGCAGACACCTGAGGCATAACTAATGAGGAAGGTCCTGGAGAGGATGAGGATTCCGAAACTTCCAGCAAAGCAGGTTCAAACCCCAATGCCAAGTCCTCCTCTTACTCCTGACTCCCATTTATATCACTCAACAAGGCAGGCTCAAACCTTAATGCCAGATCTTCCTCATCACTCGAGCCTATGTCTTCTGACAGAGAAGGTTCAAACCTCTGAGTCACAACACTTTCCCCTTTTGGTCTTGAAGAGCTACAATCATTCTTTTTCCTTGTTCTTTATTTTATGGGCTAACCATCTCCCTGGCTTATTTGCATTTTCAAAATAATTTTGTTTTACTAATTTAACTTTTTGGGCCAGGTCTTCCTGCATACTTAAATGTATCTTATGTTTTACCAAATCTATTTCTTTACTAGTGTTTTGATTATTTGGATCAATTTATCTACTTACTTCTAAATCTTTAAGTTTCTCTCTCCACACATTTTGTTGTTGCCTTTTTTCTTTATTCTTTTTAGTACTAGAGCCAATAGTTAAACCTCTCACGTAAGCTTTGTTGTATCCCAGAGATTTTGAAGGGACGTATGCTCTCTATTATTTATTTCAAGAAATATTTTCAATTCTTTTCTCACCATTTCAATATATTCGTTATCTTTTAGTACACTATTATTAAATGTCCATCTTCCAGTCATTCTCTTTCCTTTCCACTTAATTTGAATAGGGTTATGATCAGCCCATACATCTGGCAAAATCTCTATATTTTCAATGTTTTCCATTAAGCCTGGGTCCATCCAAATCTGATCTATTCTAGACCAAGAGTGATGGGGATTGGAAAAGAAAGTATATTGCTTTTTAGTTGGATATAGTTCTCTCTACACATCCTTCAAATTTAATTCCCTCACCATGTTATTAAAAGAAGGTGGGAATAGTCCCCTTTTATTTTTACTTTTTTGGAACTTTTATAGTCTTTGTCCTTGTCTGAAACAGCATTTAAATCTCCTACAATACATACACTTGTACATTCAGTTTCTACTATCTTGTGATGGAGTTTATTATAGAATTCTTTTTGATTTACATTCGGGGCATATACTGTAACTAACAAAATCTTTAATATTATTTCTATAAATAGCATTCTCCCTTCATCATCCTTATATACTTGTTTGTGTTGCAGCCAATCTTTTATATATACTACGATACCCCTTTTTCTTTGATTTGAAAGAGCCCAATAATTTTTCCCCAAATTGGTATCCTTTAGGAGGTCTGCCTGTTTATCTATGATGTGTACTTCTTGTATACAAGTTATGTCTGCATTTTGTTTTTTAAGTTTTTCAAATGACTGTTTTCTTTTTAATGTTGAGTTTAAACCATTGATATTAACTGAAAATAAGGCGATTTTTCTGTTCGTGTTATTGTCTGTGTAGAGCATTTTTTGTTTCTTTCCTTGTTTGGGGTTCTCTTGTACTTGGTCTGTTGTCCTCATCTTCTCTAAGTTTCTGAGATTCTGACTGTGGTACAAGTTCTTTCTCTTCAGAGAGTTGTTCTTCCTGACTTCTTGTATTTAAATCTTCTCCACTTTCACGTTCTTCCTCAGGTCCCAGATATTGTTCGGAAATTGATGCGCTTTCTCTATTGTATCAATTATATATTTTTTATCCTGCCGTGTTACTAGGAGCCCTTCTGGGGTGAGCCATCTGAACGATATACCATTCTTAATTAACTGAGATGACAAAAACTGGTAGCCCCTTCTTTGCTCCCTAACTCTCCTAGGTATTTGCTTCAACATTACCACTTCATGATCTTTATATAGCAGTGGCTCATCTCTGGTCTTGCCGTATAACATGTCTCGTATCGTCTTTCTCGCGAATCTGATGTGGATTTCTCGGGGTAGTCTGTCTTCGGGTGTAATGGGTATATACTCTGTAGACCTCATCGATGTCATTCTCAATTTCCTGTTTGTCTTTCTGTAGGGCTGTTGCTATCAAATTCACCATTATTTCACATAGATCTTCCTTTTTATCTTCAACAACCTTCTGGAATCTCAAATAAAATGATGCTTTTTCTAATTCTATATGCACCACGGAATCCGGAAGTTCACAATATAAGACTTTCCAATTTTGTTCCGATTCCTCTAATCTCTTTTCCACCACCTCAGTTCTTGCCTCTACTGTGTTTAATTTTTGTTCATTTTTTGTCATTGTCTTCTGCATCTTTCCAATTTTGCTATCCAAATTTTGTATCTCGTTCTCCACTCCTCCTATTTCCGTTCTCATTTCTAATTTCATGACTTCGTGATTCCTTGCTATCAGTTCATGGGTTTTTACCATCATCTCCTGCATCATAGCAAGTGTTGACTGCACTGCCTGCAAACTTTGGACGGAACTTGTCTTTTCCACCAGTAACATTGTGTCAATCGATCTCTGTCCCAGAGGTGAAGATGTCACTGTTGTAGGTTTCTTCCCTGATTTTACATTTGTAGTTATTGTTGCCATTTTAACTATTTGTAGAAGCTCTCTCCAATCCACCATCAACTATCTCTAGTAGAGTTATTGTCTTCTCCTTTAAATACAGTATACGTATTTACACATATATTATTAAATAAGAGCTTTCTATTACATATCTTCCCAGACAGATCTTATTTCTATTTCTTAACTGGTCAAATATTCTAAGGTTTAGAGAGTTAAATATTAATCCAATATATATATATGTATGTATGTATGCGTATACGTATACGTATGTATGTATGTATGTATGGCATTCAGCTTTGTTCGGGTATTTTCCCAAGTCATTGTAGTTGTGCTTTTAAAGTTGTAGCAACGTTTCAGCAGAATCTCATCTGCCATCATCAGGCTTCTGTATATGATGAGGTATCTGATGATGGCAGATGAGATTCTGCTGAAACGTTGCTACAACTTTAAAAGCACAACTACAATGACGTGGGAAAATACCCGAACAAAGCTGAATGCCATACATGTAAGTACCCGCGAAAACTTGAGAAAACATACATACATACATACATACATATATAGTTAATCCACTATAAATACGATATCAGTATGCTTAACCAGAAAACACCAAACCTATATAATCACGCAATTAATGTAAATAGTTAAAGCACCCAGCTCACTAATATATTTAAATATATGAATTTATCTATTTCCTTAAGGATATATATTTAATTGATGTAAGTCTAATTTCTCCCCCCCCCCCCCTAGATTTCTTATATAGTACTTTTAAACAAAAATTGATTGGTATAATTTATCAATAGAACAATAAGATGAAAATAATAATATTATATAATTTTTCTTTGACCATGTAATTCATATGCTTATAGAATCACTTTCCAACAATTATTCAATTAATCGAAAAAGGTCAGTCAGTATTAAGCAATATTCTGTATACAAATTTCTAATATATTTGCCTCTATCAAATTATTTTCTACCAACGTCACTTAAACAGGTTTGTATCTTACCAATATCTATTAAATCAGATCCAGGTTTTTTTTTTGTTAATTGTCTTACAACTACTCTTAATTCAAAATATCCTCATTCCAAGTTACATAGTCACTTTCCCCGTTTGTGTATTTTCTTGTTACTCTTTTGTTGTTTTATTTCCACACAGTCACAGTTCCACTTATAAATCTTAAATAAATCTTTCTTATTTTATTGTCAGGATTGTCTATTAATATTTATCAAATTAAAGTTTCTTTTCCCCAGTCCTTTTTTCCGATCTTTCAATGCATCAAAAGTTCGTTTCCAAGTTTTACACTCTTAATTGTCCTTTCATTTTCCTATAACACTTAATCACTTTCACTTCTTTTTCTTTCTTTCCCCACATCTCAAATAAATGGACAATAAGGTTCTATAGTTCATTCCTCCACTTGCAAAGCAAATGTTATTATCGCACCCTTCGTCTCCTCAGGTTTTATGATTCCATTAGTCATCATAAATCTCTGCCATTGTTTCAGTCAGCACTCCTGTCAATAACTCCGCCGCTTCACCACACCACTCAGTTCGGAGCTTCCTTTACAATATACACCAATATTCTGAAAATCTTCTTTAAATACACCTTTCCAGTGCTCAGCCTGCTGTTTCCCTCTTTTCGCTTCTTTTAATCGGCTGGGCTGCTGTGTCTCCGGTTCCGATCATTATGGGTGTCACAATCTTCTTCTTCTGCCATTGGTTTTCAGGGGGTTCTTCTTCCAGCCTCCAGGATTGCGGCACCTCCCCAAGACCTCCGTGTCTTCCCCTTTCTTTTACCTATCCCTCTGGGGTCTGACAAAAAGCCACCAACTAGCAAAAATCAGAATCTTTCAGAGCAGCAATCCACTCCTCAGCTCCGCACCGACACAGCGCCCAACCAGAAGTCCGGCTGAACTTTTCTACCTCCCTTCTCAGCGGAGCTGCTCGAAAGGAAGCTGCCGCAGTCTGTCCCTTTAAGGCACTTCGATGCGGGGGAGGGGGAACCATAAAGAGATAGGCCGCAGGAGCTGCCTTTCGAGCAGCTTCGCTACAAAGGGAGGCAGAAAAGTTCAGCCAAGTCTCTTCCTCCTTCTCAGGCATACACACAGAGCGTGCACACATCTCATGGCAGAGGGACTTTATGTGAGAAGATGGCGCGTGGTCGAGTTCCTCCAGCGCCATGAGATGTGTGCCTGTTTGCTCTGTGTGTATGAGGATGAGGAGGAGAGAAGCAGCCAGGTTTAACGCTAGAGGACTTGGCTGAACTTTTCTGCCTCCCTTCTCAGCGGAGCTGCTCAGAAGGCAGCTGCTGCAGTCTGTCCCTTTAAGGTACTTCGACATGGGGGGAACGGGGACCATAAAGTGACAGGCTGCAGGAGCTGCCTTCTGAGCAGCTCTGCTGCGGAGGGAGGCAGAAAATTTTGGCCAAGTCTTCTCCTTCTTCTCGAGCATACATGCAGAGACGTGCACACATCTCATGGCAGAGGGACCTTCTGTGAGGAGATGGTGCATGGGCGAGTTCCTCTGGTGTCATGAGATGTATGCTTTTTTGCTCTATGTGTATGAAGCCAAGAAGGAGGAGAGAAGCAGCCAGGTTGAATGCTGTGGCAGAGAAGCAGCCAGGTTGAAAGCTAGAAGACTTGGCTGAATTTTTCTACCGGTTCTGTGGGCATGGCTTGGTGGTGGGGGTCATGTGACTGAGTGGCCCACTCAATGTCACTCACAGTAAGGTGCCACCCTACTTTTTTATGAGTGATGTAGTTGGCCACGCCCACTCAGTCACATGACACCACCACCCTGCCATGCCCACCAAGCCATGCCCAGAGAACCAGCAGTAAGAAAAATTTGAATCCCACCACTGATTCACTTCCATTACCGTTCTCTCAATTATAACTACCAAATTTCATAAAAATGAATGAGAATTATGCAGAATATAATCATTAACTTGGTTTTTCAAAATATGAATTCTTTCTCTGGTTAAGAACAACAACACTTATTAACACTATGGTCTTTTCCTTACTCACATATTCTCTTAAAGTGTGGAATATAAGAAACAGGCTCTATTACTATTCAGGATGTGTCTGCCAAGGGCTTTTAGGATTAAGATTAACAATGCAGAAAGCATATCTGAGAAAACCTCAAATACATTTTAGATCAATGTGCAAGGGGCATATACTCTGTTATTTTCTTATTATTCACTTGCAAAAGTCATCTTTATGTTTCCAACAGGGAATAATAAGAACACTGATTTGGATTTTTTTCAGCTAAAACTTGAATTATCCCATAGAACTGGTCAATATCTGTCAGTTTCTTCCACTATCACTAATAATGTAAATAATAAGACAAAAGCTTGATATACAGGTACTACACTTCATTATCCTCAGGCCAATGCCAGCACTTTTATTACATTTCTATCAATAATTAATTTGGTATTCTGTGATGATTCCTTAGCATGCTCTGAAAGGTATGAAGAAAAATGTTGATTTGTAAATGAAAAAGAATGACACAAACAATGGCCAATGAGAATATTCCTTGAAAATAAGCAATCTTGTGGTAAAGTACAGGTAACCCTCAAGTTATGACAGTTCACTTAATGGCCATTCGAAATTACAAAATAACCCCCAGAGTACTTATAACACAGTCCCGAAGTTACAAATGTTGCACCACCACAGCAGTTGTTCACACTTACAAACGACCATAGAGGCACTCAACATTCACCCTGCCTATTACACCACCACCCCGGGTCTCCACAGCAGCTGGGCCTGTGGAGACTTACTTATCTTGCAACGATCTAATGAGCCATCGGTTCCTTTGCCTGCTTTGGTGCATTTGCGGAGAACAGAGGCCTAAAGTAGTGCAAAATCGTGCAAGATCTCACGCTACTGATCTCGCACTATAGTTCTTTAGGACTGTTTTCTGTGAGGCCTGCAAGAGATCCACGGCAAAAGGTTTTATAAATGGAGGGAAGGCCTCTCCATTTGCAAAATCATTTGCCTTGGATCTCATGCAGACCTCCACTCGCAGAGAACAGTGGCCTAAAGTATTGTAGTGCAAGAGCAGGTGAGGTCAGTTGCTGGTGAACTAAGGCCTGCATCAGATCCACAGAAAGAGTGTCTGCAAGCCGACGAGACTTTGGGGCGGTGAAATTGCATTGCTTCAAGCCTCTGATCAGCTTGCAAATGCTTTCTGCATCTAGGCTGGAACTTCTGGGACCATGATCTCGCATGAGAACACAACCCCCAGAGGTCTCAGCATGAAAAGTGGTTGCAAGCAGATCAGAGGCTTGAAGCAATGTGATTTTGCTGCCCCAAAATTTCACCTGCTTGCAAATGCACCAAGACTGCAAGCAGGCAGAGAGGCTGGAGAGGAAGGAGACAGCTTGCTAGACAGGGGTTGGATTCAAAATTTTAACAACCGGCTCTGTGGGCATGGCTTAGGTGGTGGGTGTGGCTTGGTGATCATGTGACTGGGTGGACATGGCTTGGTGGTAATCTTATTGGCTGGGTGTGGCCAACTCAATGTAACTCACACTGAGGCACGCATCTCCTCGTCTGGCCTCTCATGGCTCTGGGGATGCTGCAACAGTTGTAAGTGTGAAAAATTGTCATAAGTCACTTTTTTCAGTGCCATTGTAACTTTGAATGGTCGTTCCACACAAGCAAAGTACCAGCAAAGGAAGGGAAAAAAATTCCACAGAAGTTCCTGAGACAGGAAGTCTGGTCCTGCCAAGAATGTAATAAGGATTAACAGAGAGGCAGTTTCTGTAAGTAACACCAGAATGTTTCCTTCCTGCCTTCCTTACAGGATTAGGCCAGTAATTTCTTCTGACAACCGGTTCTCCAAACTGCTTAGAATGTTAACAACTGGTTCTCGCGAATAGGTGCGAACTGGTAGAATCCCACCCGTTGCTAGATCATCGTAAGGTAAGTGACCTGTAACGGTAGGATGGAGGGCAGCAATTGTGGGCACCCCAGCGGAGGGAGCATAAGGTATCTCAGTGGGTCAGGGTGTCAAGTCTTGGGTGGTCTGAAGCAGGTGGCTGTTCCATTGCTAGGGCCCCCATGGCCTTCCCCACCCTGAGATACCTCATGTGCACTTAACAAGCCGCACATTTGCTTAGTGAATGTGTGGGTGAAAGCAGGGAATGATCACATTTGTTTGATATGATTCACTCCAACAAATCCTTGGGTTATGAATGTAATTGGCAGGCTCCATTACATCCCTAACTTGAGGATTACCTGTATTGAATTTCACTGTTAACGGAACAAGACAACCTCCTAGTACAATGCTATAGGAGATGGGGAAAGTAGGAACTTTAATTATTTTGAATATGAGTTGAAGGACACTTAATTAAGCATATAGATATTAAGCAATATTATTCTCTTGCTATTAGAGTTTGCTTTGTGACTTAAACCTATACTGAAAACCATAGAAAAGATTTAAATTGCTTCTATGTCCTTCTAACAATCTTTCATTAGTATTTCATCTTTTAACAACTGATGTTCAATGTTAGTTAAAAGTGTATTTTATGTTAATGGTTATAAAGATATTTTTTTTCAATTCAGAATATATTTGAAGAATTTGACAATATAACCTATGAAAAAATATCTATTTACTTGACACAACACAGACTGTGTTTTTGTCCAGAATGTCTCCTGCAATTTTGAAAGTTAACAAAAATGTGCCATTTCTTACAGAAGCCACCTTTCTCTAAGCTATTTATCACAAAGTTTTGAGAAGAAACAAAATACTGGAGCTAAAATTAAACTGATGACACCTTTGCTCAGATCCCAAGAGTTACTTGGTGTGCGGTTAGGCAAGCCATCATTCAGGCTTGTAGTAATATTTTAACAAACTATTAAAACACACAGATCCTAGTTTTATATCCTAGGGTAACAAATACCGTATTTTTCGGACTGTAAGATGCACTCCCCCCCACCCAAATGAGTGGAAATGTCTGTGCGTCTTATAGAGGGAATATTGCAGCGAGGGGGGGTTGGTGTGGCACTGATCGGCTGTTCTAGGTAGTGGGGATCACTGTCATACCCGTTCGCAGCGATTGGCAGTGAATGGGTCGAATTGAATAGGCCATGGTGAATGGGCTGCAATGAATGGGCTGGGGCAGTGCCAGATAGGCAGCAGAGGCAGATTTTTTTTTCTTGTTTTCCTCCTCTAAAGCTAATGTGTGTCTTATAGTCCAGAGCCTCTTATAGTCCAAAAAATACAGTAATTATATCTAATAAAAATATTCAAAACTAAATTTAAAGTTTAAAATACAATTCCAACCCCCACAAGTAAAATTCTATCCTGGTATGATGAACTCTTCCACATATATGTGAAACAGATTTATTGAAGCCTATATTTACAGTGATAATCTTACCTCATTGTAGCATAGTATCGTGAAATTTTATAAAGAATATGAGATGAAACTAGGAAGTCATAGTGCTTTTCTGGATGAAATAAATATGGGATCATTAACAGATAAAAAATAATAATAAGAGGATTTTTTTTTTTAGTGTCTCAAGCTCAACTCCATAAAGATAGCAGTAATACTCTTCCTTAAATCACAACTGCTGTTCAGTACTACTTGTAATGCAGCCTGGGATAACTCACCGGAAGATGTTGGAGGAACTGGTGGTGGAAAGTCCTCTGTGAAGTTAACATTGCACAAATTGGTACTACAGCAGCAGAAACGGTATGTCCCATTCTGAATCAAGGAAGGAGTGGCTGTTACTATGCATTCTTCAGCATGACACTCTTGGGGGTCTCCAATATGAGTCCAACATCCTAAAATAAATGGCAAATAAAATAGTACACCAGTTTCATTCAGTTCATATTGTGACTCACCTTTTCCAAGGTGAGAGAAAAAGCAGGGTAATTATAGCTGATATATTCAAAGTAAGTCTTCCTACCTTATTCTGCATAAACAACCCTTTTCTACCCAGGAAGAGAAAGAAGACAATATTTCACTGTGCTCCATTCAGAATGCTGAGTGGAGTGCTGCTTCTATGTTTCCAAGGAGAACAAGAACCAAACGCATCATATTTTAAACCATCATTTTAACTCAGAGGTCACCAACCGTGGTCTGTGGACCACTGGTAGTCCGTGAGAAAATTTTGGTGGTCCGCAGCGCACCCGTGTCTGCAACAGGGGTGATACCGGTGGCAGATGGACTGATACGAGTGGGGAGAGTGGGTAGCGTGCAGGAGATTGCGGCATTGGGGCCCTGCCTGGGTGTTCCCTGGCCTGCGAAGGGGTGGGGGAAAGGAACCTCTGAACTGGTGTTGCACCCTGCCTTTGCACATCGAAGAGGCCAAGCGGCTGCCAGCAATGCCCTCAGGTGAAGATGTTGTAAGGGGGTGGCTCGACCCCTACCCTCAGGAGCCGCAAAACCCTCACTGCCCCTCTGGCAGCCTCCAAGTCTCCTCCCACCGTGCTTCTCTTCCTCCTCACCAGAAGTGCTCACACGCCTAGTGGGAAGGAGGAGGCTTGCTGGCTGCCAGAGGGGCGGTGAGGACTGCGGCTCCTGAGGGGAGGGATCGAGCCACCCTCTTACAACATCTTCACTTGAGGGCATCACTGGCAGCCACTCAGCCTCCTCAATGGGCAGAGGTATTAGCTTTTAATAAACCAGGAATCTTAACTTACTAAGCTATAATTTGAACAAGGAACATATATAACATAGCTCCACTCTTTGTACAAGCATATAAGCTTGTTAGAAAGCACAAATTAAAGAACTGAGGTTGGGATTATAATTTTGAATACTGAAATCATCTCTACTAATTGTGATATAATCCAAGGTCCTTATTCCCTGCTTCGTATGTTTTATCCATTTGTGGAAAACAAGAGTAAGTGGAATCATTAAGCATAATAATCTTCATTATATACTTTAATAAATCAGCTTCTGGCTTATGATTACTACAAATTGAACAGTGATTCTTGTACAAAAGCCAAAACTATGAGTAATGTGGGTCTGACTAAAAATTCTCAAAGATCTAGAGCCGTGCTGGTGAACCTGTGGTGTGCAGGAACAGACCCACTGCGCATGCACCTCCCGCCAGCCAGCTGATTGTCGGGTATCTGCCACGCATGCACAAGGCATGCACAGGAGATACATGCACATGCACAGGGTGCAGGGCGTGAACGGGGGTCACGTGAGCATGCACAGGGGGTAAAGGGATTGTGTACATATTTGCATTATTGGTGCAGGCATGTGTGTGCATGCATGCACATTTTCGGCACGCAACGACGAAAAGGTTAGCCATCACTGGTTTAGAGATTGTAGCCTTTAATGTAACAATAAATGAGACAATCCATGTACTATATAATCTATGTAGGGTTTTATTGTTATAAATACTGTGTTATTGTTTCATTTATATCTCACCGGGATATAAAATCTTGGAGTTTAGAACTTGTTCATCTGCTCACGAAAAAGAATGTAGCAGAAAATATCCCAGGAGTCTAGAGGTTATAGGCTTCTGATAGAGGTTTTGGGATAAGCTAACGTTCAACAGCAGCCATTTCTGGGGAATCTCCCATAATAAACTCTATATTTTCCAAATACCTCCTGTGCTAGTAATCCATGGCAGATCTTCATTAAAAATATTACATCCAACCATAGTAGAAAAAATAAAACACCATGATGGTTGAAATTACCTTGTTTCACAAGATGTATTTCTCCTTCTCGAGTTTTCTCCCAGAGACCGTAGCAGGTACTTCCTTTCATACATAAAACTGTACCATTCTCTTGAGGAATCTGACTTTCACTAATTCCATGTTCATTTTGGTAGGAGTCTCTAAAAGCGCATTTTGTCTCTTCACCCTCAGCAACTAAAGAAGAAAATTAAAACTACTATTAAGATTATGCCAAACTTTACAACTAGTCATAGCTGACAAAACAGAAGAGCAATTTTTGTACTTCAGAATTTATCTGTAAAAGGAAGATAATAGGATTCTTAATGAATATCAGTACATTTGAGTGTGCATACAATAATTTTCCTTGGCAATTGGTGTGTGTACATGATTACAATTTCTTTTTATTTATAAATGTTCTATTACTCCCCGAATGGCAATGTTTTGAAGCACATTAAATTGTGAATATGATAAAAAGGATCTTAATTTCCAGTTTCAAATGATGTGTTGAATTACCACTTTGGATCACTACTCAGCTAAAAGATGAAATCCCTTTAGCTTTTGATTGCTTTACTGAAAAAGTGACAAACAACAACTTCTCTTGTATAAAGTACTTGCCAGTGGCACAATACAGGAACACAGAAGGGGGGAAGGGAGAGGAGGGAGGGGGGAGGGAGAGAGAGAGAGAGAGAGAGAAGAAAGAGAGAGAGAATATGATGAAGATAAAATACTATATTAAACTATCCCAAACAAAATAGAACACCCCCAAAGATTGAAAATAATCTCACAATGAACTAAAAATGTAAAATAACAAAAGACTTAAATAATTAATCTCTTTTATTTACTATGAATATAAAATCCACTTAAAATAAACACATAGACAAACTACTAAAATAACAAGACTTCAATTTTTCCCAAATATTCATTTGTTAAACAATAAAAGAAACCTGGATCATACAGGTCCATTTTTAAGTTCTATTATATCCTCTGCATTAAAAGCTACAACCAGCATTTGGAAGATGTTTAGACAAAATATATAATTTAGATGCATTGATATGACACATTCTGGAGTAATCCCAGTTTGAAAACTGCAGGCTATTTGTTTTTCAAGTTGTATTAGTCAAGTAGTGTTATTGAAGGTTTAGATCAATTAACTACCAATTATATTCTTAAAGCATTTGAATTACTACAAGAGGAATCTGAATGGCTTAAAATGAAAAGTGGCAGTATATTCAATTAAAACAACTTTTGATTTCACAATGATCCAGACACAACTGAGTTGGAACATGTTGTATTAACAAAACAATGGCTTAAAGAATATTAAATTATAATTTTTAAAAATTATGGATGTTAAGAGAAACAGAGAGAAGGTAGCAAAAAAGACTACACTCCACTGTCAGAAAAGGAGTGCAATCCCAAATTTACAATTCTGGCTCATAAATATGTATTTACTTTGTGTTTACGGGCTTTGTGTACAAGTAGTCAGTCTTCTCTTAATAACTGATACCTTAGTGATCATCTTAAGTTGTGGCAGACCTTCCCCAAAGATACAGTGTTTCTCATATAATAAGGCTGGGTCTTATTTTTTTTTGAGCCCCGAAAAAATGGCTACGCCGTCTTTTTGGGGTTGACTTAATTCCCCCCCTTGCATCTTCGGGCGGGCGGCAACGGCTTGGATGTTGACCTCGGCGTTGGTGGGGCACTTCGTATCGGGGTCAACGCAGGCAGCACCATATCCGGGTGTGCAACAAAAGTACTTCCTAACGGCAAGCCCCCCCACCATTCCCCCCATTTTGCATGTTTTAATATAGACCTTAATTTGGAGGGAGGGGCTTAATTTCATTTCATGCCTATAAAACATGCTGGGACTTCCTATTGGGGGAGGCTGTATTGTTGGAGAAACAGGGTACTTATGACCCAGTCCTAAATTTATAGGTTGCTCACCCTTACAACCAACTGACAGAGAATATTTGTAGCTCAAGGGTTGAAATGAGGAGT
This sequence comes from Pseudonaja textilis, assembly GCF_049901715.1. NCBI lineage: Eukaryota > Metazoa > Chordata > Lepidosauria > Squamata > Elapidae > Pseudonaja > Pseudonaja textilis. The sequence continues at coordinate 170,539,871 of NC_141990.1, forward strand.
GCTTGGTACTCTCTGAACTTCATCATTTTCTTGCAGACATTTCACTATCCAAACTATGCAACATCACCAGTGCTTGTGGGGAGTGATGTTTGTTCTTAATTTATATTTGTCAGTGTTAGTGGGAGGGCTGCTAGTGGTTCTTTGGTTGGGCTGTAAACTGTAAACAGGAACAAACTCCAACTCCCTACTAACACTGAAATATTACCTAATTTGGGTAATGAAACATTTGTAAGAAAAGGGGCATTGGTCTTACCTGAGATGCACCTTCTCAGATGGTGGAGACAGGATCGAGGCATGGGATATATTCAGCTCTGCTTGGCTATAGACTGAATAGAAAAACTGAAGACACACCCCTTCAGGCCACTGTCCCCAGTTCTTAATGAAGTCGAGGTCTTGTTGTAGTCGCTTTAGCAATTCCATCCTTAGGCATAAGCCATAGTTTGTACCATCTCACACACCCAAGACCATAGAGGCCAGAGAAAAAGAGGTGGGACTGGATCCTGTCTCCACCATCTGAGAAAGTGCGTCTCAGGTAAGAACAACACCCCTTCTCCAGAGTGGTATCGACAGGATCCAGGCATGGGACATACCAAAGCAAATGTCCTACAGGCAGGTTTCTGGCTGCTATTGCAAGTGAGTTTATGGCAGAACCTTCTGTAATAACCTGCATCCAAAAGCCGTATCAGCGGAAGCAAAAGAGTCAAGGCGATAGTGTCTAATGAAAAGCAAAGGGATAGATCAGGTCGCTGTTCGATATATTTCTTCCACCGAAGCCTGTGTAGTCCAAGCCACTGTTGTGGTGGTGCTACGGGTGGAATGAGCGGTGACATGTGTCGGACCAGGTAAACCTTGTTCTGCATAAGCTATGGCAATGGTCGCTCTAATCCACCTGTCTATGGAAGAAGAAGATACTTTCTGACCCAAGGAATTCTGATAAAAGGATATAAATATAACCTCTGGCTTTTGAAAGGTAGCTGTTCTGTTTAGGTATACGTGAAGGGCTCGCCTTACGTCTAGCATGTGCCAGAGTCTCTATGGTGAGATGGGTTTGGACAAAAATGAGTTCTTGTGCCCTATGAAAA